>NC_048226.1:16568841-16571067 GCF_002007445.2 Ailuropoda melanoleuca | reverse complement strand
CAGCCCGGGCGGGGGAGGGGAGGAGGCGGGAAGGGGAAACGGTGCAGCCCGGGAGGAGGGACGCAGCCCCGCCGGAGCCGAGCATGGAGGCTGAGGCCGGTCGCGGAGCCGCAGGTAAAGGGAGCCGCGGCCGGCCGGGCCCCGAGCCCGCTCGCCAACCCCCGCTGGCCGCCGCGCTGGCCCCTCCCCGCGTGTCGGGTTTCAATGGCTGGGCTGGCCTGAGAGCTCGGGGCCCCGGCGCTGCAAAACGAGACCGTAAACAGCGCGCCGCGGCCGGGAAACTTTCCCCGGAGTCGGCGCCAGGGCCCCACAAGCCGCGCACCTGTCGCCGCAGGGGAACGAGAAGGGCGGGGGGCCCGGGACGTCGGCTGCGGGGCAATGAGGCTGCGGCGCTTACCCCCGGGAGGGGTCAGTCCTGGAAGGGTCACGGCCAGGGCCACGCTTCTCCCGCGTGTCTCCGGGGCCACCCGGCGTCCAGACGGCTGACTCGGGCTTGGCGAGCTCACCGCCTTCCCATAGCCTTGGTGGCCCTGTCTGTGAAATGGGAACCGCACGGTGGGGGAGAAATCAGTATAGCAGCTCGGGTTACAGCGGGCGCCTCTGCCCCCGCCACCCCCTTCCCGGCTTCTGGGACGGCATGTTTTGTCCCCGGGCACCTGGCGCGACGGGCGCGCGGCCCCCAGCCCAGCAGGCCAGCGGGGGACTCTGGATTTGAGGGCGCGCCCCACGGTTACCCTCCCAGCCCCCCCACCTCCCGCGAGGCCCAGGAGGAGCCCTGCCGGGTTCTGTCTCTGGAGAACCAGGCAAAACGGTGCCACTTCTGACTCTGAAGCACGTGGAACAAGTCCCCAACGGGGTGGCCGCCAGTGCCGCAAAAGGAGTGTTTGCAAGGGAGCCGGCGTCGGGGTGTTGGATGCTGAGAAAATGCCTCTTGGCCCCCTGCATCTGCTTCCTCCTGCGGGGACCCGCGGCTGGAAGGACCCCGCGGCCGGTACCTCTCAACCTCTGGTCCCCTGCACGTCCAGGCCACACGGCGCGCGGCCGCGGTTGACCAGCCCTGCCCCCACGTGCAATCCAACCCCAGACCGGACGCTTTCTCCCGCCACACATTTCTGTAAGGAAAAAAAAAATCAATCTTACGGAGGCCTTTTATTGGAAGCCATCCGCGGGAAATGACTGGTTTCAATGGCCTGCATTTAAAAGCTGTGACTTTGAGTTGTTTTCCCCAGATTTCGAGTGAGCTAAGGAGAGATGGTGGCCACTAGCCAATTGTATGAATTTTCCATTCCTTGTGAAAGTTGTCATTGGTCTAGAGATTGAGAAATGGTTTCTCTCCGTTTTTAGAGAGGGTGATGATACTGTTTCGTTTTTAATCTTTTATCCCCCTGTGGTCCTTTCTGGAAAGTTCATCGCCATGGTTGTGGATAGGGAGTGCAGCTGCCAGTTTGCTTGAGATGGGTCAAGAAACACAAGTGGCTTGCTCTTCTGATCTCGTCCAACACATCCGCAAGGTGGAGAGGACTTTGCCCACCTAGGGGCTTACTGTACAGACCTGTATCTCCTTGACGTTCGACACTTAGTGGGCACAGAGTTGCTCCATCCGTACCTTCTCCTTCCCTTCCTCCTCTGAGAGGTACCATGGGTCCGAGAGTTCTCCCAGCTATGGCCTTCGAGCTGTGCTTATCCTACCCAGTTTTTCTTTTTCATGGGAAAAGTCATGGTAACTTCATCTTCTGGAAGAGTGTAGTTGGCTTAACCGGTTTAAGGATTTTCCTGTATTTCTTTCAGCGTTTGCTGTGGCTTTCATGGTTGCTGATGGACCAGAGGACACATGGCGGCTCCACGTTAATCATTTCCACATGTGCTCGAGCCTAATGGGGGGGACTTTTATGTAGCTGAACCATTGCCTGAGCTTGGATAGCCCGTTTCCAAAAAGGGCTTGGACAAATCATGTCTATGTCGGAATCCTTTTTCCTATCGCAAGGAAGCATTAAACTAGGAATTATGCTTTCGGATAAGGCAGTGTCCCGGTCACCACTTTAGCCCTAACATGTAGGGAAAGGGCAGGTGACATTTCCGTGGGAGTTCTGTCTGTGTCTGGATGGGCCTCCTCAATGTTGGGATGTCCGGTTGGGGGGGGGTTCTATCATAGTGGGGCTCTGAGCAACCCCCAGTAATTCCAGACATGCCCCAGGGCTAAACACACACACACACACACACACACAC
>NC_048226.1:16537784-16568222 GCF_002007445.2 Ailuropoda melanoleuca | reverse complement strand
AAAACGAGACCGTAAACAGCGCGCCGCGGCCGGGAAACTTTCCCCGGAGTCGGCGCCAGGGCCCCACAAGCCGCGCACCTGTCGCCGCAGGGGAACGAGAAGGGCGGGGGGCCCGGGACGTCGGCTGCGGGGCAATGAGGCTGCGGCGCTTACCCCCGGGAGGGGTCAGTCCTGGAAGGGTCACGGCCAGGGCCACGCTTCTCCCGCGTGTCTCCGGGGCCACCCGGCGTCCAGACGGCTGACTCGGGCTTGGCGAGCTCACCGCCTTCCCATAGCCTTGGTGGCCCTGTCTGTGAAATGGGAACCGCACGGTGGGGGAGAAATCAGTATAGCAGCTCGGGTTACAGCGGGCGCCTCTGCCCCCGCCACCCCCTTCCCGGCTTCTGGGACGGCATGTTTTGTCCCCGGGCACCTGGCGCGACGGGCGCGCGGCCCCCAGCCCAGCAGGCCAGCGGGGGACTCTGGATTTGAGGGCGCGCCCCACGGTTACCCTCCCAGCCCCCCCACCTCCCGCGAGGCCCAGGAGGAGCCCTGCCGGGTTCTGTCTCTGGAGAACCAGGCAAAACGGTGCCACTTCTGACTCTGAAGCACGTGGAACAAGTCCCCAACGGGGTGGCCGCCAGTGCCGCAAAAGGAGTGTTTGCAAGGGAGCCGGCGTCGGGGTGTTGGATGCTGAGAAAATGCCTCTTGGCCCCCTGCATCTGCTTCCTCCTGCGGGGACCCGCGGCTGGAAGGACCCCGCGGCCGGTACCTCTCAACCTCTGGTCCCCTGCACGTCCAGGCCACACGGCGCGCGGCCGCGGTTGACCAGCCCTGCCCCCACGTGCAATCCAACCCCAGACCGGACGCTTTCTCCCGCCACACATTTCTGTAAGGAAAAAAAAAATCAATCTTACGGAGGCCTTTTATTGGAAGCCATCCGCGGGAAATGACTGGTTTCAATGGCCTGCATTTAAAAGCTGTGACTTTGAGTTGTTTTCCCCAGATTTCGAGTGAGCTAAGGAGAGATGGTGGCCACTAGCCAATTGTATGAATTTTCCATTCCTTGTGAAAGTTGTCATTGGTCTAGAGATTGAGAAATGGTTTCTCTCCGTTTTTAGAGAGGGTGATGATACTGTTTCGTTTTTAATCTTTTATCCCCCTGTGGTCCTTTCTGGAAAGTTCATCGCCATGGTTGTGGATAGGGAGTGCAGCTGCCAGTTTGCTTGAGATGGGTCAAGAAACACAAGTGGCTTGCTCTTCTGATCTCGTCCAACACATCCGCAAGGTGGAGAGGACTTTGCCCACCTAGGGGCTTACTGTACAGACCTGTATCTCCTTGACGTTCGACACTTAGTGGGCACAGAGTTGCTCCATCCGTACCTTCTCCTTCCCTTCCTCCTCTGAGAGGTACCATGGGTCCGAGAGTTCTCCCAGCTATGGCCTTCGAGCTGTGCTTATCCTACCCAGTTTTTCTTTTTCATGGGAAAAGTCATGGTAACTTCATCTTCTGGAAGAGTGTAGTTGGCTTAACCGGTTTAAGGATTTTCCTGTATTTCTTTCAGCGTTTGCTGTGGCTTTCATGGTTGCTGATGGACCAGAGGACACATGGCGGCTCCACGTTAATCATTTCCACATGTGCTCGAGCCTAATGGGGGGGACTTTTATGTAGCTGAACCATTGCCTGAGCTTGGATAGCCCGTTTCCAAAAAGGGCTTGGACAAATCATGTCTATGTCGGAATCCTTTTTCCTATCGCAAGGAAGCATTAAACTAGGAATTATGCTTTCGGATAAGGCAGTGTCCCGGTCACCACTTTAGCCCTAACATGTAGGGAAAGGGCAGGTGACATTTCCGTGGGAGTTCTGTCTGTGTCTGGATGGGCCTCCTCAATGTTGGGATGTCCGGTTGGGGGGGGGTTCTATCATAGTGGGGCTCTGAGCAACCCCCAGTAATTCCAGACATGCCCCAGGGCTAAACACACACACACACACACACACACACACTCTCTCTCTCTCAGAGTTTGTATGTGTTTTTAATTTCTCTGATGCTGAAGACCTTCTTAGGCTCCAGCAGCCCATCTGTTGCTGTCATTTTAGCTGGGAGCATCCTGGAGAGGAAAAGGAAAGTCACACGTGGTCTAGTTCCATACTCCACTCCCCTCTTCCTTCACCTTGAATTTCCCTCATCTGTAAGATAAGGACTTGACCTCCCTCGGGAGAGTTACAGGGGACCCGGTGCTCATCACAGCCGACTGCTGGGCCCAGAGTAAAATTTAGGGTCCCTTCCAAGGGCGCTGTTTGTTTTGTCCCCATCCCTTCTGTTTATACCCCACACCGAAGCATTTGTGAGAATTGCCTGTTGTCAGTTTGGCGTTCCAGTTAAGAGAAATTGGGTGTTGGACAGTTTGCGCTGGTAATCAGACAGAGCTTCATAGCCAGGAGAGCTAGCAGCAAGGAAGACTCTAAAGGATGGATTGACTCTGAAGCTTGGGTCGAGGGAACAGGGACAATGGTGATGCCAGTGAAGGAACCAGCTTCCTGGGAGGGGGAAACCATGAAGCAATCTAGACGTTGTGATTTCAGAATGTTCCAGAACATGCCTCTCGTTGGAGATACTGAAGAGTTAGTCAAAAACACTAACTCTGAAGTGTGGGAAGAATCTAGAAAGACCAGTAGTGTGTGCCCTGAGTTCTGTTGGGGACCCCTGGAGGCCTGGTGAGGGTGTCCCCTGGGAAGCAGGAGAAGGAGAGGAGCTGAGGGCACAGTCTGAAGGCTCAGAGAGGGAGAAGTTCTGAGATTATGAGCCACGGACCCAAAGGAGGAGAGACCAGAAAGAAAAGAAGCCCCTGGCCGGGCCGGTGCTGAGAGAGCCAGTCCTTAAGTGGCCTCCTTCCTCAGGAAGGACCTCATGTGAACATAAAACTTAAAAAACAAAGATCAAATATCAGTCAGCCTTTTGAGATCTTCTCCAGGTCAAGGTATAGAAGGGCCCCCATAGAGGATGTGGCAGGTCTGAGTTTCTGGAAGCAGGACCTCATTGGGGGCAGTGGGCAGGGGGTGGGACTCATGTCATTGTCACTAAGTGATTTCATGGCCTTTGACAAATCTCCATCCCCTCATCAGGAAGGAAGGGAAAGAATGGGATGGTCTCTAAAAATCCACTTGGCCGTGAAGTTTGTCAGTTACTTCCCACCCAGCCAGACTGTAATCTCTCTGAGGGCGGGACCTTCCCAGAGCTTCCCTCTCTAGTACCTTGCTCGTACTTTGCACGTAGCAGGAGGTATATGAGCTTTGAATGGAGAAACCATTTCCCCTAGGAGCCGATGAAAGCTTTTGTTGGTTGTGTGGTTGTAGGATTACTGGGGAATTTTCTGCAGATCGGAGGTGTCAGGATATGGGGTGATACAGGCTGGCCTGCCATCCCTGGGGCAGAGTGTCCCTGGACAGCACGCTGGTCAGTGTATCCCTTGGAATATCTTTCCAGGGTCCTGCTTGTCCTGGGAGATGCAGTCCTGAGTAGGTCCTGCTGAAGCCTTGGGCATTTCATGTTACCTGCCCCCCCACCCCAGCTATATCCTTGCCATATAATGATAGCCATGCTAGAGATCGTTCTCACTCGCCTGCAGTTCTGAACAAGGGCTGTATTATGTCTGTGTTCAGTGGGGCTCTCCATTGCCCGAAGCCAGACCAGAAGTGTCTGGTGTTCTGACCTCCTGCCATGTCTTGGCAGGATGGAGTGAATGATCGAGTGGCCAGGACTCGGGCTGGGTGGTGGGAGGGCAGTGGGCACTGAGGTGTTGTCTTTCTGACCTTTGAAACCCTAGTCTGCTGACTGGCTGACTGGCCTTAGCTGGGTTCCTGGCAGCAGTTGGCTCCTGGCTCCTCTGATGACATTCTTATTTGTAGCTCAGCCTTGGGAAATGCCAAACAGAGGATTGTAGAAAATGACTGTGTTTTCTGCTGTGTCATGTGGTATAGAAAGAAAATTAAGGGTAAAATTAAAGCACATTCGTTGGTCAGATGCCCCCAGTATCATATGACTTTTAAAGTCAGGGTTGCTGGGTTGCAGGGGGGCGGGGGGGGTGGTGGCAGTTAAGACTGACTGTCAGTGGCAACTGAGAGTTGGGGCCTTTGAATAAGGCTCATTAGGATGTAACAGCTGTGGTTTGGAAATTCCATGCCTTTTAGTTCACCCATCCTCTGTTGTGGGTTTTCTTTTCCAAGGCCTGCGATCAGCAAGCTTGGGCCGGGGGGGTAGGACACACAGCGTGTGTGAATCCAGAGGCCACTGTCCGTTGACATCCAGGCCTGCCATTCCCACCCCACTCTAGGCCCCTGGGAGCTCTCTCACATCAAACCCTTTGCATTCCCCATGCCAGGGCTATGGGCTCATTTCCTACTTAACCCAGTACCTATTGTCTGTCCAGGCATAGAAACCTTTCCCTGTGCTTCTTTGCTCCTCCAAAGTAGGGCAACTACAGGGCCTTTGGGACCCAGCTGAGGCAAGGGCTGGGGGGCCCAGGGGAGGGCCGAGGGGGGGAGCTCCCATACCTGCGTATATTGGGGGCTCCCAAGGCCCCCAAACTCTTCTAGTGCGCTCGGTTTCCTTGACTTGCAGAAATTAAGATAAATGTGTTTTTCTTGGAAACCAAGTTTCTAACCGCTACTCTTGAATTCTGTTGAGAGAGAGAGAGAAAGCTGTGTTCATTTCTTCATTGCATTCTGCTGAAATAAACCCTAATCGGAGTCCCTGAATATTTCATTCAGTGGTACGAGCTTGAGAAGTTGATGTGTAGACTTCCCCATGGCATAAACCTGCCCGTGGCAGTGCCGTCCCTGTCCAGATCTCTTCTGTTACACTGCTGCTTTGTGTGTTGTTGCTGAGTGTGTATGTATGCCGGTGGAGGGGTCTAATGCCCAAACAGCGAGTGATAGTTGGCGGTTCGTTTTGACCTTTATGTCTTCCAACAAATGATTTCTGTAAGGTATGTGTACTGCCTACATTTGGGTTCTTTGAACATCTTGGAAAAAAATTGTTTTCAGCTATACAGGAGGAAAGGTACTGCTTTGTGTTTTTTCTTCCTACCTGAACACTGAATAGAAATATTAAAATGTTAAGAAATATTTGGGGTAACGAAACAAAATATTTGAGAAGTTGTTGGGGTAATGAAACAAAATATATCCTTCTGCTAAAGCACAGTGTAGTTACTTGATGATGAATATCTGTTTTTATTCATAACGATGAAATACGAATATCAACAAATCATCTTGTTTTCATGTTTTTTATACTGAGATCCCCCACCCCAACCCTTACCCTGATTCTATTTTTTTCTCTCTCCTATTTTGAAATAGGATACTTAAGTTTCTATTCCTTTGGGGGCTAATGTAGAAATTTTAATATGCATGTTAATTCTAGTTCTGAAATTAATGAATTTTAAGCCTTCTCTGGAATCATCTAAAGGCTTATAGTGCTTTCATTCCACTTACCCTTCCCAGTTTATGTGCTGTTGTTACGAGCACCTTTGTTCTATGATGATTTTTAATTTTCCTCCAGTTTTGTTTCATATGGTCAGCACTGGCTTGGATTTTATCTGCATGTTTATTATTTTCTTTGCTCCCATTTCTTTTTTCTTTCTTTCTTTTTTTTTTTCCAGATTTTATTTATTAGAGAGTGAGCATGAGTGGGGCGGTGGAGGGGGTAGAGAGGGGCAGACAGAGAGGGAGAAGCAGGCCCCCCCCTCCGCCCGAGCAGGGAGCCGGGTGTGGGGCTCGATCCCAGGACCCTGAGATCATGACCTGTGCTGAAGGCAGATGCTTAACTGACTGAGCCACCCCAGTGCCCCTGCTCCCATTCCTTCAATTATAACTTCCTCTTGAGTTATTTTCCTTTCTCCTGATTGTGAATTCTCTAGAAACAACTTTAGTGAGGATTTTCTGGTTGCAAACTCCCTCAGGTTTTGTTTTTCCTAACATTTCTTTATTTGCCCATGTTCTTGAAGTTACTTTTGCTAGTGGAGAATGAAAGTTATTTTCCTGCTGTCCTTCAAACATGTTCTTCCATTGTCATCTGGCTGCCATAGTTGCGGCGAAGAAGGCTGCTGTCGGTCTACTTGGCATTCCCCTGGAGGATCTGTCTTTGTCTTCTGGCTGCTTTTATGGTCATATTTTTGTGTTTGTTGTTTTGCAGATTGACCACAGTGTGCCTAGGTGGGGATTTTTCTTTTTCTTTTTTCCTGCTTTGGGGATTGTTTGGGATTCTAATATCTGAGAATAGGTATCTTTCATTAATTATGGAAAAATTTCAATCATTTCTTCAAATCTTGACTCTTCTTCATCCTGTTTTCTCCTTCTAGAACCTAAGTTAAGATTGTTACTGGACCTTGTTATTCTACTTAGCCTCTTTCTTAACCTGCCTATCGTATTTTACACCTGTGTCTTTCTGTGCTGCATTCTGGGTAATTTCTTCAGATACATTTTCCAGTTCATCAGCTATTTAAGACATTCATTTCTAGAAGTTCTACTTTTTTTCTCCTAGAATCTTATTGGTCAAGATGTGTGGGTGGCACAGCAGTTAAGCGTCTGCCTTCGGCTCAGGGCGTGATCCCGGCGTTATGGGATCGAGCCCCACGTCAGGCTCCTCCTCTATGAGCCTGCTTCTCCCTCTCCCACTCCCCCTGCTTGTGTTCCCTCTCTTGCTGGCTGTCTCTATCTCTGTCAAATAAATAAATAAAAAATCTTTAAAAAAAAAAACCAATAATTTTGGCTCTTTACATTTCCTATTTAAATTTCTTTAGTCGTATTTCCTTCTTCATTACTACTATGCATTACTACGTCATATTTACATTACTTCTATACTGGATAATTTCAACATCTACATCTTTGTGGGTCTGATTTAGTTTGTGCTGACCCTATTGTGGCTGTTTATTTCATCTTATGTTCTGAGTTGTTTTTTTTTTTTTTTTTGAGCAATAGTTAACGTTTATTGAGTGGTAGTACAAAGGTTGCAAAGAGCGAGGGCGTCCGAGAGGGTTGGCCATGTTCAGAGATTTTTGAAATCAGGTCTGAGTGACCCTGAAGCTGGTGCCCTTCCCTCCTGCTCAAACTTCATGGCCTGTATGGCTCAGTATTGGGGAGAACTGACAGGGTGGGGTCCTTTTGTGGTTGCTTCATCTATCTTTTCAGATGGGCTCATTTCACAATACCTTAAGGAAAATACTTTGTATTTTAGAATAATGTACATCTTATTCTCTCTGTTGGTAGGTTCATCAGTTTTTCCCCTTTGGAAAGGACTAGGATCTTAGCAGACTCAGACTGCTTCCAATGTTAGTTTATAAATCTGCCACAAATTGAAAGCTCCCTGTAGAATTTAATGACTTATGTGGAAGGGAGGGGTTAGAGGAGAAGGTCACCTTGGCCCCTCACCCCACGGTTCTGCCATGTCTTCCGCACATCTGGCTCACACATGCCATCTCTTTCTTGTATCTCCACTGCCATCACCGATCCAAGCCACTGTCATTGGCTCCCTCAACGTGCATTGCCTCTGGTTTGGTTTCTTACTGCGTTGCATTCTGGAAGAAGCAGTAAGCTCACACTCCAGCTATCATGCCCTGTTGGGGACCTTTCAGCAGCCTCCTCTTGCATTTTCCTTGAAACCTGAAGTCAGGAACAAGGCCAGGGTCCTGTAATGTTGTCTTCTGCCTGCCTGCTTCCTGTGATTCCTGCCCTTCCTCCCCTGGCCAGCCATGCTGCAGCCGCACTGGCTGACCTTCAGCTCTTGGAATCCCTCTGCTCCTTTCTTCCTCCTGCACGTCTGGGGGGCCCTTGCCCCTGCTCTGCACCGGGCTGACATTTTATTCTTCAGTCCTCTGCTTAAAGGTTGCCTTCAGATCGAACTTCCCTAGTCATCCTGTCTCCTGTCTCCCGCTCCGTTCTACTGCCGTACCGTGGGGCTGTTTAACTGTTCTTGTGTCTCCCTGACCAGGCTGTAAGATAAGTGCAGAGACTGTTGCTGCTTTTTCTCCAGTGTATTGCCTGCCACCCCTAAATGATGGCCATGGTGTTTTATGTTATACATTTTAACATAGCTTCATAGCAGAAAATTTTGCAAACCTCGGCTGTGGGGTTGGTATTGAATGTGACCTGGGTCTGATTAGAACTCTTCCTAGGACCCTGGGCTATCAGGAAGACCTGGTTCTAAGCTGATGTCACCCTTGGGTAGGGAACCTGGGAGCAGGTGTCATAGAAGCTTCAGGGTGTTACTATATTATTATTATTTTAAAAAACAAGTAGAAGCTTTTTTTCCCTCTAGACATTAAAATGGCTTACCAAATGACAGTACACACTCAGCCTGTCCTCTTTTGGCTTCAGCCACCTCCCAGCCACTGCTGTCTTTGTTTGGAGTGGGGCTCAGCTGGACAGCGGGCAGAGGTGGGCCTCCTCGCCCTGGGATGCAGGTCGTGCGAATGTATCCTCTGCACGGAGCCTACTTAGGCCACACCAGCCTTGTCATTTAACCCCTTATGAATTCATGCCTTTTACTTCTCACAAGGTTTTCAAAGTACATGGTAAAAAGTACGGCGATAATATTCGAATATTCAAATATTCGAATAGACCTTTCTGCAAAGGAGATATGCAGATGGCCAGCAAGCACATGAAAGGATGCTTAACATCATAATCATTAGGGAAACGCAAATTAAAACGATAATGAATACCACATCCATTAGAATGGCTGTTATCAAAAACCCCCACAAAACCCAGAAAATAACAAGCGTTGGCGAGAATGGGGGGAAATTGGAACTCTCATGCACTTTTGGTGGGAATGTAAAATGGCGCAGCCTCTGTGAAAAACAAGTGTGGTGGGTCTTTAAAAAATTAAACATAGAATTACCATATGATCCAACAATTCTAGTTCGGGGTATATATACCTGAAAAGAAGGGAAAGCAGGGACTGAAAGAAATATTGTAAATCCATGTTCATTGCAGCGTTCTTCGCAGTAGCCAAAAAATGAAAGCAGCCCGAGTGTCCAACAATGGATGAATGGATAAACAAAATGGCATTTTACACACAAATGCACACACACACACACACATAGACACACAGACACACATATTATGTAATGTAATATTATTCAGCCTTAAAGGGGTATTTTAAGCAGGGCTGTGCTGAGTACCAGCTGCCATTTGGTGCTCTTGACATGATATAAATTAGCAAGCAGGGGCGTTGGTAAAGGCTGTGCTGGAAATCTTAAGATCTGCATTTGCGTCCGGCCCTACTACTAATTTTCTGTCTTCGAACTTCTGTTTTCACATCTGAAAAATGGGGGTTAGTGCTTTTTGTGCTTTATTGACGTCACGGGTTGATGTCAGCTTCAAACAAGCAAGGACTTGTGTGAAAGCCCTTTGTAGATTGGAAAACACTCCGTGAATGTAAGGTGTAAAAGGGTGTATTTTGATGCGAGAACTTATCATTAATATTCAAATACTTTTTCTCCCCGCTAGTGCTTTTCTTTAAATTTAGTTTTTATTGTGTTAAGTAATCTCTACTCTTAACACGGGGCTCGAACTCAAGGATCCCAAGATCAAGAGTCGCGTGCTCTTGCGACTGAGCCAGCCAGGCGCCCCACTCTGCCAGTACTTTAGAAACTTTATCCGCAGAAGGCAGAGTATTGCTTTTTTAAAAAAATTTCAGTTTAAAACGGAGCTGGTACTCACTTTGACGCGAGTAGTCGTTATTCGGCGTGTGCGTCTTCATCTGCTTTCTAGTTTTACACAAGAGTCCAGTGCCCTTACAAAAATGTAGCTACCTCGATACATTTCTAGTAACTGGGGAGAAACTGCCTTCTCCCTAAGTAAATAATTCTTTAGGTTTTTTTTTTTTTTTTAAAGATTTATTTATTTATTTATTTATTTATTTGACAGAGATAGAGACAGCCAGCAAGAGAGGGAACACAGCAGGGGAGTGGGAGAGGAAGAAGCAGGCTCCCAGCAGAGGAGCCTGACGTGGGGCTCGATCCCGTAACGCTGGGATCACGCCCTGAGCCAAAGGCAGATGCTTAACTGCTGTGCCACCCAGGCGCCCCAATAATTCTTTAGGTTTAAGCGAAACCCATTCTTCGCCATCCATTCTCCTTGCGTGGTCGTCTGGTTGCTGAGTCTCAGGACTATGCCGCATGCAGAAGTTCATCGAGAACTGGGTTGTGCAGAGGAAGCACTGGTCTATTGTCAGCTCGCTTTGTTGCTTTGCGCAGGGCTGGGCATGCCAAATAGAAGCCGATTTTTTTTTTTTTTTTTTGCTTCTCTTCAGAGGTATTATTGTTTGCAGTGTAATCGATGAACATATAGGGATATGGTTTCTGGAGGAAGGTTTGTGAAATCCATTCATAGCCTCGATTTTTTGGGTAAGTTCTGCAAATGTGATTCTGTGAGTAATGGGTAAGAGCATTACGTTGATGAAGAATTATTTTTCTTCCTCTTGTTGCGTGCTGTGCGGTTTAGGGCTCGGGCTCCTCTCTGGATGGTTGCTCCCCGCAGCATTTCCCCATCAGCTCTGGGGCCACCATGTGTTAATGGTGGTGCTACTGACACTGGGGCTTGGTATTTTTTTTTTTTTAACAAGTTCTTGGTCAGTTACACTCAGGATACGAAGAGTCAGGCTTTCTGCGTTCTCCTGAGCATGTGCCAGAGCCTTCTTCCTTCTCAGTAAAGGTTAGACAAACGTGGCACTGTGGCGAGGACCACATGGCATAACGTGGCTCGGGTTCGGGGATGAAGGAAGCCTGAGTTTCCTGCAGGTGTCCGAGTGAGGGCCCCTCTTCTGTTACCATTCCTAAGGAAGCATCTATGTGAGATGCTGTTTCTTCCCCTCTGCCCCAAACAGCCCTTCACAATTGTCCCCCAGTGTGACACCTCTTTGCATGCAAAAGGAACAGTATGTTTCATTCCCACCTCATATCCTTTTAAATGATGCAGGGGGGAAAACAGTTTTATCTTCTAGCGTTTGCCTGAAAGTAAGAGGCACCAACGCTCAGATTACGAGACCTTCATATTAGAAGCAATTAGGATTACATAAACCTTTGTGTGGGTGGCACATAAAGTCATCCGCATATTTTACCATCTTAGATTTGGGACAAGTGATTTATTCTCAGCCAAGGCAATGACAAGCTGCAAGTGGGCCAATACTAAATATGTGATAACAGAGCGTCAGGCTCCCTGTCAATTACTGGGGAACGAAACCTTCCCGCCACCACCTGCAGACCTTTCCCCAGCTTGCCTCCGTTCCCTGACAGTTTTGCTCATCTGCTCGAAAAATTCTAACATATTCTACATTCTGTCTTCCAACTTTTTTTTTTTTCAATTCTTTGCTAAGAATATTTTGGCAATCAGATGCTCTTCAAAACCAACAAAAATAACCAAGGGTGCGTTTGCTTCACCTTCTGTTTTCTGCTCCTTGCTGTAGGCAGTCGCTCTGCTGACACGGTGGCCCCCTTGCTGGGTGGGCCGTTGGGTTCCAGGCGTTTGCACCTCTGCTGCACGTCTGAGAGTGATGCTTGCTCCTGTCCTGATGTTACTTCAAGACACTTTTCGCTAAGGTGTGCTTGTCGTCTGTCAGTGTTCCGGGACAAGGGGTCCTTGGTTAAGTGCATTTGGGAAATAAATGCTGGATTAAGCACACACCACTGCTTTAGGATTTCTAAATGTCCCACTTGCTGATAAGCATGTGGAACTCCCAGGAGTGAGTTCTAGGTTCCACAGCAGACCTTTTTTAAAAAAATTTTTTATATGAGATTTTATTTATTTTAGAGAGAGAGCAGGAGTGTGCAGGGCGGGGTGGGGCAGAGGGAGAAGGAGAGAGAGAATCTCAAGCAGACTCCCTGCTTGAGTGCAGAACCCGATATGGGGCTTGATTCCAAAACTCTGAGATCATGACCGGAGCCGAAATCAAGGAGTCAGATGCTTAACCGACTGAGCCACCCCGGCGCCCCTAAGTGCCACAGCAGACCTCCTAAGCCTGCTGGCCATGGAAGCCCGGTTCACAGCCTGTCTGATGGAGCTGGTGTTCCACAGCATGCACTTGGGAAAAGTCTAGAAGAACGGCACGAGGAGGGTCATTGTGCTGGCTGCACAGACTTAGATTCTTTGATAGAAAGTATATGTCAGGCAGCGTTTCACACAACTGTGGGTATTTCTCACTACCGGTTTCCCCACTGTCTGGAAGTAGAGCGTTCCTATGAAACCTCTTGTAAGCTGGAACCCTGTGAAGAGAAGAATCAGTTACCATTAATGTATACGGAAACATTTTTTGGCATGCCTAGACCCACAACTAACCTATCTTAGACTTTTCTGTACCTTAGGATGCATCTTGCTAAGGGATACAAAACATAAATCGAGATAAAGGACAGATGCTCCCAGACAGTGTTCAGAGTTCTGGGAGCTTAGCTTGATGGGTGATGTTCCTGGGGAAGGAGCTTGTCGGAACCGCACGTTCACTGCTCAGCCATGCAGTGTGTCTATAAGGGCTTACTGCAGAACCGACGCTGAACACTCTTTTTGCTTTTCACCTTTTATCATCAAAGCAAAAGTCCTCATTGGATTTCTTCAGTTAGTGGAAACAGGGAGCTCTTTCATAAAAGCAAAGCAGTGTCACGGGAACTTCTGGAAAGCGGGGGATACCTGTATATGCAACAGCCCTCTTTTTTTTTCTTTTTCTTTTCAATAAACATAATCCTTTAAGTTAAAAGTGGTTCCCAGTTTGAAGGCATCCTGGGGTGAAAGCTTTGGAGACTCAAAATGAAGGTTGCATTTGTGATTATGGAATTTTTTTTTTTTAGAGATTTTATTTATTTATTTGAGAGAGAGAGAGAGAGAGCACAACCAGGGGCGGGAGGAGCAGAGGGAGAGGGAGAAGCAGGCTCCCCACCCAGCAAGGAGCCTGATGCGGGGCTCAATCCCAGGACCCTGAGATCATCACCTGAGCCGAAGGCAGATGCCCAACCAACTGAGCCACCCAGGTGCCCCATGAGTATGGAATTCTAAAGCATACAGCTCGAAGACACACAGCTCTGGGATTGCCCTGTGCAGTGAAACATGTTTCACTAGAAATCGGGAAATTTGATGAATTCCTGGTCCTGAATTCTGAGCACCTGAGGTAGCATTTGGGAATCTTCTTGCTTTAGGCGCTGCCCTCACAGGCTTGGGTGTGTAGGACACCTGGGTTCAGAACGCCACAGACACTTCTTGCAAAAGGACTTGGTATCTCGTGGTGCCCTCCTATCTCTGGTTACAAACTAGTCTCCATGTTTCCTGCTAAGTCCCCAGTTAGTCATTTAATCCCCTTTGGCAGTTTCTTCTATAATATGGATTCTTTCTTATAAGTTCCTTTCAGAAGAAAATTGATTTGTGAGGGAAAAGCAGACCACTGGTGTGAAAAATAAAAGCAAAAAAAAAAAAATTCTATATTAGGAATATCCACCCTTAACCATTCTTGAAAAATAAAAGTAGAATTACTACCTTATAATTTTGTGTCCTTGAAATTTTTTTCACATGTTATGAGCAAGAATTGTTCTTAACTATAATTCAAGAATGACAACCCACATGACTACCAAAAAAATAAAAAAATCAAGCGATTACAGTCAGCTTTTCCAGTGACATAATGCCTTGGAGTTAACTGATGGATAGATAGAGGCTTTCATTGAGGTCAGAATTCTTTTTTTTTTTTTTTTTTAAAGATTTTATTTATTTATTTGACAGAGACAGCCAGCGAGAGAGGGAACACAAGCAGGGGGAGTGGGAGAGGAAGAAGCAGGCTCATAGCAGAGGAGCCTGATGTGGGGCTCAATCCCATAACGCCGGGATCACGCCCTGAGCCGAAGGCAGACGCTTAACCGCTGTGCCACCCAGGCGCCCCGAGGTCAGAATTCTTAAGAGCAGGGCTAGTAAAATTTAAAATATCTATTACTGTTTCTCATAATAATTGTCCCGTATGAGAAAAATCTCACTTGGCTAAAATGAAAGAACTTTGTTCATCTTTGTGGGGAGGTAGCATTTGGAGAGAGTATTCTGCAAGTGATACTGAATGAGTGGCTAAGGGCCAAGCATTGACCTTTCAGGGTGTTCATTAATTGGCATTGCTGTTTATATCAGGAGGACCAAAAAAGTGCTGGGAAAGCCCTAGAGCATTAGGCTTTTCCGGACTGAGCAACAGTGGCTGACCCAGTAGTGGCTGTGGCTGATGGGCAGTGGGTGGCAGGCAGTGGCTCGGTGGGACGCCATTCAGGCCGCCCTGGGAACCGGAGCTTTGGTACAAAGATCCTGAATGATTTAAGTATTTTCTCTAGAAAAAAGCTTTAAGAGGTACCACTTTGTTGTTGTTCTGGTGACTACAGCAAACATATGCTTAAAGGGAATTCTTAAATTGGGGGCTCGTTTGGGGATTTCATTTTCTTTATAGTCTGCAGTGAATTATCATTTCAACTGTGTGCCTTTTTCATAAAAGCATTTTACATTGTACTGAAAAGATTACATTCTTTTGACTTTGGAAAAATATTTCCTGTTCAGTTCAAGCCATTAGAGCCTGTTAGCATTTCACATCTGGAAGCCCCTGCCCAGAGTCGGCCTTCCATCACCAGCGAAGGGAGTGTGGCCGCCCAGCTCAGCTCCAGAGCGCATGCGTAAAACACCCCAGCCTTGTTTACTTCCTGGAGGCCCCTGGGCACTGCCCAAGTGTGCCCTTGCGGTTTGGGGGTGGGTGGGTGGGAGTGGGAGGCTTCCTTTCTCTCGGGGTCCTGTGTGTGTGTGTTGTGTGTGTGTGTGTGTGTGTGTGTGTGTACACGCACGCACCTCCTGGGCTGGAGAGGGAGTCTATCTTCCTGCCAAGCTGGGGAGGGGTCTTTCTTCCTCTGCAAGGGCAGGGGTTCCCTTTCCCAGCGGGCACTGGATGCTCCCCCTCCTGCCTTAAGCATTTCCTTTTTTCATTCCCACCCAGATTTCCAGAAAACAAACCCGAACATTTTGTGTGTAAGAGCGAAGCTGCTGGAGCTTTTCTCATGGGGGATTGCCCCCCCCCCGCCCCGCCGCCAGGACGGAGGAGAACTAATTAAAACCCAAGGGGCTGAGGAATTGAGCTCCCCTCCACTAGCCTGTTTGCCTGCCCCTGGACACTTCTTAGGAGTGTGGGGTTGTGCCCAGCTTGGAGGATTTAAAGGGAACGGAGCATGGGTGCTGCGTTGTTCTGTGAGTGTTGAGATGTTTATAGCTTTCTCCACTTCTCAGGGGGTTAATCTCTGCCTTTCAGGGCTCTGCTCCCCAGAGGCAGGCCTGATTCTTCTTGTGGGGTTCCTGCTGAAAAGCAAACCTCCGCCTCCCCAGGAGGGCCAAGGGTGGCCTGGGATTACTGTCCAACGAGTTCTCTGAGGGGGGTCTCCCAGCCTCAGCCAGCGGAACCAGCAGGGGAAATGATTTCATGGTGTGCGAGGAGCAAAACACATTCATTGCATTTCTCCTGACCACATGCGACCAGAACTGAGGCCAGGTAACCCTTGGCAGCCTGTAGGGGAACCAGGCAGGAGCATTCCCGGGCCCCTCCAGGAGCACCCATGCTTCTGGGCTCCGTGGCCATGGTGAGGTGCCCGCTCTCCCAATGCCCTGAAGACCACAGTGTCCTCCCTGACCCCTTTCCCAGGGGGCCAAGTTCGGCTTCTCAGTGGAGCTGGTGGATCCCACCGTCCTGGGAGACCCAGACCTCTCAGGGAGGGCACTTGCGGCCTGGGGCTGACAAGCATCTCTCCTGAGAAGCCTCCAGCAGCAGAGAGTATAAGCTGGCGAGGGGTGGGGTGGGATGGGGGGTCTTTCCTTCCTCCTGGGGCCAGTTAGGGGAACGTGTTATTCAAGCTGCTTTCGTGGGGCAGGCATGCAGCCTGAGCTGGGTGCGTCGGGGTTCAAGCAACCCTCTTTCCAGTTGGATCTTCTTAATTTACTTGAATGCGCACAGTCTTTATTTTATACCTGCGGGAAGCCACTTGACTTTCTAGAAGAATGAATAGCAGTTTGGATGAAGAGCCTACCCAACCACCTACCCAGATTTCCCAAGTGCTCAGTGTGGGAAAGGCCTGGGGAGCGGTCTTCCATGGCAGGGTGGGATGGGAGAGAGGTGCGCATACAAGGGGCTCTGAGGCGCGCTCCCGTGTTCCTGGGTTGGAGGAGAGTGGGGTGAGGCTGAGTCTCTTGCCCACCGAGTTCTGTGTGTGCGGCCCTGGGGGACAGCGGAAGCAGCAAGGATAAATTCATTCTCATCTTAAGCGGAACTGGGATTCGAACCTAGGACTCAGTGGTCCCCGAGCCCTTGCCTTTTGGGGGCTCCAGGAAGGCTTCTGGGAGTGCTGGTGTCTGAGATGGGCTTGAGGGTGTCAAGATAGAAGGAGTGGGGAGCGGGGGCATAGGAGACTTTGGGTACTGGGGGTGGGAGGGGGGCGTGGAATTCTAAAGGGCCTTCTGGGCTGGGTCAGTAACATCATCTGAGTGTTTTGCACAGATTCTGAGCTCAGTCAGACCTTCATGGCTGCCACTGACCGCCACTGACTAGCCAAGCATTCTCCTCTTGGCCTCAGTTTCCTCATTTGTAAATGCTGGCGAAGCCAACTCAGTGAGATAAGGGGTAGGAAGTGCTCAACATCTGCTGGACCTCGGGCCCCCGGGAACCCAGCTGGACCTTGGGCCCCCGGGAACCCAGCTGGGTGGTTTTGATTGGTGGCCAGTGGAGGGTGGATGAGCAGGAGGGGTGAGGCCAGAGGCTGTTGTGAGAAGCTGAGCCTCAAGACTAAGGACGAGCATGGGGAGAGGTGAGGCGGGCTGGTCTCGGAGACAGGTGTGAAGTGGACCCTGAGTCAGGAGCTGGGATTCCAGCCCGGATCCATCCGGCTCCTGCATTCTAGGCGTGGAAGGCCCAGTAAGGAGTAGGGGGGCGTACAGGTTCGGCCTGGGGCTCTGTCCTATCAGGTGCGGGGGGGCGCCTGGGCTCACGGTGAGGAGTCTGGGCTTTCTTGGCTGTGCGTGTGTGTGTGTGTCCACAAGCGTGTGCCTTTCACAGCGGAATATGTTCGCTGTACAGAAGTACAGCCCTATTTAGAGAAGGAGAGATCCCAGAGTTCGCCATTGACTTATTCATTGTCACCAAGAGGACTGTTAATTCTTCGTCTTTATTTGAAACATTTGTATCTACGCATTTATAGTTGTAATTTTTTGGGACACATTCTATCCTCAAATACTTTAAAATAAATTGACTAGTGGGAGAACATATTTGCTCAGCAATGTGTCACTCTCTGCGTGTGCCCGTGACACGTTCAGCGTATCAAGCCCGGGGCATGAGTTGGGCTTACAGTACGTAGGTCAGGGCCTGATCCACAGGTGCTCTGGATGTCCTCCCTTTTCTGTTGAGTGTTTCCTCCAGTAATTCGTCCATGGCAGTAACACTCATCACAGGCAAACTCCATGGACTGGAGACTTGAAACCCTTTGTAGCTAACAACGGCCCCTGTTTCCTGAAAGGCAGTTGGCAGGAGGAATGGACATTCAGAGACAAAGGTAGGAAGCCACTCTTTCTGTGAATGTTTACGTGAAGGCTTATCTTTCTTGAGGACATGAAGGATGGGAGGACCAGAAGGACTTGGAGGACAGGAGGACGAGAAGGCCATTTCGGCAGCCTCCCCCTACATGAGGCCCAAAGCTGAATCAGAGGCAGGATCCACAGGAGAGAGGGGACCGCAGAGCCCCCTCCCACTTGGGGACATGCCAGTCCGAGGCCGGCCAGCTTCTCAGGGGAAAACTGACCGCCGCTTCCGAGCTGAATTGGATGCTATCCATTTGGGTGATTCTTCGAGGATATAATTTTCCTCTACAAGTGTGAGGACAAGAAAGAGACGCTGAGGAAGAGCCAGGGGGAAACTCACAAGTGAATATGGACAATAGTCTCCCTGTGTATGTTTGCAGTTCCTACCAACAGTACATTTCAACTCTCTACGTAACAGGAGCGCAACGCCAAGGAGACGAGTTGGCAAATATCATCCAGCTGTACAGCGAATATGGAGGCTGGCAAAATAGTAACTCAAGCTGAGTTTTGTCGAGTTATCGAGGTTCCCACCAGCTAGTGTGGGCTCGTGAGGTCCCTGCCTGGGCACGTGGCTGCTGTGGTTTCCCTCCAGGAAGATACTTGGGAAACCGTGGTGGTTTGGGTGTGTGCAAGGAAGTTTCTGTAGCATTCTAAGGGAGGGTCAGGTGGAACTTCCTACCTCCCGCGGGTCGCTGCCAACTCTGCCGTCGGGAATGTCTTCTATTTTCTTTTGGCACCTGATGCAGAACTATTTTTTCATTTAAAAAAAAATAGGGAAGTGGGGTACCTGGGTGCCTCAGTGGTGAAGCGTCTGCCTTCAGCTCAAGTCATGATCCCAGAGACCTGGGATGGAGCCCCGCATCAGGCTTCCCTGTTCAGCAGGGGAATCTGCTTCTCTTCTCCTTCTGCTTCTCCCCCTGCTCGCGCTCTCACTCTCTCTCAAATAAATAAATAAGATATTTTAAAAAATAACTTTAAAAAGTAGGAGAACATGATTTTTACGGCAAGTGTTACTTGTATGCTTAAAAAAAAACTTGGAGAAATAAATGACTTCCTCTTTAACAAAAGAATAAAATTAATGTCATTTCTTGCTGTCTTTTTTCCCCTAGCAGGTGTTTACCCAGTGGATATTTTGGAAGATGACCCTGAAAGGCATCAGGAAGCAGCCCTGGCTTACTATGCCACGCTTAGGGAAGGGATGCGGCCCTCAGCAGAGCTTTTCTCTCTTCCCACTGGGGAGCAGGTGGGTGGGATCTTCCTTGTTGGTAGAAAGCTCTGTAAAATCTAACTTACCAGAAAGTAGAACGTTAGTACTAGAAAGAGTATTATAGATTTAAAAACAACAACAACAACAGCAGCAACTTCTGGAGGGAACAGTAGAATAATTCCACTTTAAGAAGCAGAAGGAATTCTAGAATGGGATTCTGGAGTCCTGAGGATAAGTCTGGTTATGCAAGGCGGTGAGCAAGACAGCCTGCTATGAATCCCACATCTGCTGCTTACTAGCTGTGTGACCTTGAGCACATGTCTTAATTTTTCTGGTCTGGACATTCTCATATCTAAAACTGGGACAATAACAGAACTTACCGGGGTGCCTGGGTGGCTGGGGTGCCTGGGTGGTTTTGTCGGTAGAGTACCGGACTCTTGGTCTCAGGGTCATGGGTTCAAGCCCCACACTGAGCGTGGAGCCTATTTGGAAAAACACAACAACAACAACAACAACAAAAACCCCAGAGCTTACCTTGTACTGTCCTTACAAGGACTAAATGAGACCCTGTGTTTATGTAATGCCTGGTTGGGCCTCAGTTTCCCCATGTGTAAAACAAGGGGCATAGTTGCTCTTTGGTCTCTAAGGTTTGGCTCAGTTTTAAAATTTTGTGATTTGGGGGCGCCTGGGGCATAGCGGTTGGGCGCCTGCCTTCGGCTCAGGGCGTGGTCCCAGCGTTATGGGATCGAGCCCCACATCAGGCTCCTCCGCTATGAGCCTGCTTCTTCCTCTCCCACTCCCCCTGCTTGTGTTCCCTCTCTCGCTGGCTGTCTCTATCTCTGTCAAATAAATAAATAAAAATCTTTAAAAAAAAATAAAATTTTGTGATTTGGAATGAAGTTTTGTTGATTGGAATTTAGTTATATCAGTGTGATTTTTAGCACTGATAAGATAGCCTTTTGGATAAGGACTGGGAGAGAACAGAGAGAAATGAAAACCGTTTGTTAGGGTGATGGAAATGTGGGTGAAATTTGCGTTATTTTGAAGAACGTTTTTCCCTATGCAGTAAATAAAAAGAATACGTGAATCTTGGGCTGTACCTCAGTCACCTTTCTTTCAGATTTAAGTCCGATCTGTTCAAAGAGACAAGATTTTCTTGTTTTATACGTGGAAGATTTCCCCCGTGGCAGATGATATCGTTACTGTCTGTCCAGCATAGTAGAGTTTTGCCTCCCTGTACTGAAGTTGTTCCCTAGTTCNGTTCCCGAGTTCATTAGAACAGTGGCTTGTGCCGCTCATACGTTCCTTGAGATTTGGGAGATGCTAGTTCATAATCAATTCCTAGAAGAGCCCTCTGGGTGATTGTACTCACACGCTTTCAGCGCCCCCTAGTGGCAATTGAGCCGAAAAAGGAAGCAAGCTCTCCATCAGGGTTAAGGCTGCTCATTTTTTGGGGAGCCAGGGGCTGTAGGGGGCTGCAGGGTAGGATGGAGTGTGGGGAAGGCTAGGTGTAAAGAAGAGTTAGCCCTGAAATCTGAGAGTTAGCTCTGAAGGGTTCTACGATGCAGTTTCACTCCTCTGCTTTCATTTCACCCTTATTTATGGGATTACATTACATAAAAAAAAACCCTATTATGTAAGTACGGGCAGTGAGTGAATCATTTTAGTGTTATTAGCAAAAACATAATAAAATAAGACAGCTCTTAAAATTACGTTGTTTTCATGTGATAGAAATGCTGAAAGGACTTTGTATCTATCTGCTTCCCCTCTTAGAAGAAAATAAATTTTCATGAGAATATTTTCAATTGTTTTCCTACCATTTTCGCAGTTACTTAAGAAATGGTAGATGCGCCCTGTCACTTAGCAGTTGAAATAATCTCATTCGGGGTGGCATCTGACTTCCTCATGGCTTTTAGCAAATTTAACTTTTCTTCTGGAATCCAGAGAAATTTTTCCAAACGAAACGAAAGATGAGAAAGTGCTTTGAGGACATTATCACACCGCATTGCTCCGGTTCTCCGAAACGTCCTAATTAACTGTTTCCAGTCTTGAAACTGCCCTATCACATTTAAAATACAATAAAACTCATTGATTTTTCTGGTAATAAGCCAGGGTATGCTCATTGTATAATATTTGGGAACTATCGCCAGGAACAGAGAAAATGAAAAAACATCACAGTTAACTGCTGTGAACATTTTGACATGTCTCCATTTGATTTTTCTTTCTGCATATACTATTTAAACATTCAGGTCACTCTCAGAACACAGTATGGTCTACAATAAACATCTTTCCATGTCGATACGATGCTTTGTACATTTTTTTTTTAAAGATTTTATCTTTAAGGAATCTCTGCACCCAGCGTGGGGCTTGAACTCACAACCCCAAGATCAAGCGTCCACGCGCCACCCGCTGAGCCAGCCTGGCACTCCTGTACACGTTTTTAATGGCCTCTAACAGCCCTCTGGTGGGTGAACTGTGCTTCACATCACCACCTTGGGTGGGCCAGCCCAGAGACTCTCCCTGCAGGTGACTTGAAGACAGGGGGCCACCCAAATGTTTGCGGCTCTCAGAGTTCCTTAGGAAACATTTCTCTCAAAGCACAGAGGCCTGCCATAAACTTTTGCAGGTGACCTACTTGCCTAGCTCAGCGGACACATTCTCTTTTCATTTTCTTTCTTTCTTTCTTTCCTTCTTTCTTTCTTTCTTTCTTTCTTTTCTTTCTTTCTTTTCTTTTCTTTTCTTTTCTTTTCTTTCTTTTCCTTTCGTTTCTTTTCTTTGTTTCGAGGGATTTCACAAGCAGGGGGAGTAGGAGAGGAAGAAGCGGGCTCCCAGCGGGGCTCGATCCCAGGACTCTGGGATCACGCCCTGGGCTGAAGGCAGACGCTTAACGACTGAGCCACCCAGGCACCCCTCTCTTTTCATTTTCTTACGCCCTCCTCAGTTTTCAAAACAGACTTTGCAATGGAATGTGTTGACCTTTTGCTTTGGGAGCTGGGAGCAATGCCTCTGATGGCCACAGAGAGGGCTGAGATTCCAGCGCTTTCCGGAAGGCTCTGGGAGGGTCCCAGGCTTGGTATTCCTCTTGTTCATAAGCAAAAGGGCACCAGCATTGTTCTCTCTCTCTCTCTTTCTATCTCTCCCTCTCCCTCCTCCTCCCCCTCTCCTTCTCCCTCACAGCAGAGGTTCTCTGCCCTTGGGCTGTCCCAGAAGCAGAGCTGAGTCTGCAGGGCCCAGAGGGGGTTTGAGTTTGTTCAGACTCCTTGCAGAGACCTGAGGCAGGGTAGCAGGCAGCCTGAGTGGCGTCGGGGTGGACACAGGCTTGTTCAGGCTGTTTCCATGGAGTGGCCACAGGAGGAACAGCCTGGCAGACGGATGCCTGAGGTGGGGGTGTGGCCATGAGCTTTCGTAGGCTGAGGCCCCAAGGGTGTCTGGGTGGGGAAGGCTGATGGGGCCTGAAGCCTATGGAAGGGAGAGGCTGGAAGGGTATCAGCTGAGTGGGTGTTTAATCGGTACTTGGGGAGAGGGGCAGGTAAATGAGGGACGGGGAGGGCTGGCTGGGTGGGAGGCATTGGAAAGCCCTTTGTCACATCCCACTCGTGTTTAGCTCAGAGCGGGTAAGGTTTCCATTTTTACATTGCTTCCATCCTGTCAAATTAACCTCTGTGCAACAGTGTTCTTGCAGTGAATACGGTGCTAATTAATTGGTAAGTAATTTCCTGTGCCCTTACTTTGATGACAGAACAAAATGGCGATTTTGTTATTTTTTTCAGGTGAAACTTGAAGCTTCGTCTGTTTGCTTTTGCTCTGTGCACCGTGACGAACCTCAGCATAAAATATTAGTCTTGGTTAATCCCCAGGACACGAAGACAGGTTGGTAGTTACTCATGGATTTAAAACACAGGGATTCTGATTTTATTGTTTACAACCAATGGAAGGAACTATTTCGGAAATGGTGGCTGGACTCCGAGGCTGGACCTAGACGAAAAATCAAAGCAGAAGTGACGTATTTCCAGGGTTTAGACATCTGATAGTGCATTATTCGTGTTTTTTGGCACACATGTGGATTTTCGTGTTAAGATACTGGATGCCCTGTGCCCCACGATGAGATGACTGTGTTCTGAGGGTAGCACTTGCTGCTTTTGTAAATAACCTGTAGGGGGTGCGTGCACGGGGTGGAGCCCGTTTGTTGGGGTGTTTCACTGCCCTGTGCAGCCCGAGGCCTCTGATGGTCAAGCAGTTTGCCCGGGGCTGCACAACTGGGGCTTGGGAGGGGATTTTTGCAAGGTGATGATTGGGTGGGGTTTTGTTTCTGGTGGGGAAGTTTGTGTCATCTGTAACTCATTTAATCTTCCCCTGCATTATGAAGAGAGCATTTGTGACTGATTTCAGCTCCTTGGAGTGCTGAGTTGCGGACAAGGCAGGGATCTGGGGGCTTGTTGGCCTTAGGCAGCGTGAAGTGGGGAGGGGAGAAGGGTTGCAGCCCATCCCTCCACCTGGGGCCCAGGGCACCCGTGAGCTGCAAGCAAAGCACCTTTGAAGTCTCTGACTTCAAGGGGGTCCCCATTGAAGTTCAATTCTACTTTAGAAATTTTCTCTTTGATTCTGTTTTTCTGTGCTTTACAGATTTTCTTCCATGACCATGTATTTATTGCTTTCCTCATAAGGGAGCCCTTCATCAGGGAGCCCTACTTCAACGGTGTGGGATCTGGTGAAAGTTTGGGGTGAGAGGTCTTTCACTGCAATTTGCAAAGGGGGCTTCCTTTGGCTCTCCAGCCCCCCCGGAGATAGACCTTTGCCTTTCACCCTGTGTGTCTGTCCTGGGGTTTGTACTCAGAGGATGCTCTGTCTGAAGGGTGTCACAAAGCCCAAGGTGACAGCCTGGACTGGAGAAAGTTATTCGGCACAAAGACAGTTGTTAATGCTTCTTTTCTGGTTAATGTGGAGACACGAGTGTGCTTGGCTGGCTGTCTGGGAGTTTTTGGCATGTTGGCAAAGCCTCTTCATTGCTCCAAGGCTGAGGGCTGGCCGAGATGTGTGTGAGAGCTTTCGGGTCGAGGTTTGGGACCACTCCCGTTTCTGTCCAACAAAGCCTTGCTTGCCACGACTAAAGGCGGCTGTGCAAACCCCAGGCCTGCCTGCGCCTTCGCCTTGAATTTGGGACTCCCCTACCAGGTTAGCGAAAGTGACACGATGTGCCCACAGGCACTCCTCATTGAACAGATTGTCAAAAAACTCAAAATACCATTTGCCGATTCTAAGAAAATGTCCAAATATCAGCAGCGCTTTCCCCCCTGCCTTTTTTCGGCGTTTAACAACATCCTGGTTGTAGGTCTTTAACTGTCATTTGCATAATGTAAACATATGACTGACTGCTAAATCTGTTTCCTATTTATACTGTACTTAATTTTTTGGTTGTTTTCAAGAATGCATTGTAATAAATATTCATAAGCTCCAGGCAGTCTCACTTCGGACCTTTCCTTACATACGTCATAGCACTTTACATAAAGTTTTCGAATGTTTTCCTACCGGCTGGGGCTCTATGGTGCCCGCTGCAATTTTGCATGAGTTCCAGAAACCGCACAGGTGTAATCCAGACCTCATGTTCTTTAATCTCATATTGAGAAGCTGACACGGTTGCATAAATGCACCTCCCGTGGCTTGAAACATATGGACTCGAAAGCAGCTGATGGTATCCCTAGACCCTCTTCACAGCTTTGACCCGTTTGTCACTTCACCCGCGTGCTCAGTGGTGACTGCTGATCATACTGTCCCCGCTTCCTCTGTTATTCTGCTGGAAGAGTTGTATCTGGGAAGGCCAGGTGTGTGTTTGTGTGTACGTGTGGTTAGATGGAATCTGAAAGGATCTGGCGCTCGGTGATAAGCCGTCCGTGTTTGAGTTAATATTGAGAAGCTAGTTGAATCCATCACAGCCATTCGCGATCACCCCGGGAGCAAAGGAAAACCATCCTGGAGTTCTGAATTCCCCAGGGAGCAAGCAGTTCACGCTCATGACAGGCTGCTCTTAGGATGTAAGTAATGAGGCTCTCCAGCTCCCCTCTTGGAGAAGCTGGGATGCACTTTCCAGAAAGGTGGTTTGGGAAGCACGTGCCTTCGTCCCTGTGGGGTTCAGTCTTGACTGTTTCTCTGGCCAGAGGCTGGTCCCTCACCAAGACTGCTAAGGGCCCCCCATTTTTTAGTTACCTCTGTACCTCTCAAGGGCCTTCTCTTTCATTTCTTCCCCCCTTGTTTTGTTATTCCTCCTATTTTTAAATTCTTAACTGATGTCAAGTTTTACAGAGATGAAAAGAAAAAGACTCCTTATCAAAAAAAGCTGTGGTCTTTCCCCTATTTCCTGCATTAAATCAGAACTGCTTACCCTAGCATTCCAGATTCCCATCAGTGGATGGCCTTTTGCCTTTCTCATTTCCTGCGATTTGCAGAATGGAATAGGATGAACTGGGCTGCAGTGTCAGAGACAACTAATTTGGCATCCTGGCTCTGCCACCTGACTGGGGGACCCGGAGAAGTGATTTGGTCCGAGCCAGTTCGGTCATTTGCAAAAAGGGGCATCCCACTTCATAGGGTGGTTGGGGGGAACGAAGTGATTTGTGGCAGAACATCTGATTCTCTGGACCCTCCCGGACAGAGAGTAGGCACGACCCTGGCGGAATTCTTCCATCATGGTGTGCCTTTGCTTGCTTTTCCTCCGTCTTCGGGGATTGTGTTACAGAAGCATGGGATTTTAGCGTGGGAGGCCTTCTTGTCCACTGCGGGCCAAACGTTGGCAGCTGAATTCCCTCCCCGATGAATTCTGCTTGCATACCTCACGGATGAGAGGGCAGTACCACAATAGGCCAGGTTAGTCTGTTTTGTTTTTTTTTTTTTAAAGATTTTATTTATTTGTTTGTCAGAGAGAGAGAGAGCACAAGCAGGGAGAGTGGCAGGCAGAGGGAGAAGCAGGCTCCCTGCTGAGCAAGGATTCCCAAGGCAGGACTCGATCCCAGGACCCTGGGATCATGACCTGAGCCCAAGGCAGATGCTCAACCGACTGAGCCACCCAGACATCATCCCCAGGTTAGTCTGTTTTTGAACAACTTTAACCATAAGAGAGTTGTTCCTTCTACTGATCCCAAACTGCCTCATTGGGTAAAGGTCCTGCAGTCCATCCACAAGCAGCCGGTGATCAAGGATGAGCTGGGGAGGATGTGTCTCTCCAGCACCTGGGTAAAGACAGACCCCGATGGCTGTTCTCATCCTCAGAAAGCACGGTGAGCCCGGGCATTGAAGTGGGCTCCTGGAAAGCGGACATGACCTGGGACTGTGTTAATGGAAGGATAATCCCCCAGGGCAATTAAGCTCTGTTCTCTTCTTTACCGCTCAGGCCACCTAGGAAGCAAACCGGCACTTATCCATGGAGAAGAACTGGGCGATGAGAGGGCTTGAAACCATTTGAATGTGGCTCGAGGAACCCAGGGCTGTTTAGCTTTGGAGGAGGGATGCAGGGGTCCGGAAGCTCACGTTCAAAGGGCTGTTTCGATCATTAGATTCAGTTTTTTCCAAGGTGATTTTTGGTGGTGTGATTGAATTCCAGAAGGAGAAAAAGGATGGGTGATCTTTTGAAGTTTAGTTCAATCCTAAATATATCAAGGAAAAAGTTTTCCTTTCCCACGAATATGCCTTTGATGCTTATCTAACCCTTGTTCGTCTTAAAAACTAAGGGAAAAAAGAAAATCGGTCTCCCAGCTCAGAGCCCATAGCTAGAACCGAAAGATTTGTCTAAGATTTATTTTTATAACAGCCAATGATGCCTCTTTTGTGGTAGGGCTAATAAGGTTGGTGTATGATTCTGTCGGAATGAGGAAGGTGGTGTCTGGGGCGTCTGCCTCCTGGGATGGCCTCTTCTATTCTGGGACAGCTCTGACTGTTAGAACATTCTTAAGGAGTCCAAACTGATATGCCCGTATGTCTCCTCCCTGGCCTGGTGCCCCCACTGGGGCCATCCCAGCTTATAGGCATGGTTCCTCTACAGGAAAGATATTTCCAGGCTTGGACCAGCTGCCGTGTCTGTCACACATTTCTCATTCCTCAACTGCTCCTCCTGTCATGTAGGCTCCAGAGCTCATGCCATCCTGGAGTCTTCCTTCATTCAGATCTAGGCTTCTCCTGGAACATGGCGTCCAGGACCTATGTCATGGATGCTGTTGTGGAGAGAACCTGGGTTTTGGAGTCAATTAGACTGGACTTCCGAGTCCTCTCTCCCTGGTGAGTGGGGTGGCCTGGGTTCAGTTACATAGCCTCTCTGAGCTTCAGTTTCCTGTCTTTTTACTCAGTGGTCTGGCCTGTGGCCCAGCAGCAAGGCATCCCCAGGACGCTTGTTAGAAATGCAGGAGCTTGGGCCTCACTGAGTTAGAATCTATACTTTAACAAGATCCCCAGGTAACAGGTGCCCATTACCATCTAAGAAATGCTTGCTCAAGAACAGTGAGACGTGAGTGGTGGCTGAGAGCTTTTCTCAGTCCCCTCGGACATTCTTCTTCCACCGACTTAGTCTCAATGTGTCTTGGCATTTCAGTAGAACCAACCCAAGGCTGACTTGCCTCCAGCTGACAGTTAGCTCATTACCGTGCATATCTGGCTTCTGGGCTTCTTAAACACAAACTCATTATTAAGACATGGCCCTATCCTCCAAAATTTGTGAAGTTGATGTGTTGGGTTTTTTTTTATATTTTTTTATTATGTCATGTTAGTCACCATGCAGTACATCCTTGGTTTTTGATGTAAAGTTCGATGATGATTCATTAGTTGCGTATAACACCAAGTGCACCATGCAATACGTGCCCTCTTTACTACCCATCACCAGCCTATCCCATTCCCCCACCCCCCTCTGCTCTGAAGCCCTCAGTTTGTTTCTCAGAGTCCATAGTCTTTCATGTTCATTCCCCCTTCTTTTTACCTCCCCTTTCTTTATCCCTTTCTTCTCCTATCGATCTTCCTAGTTCTTATGTTCCATAGATGAGAGAAACCATTTGATAATTGTCTTTCTCTGCTTGACTTATTTCGCTTAGCATTATCTCTTTGTGGAGTTAATGTTTTGAACCTACAGGAAAGACTACTTTTATTCCCATTATGTATATAAACAGATATATTGAGGCGTAATTCACATATCATATAATTACCCATTTAAAGCATACAGTTCGATGGTTGTTAGTATATTCACAGAATTGCACATTTATCACCACACATAATTTTCACTATCCCTAAAGGAAACCAACCTGTCTCCCCTTGGGTGTCACTTCCTTCTGCCCACCTCTCCTCCTCAGCCTTAGGCAATCTGTTCTGTTTCTATGAATTTGCCCATTCTGGATATTTCGTATGAATGGAATCATGCAATGGTTGTGTCTGATTTCTTTCACTTAGCATGATGTTTTCAAGGCTTGACCATGTTGTAGATGTTTCAGTAGTTGATTTATTTTTATGACTCAGTACTATTCGGTTGTATGGATGTCCTGCATTTTGTCTCTCCATTTATCAGTTGATGGGCATTTGGGTCGTTTCTACCTTTGGGCTATTATGAATAGAGCTGCTGTGGAAATTCATGTATAAGATTTTGTGTAGGTAGACATGCATCTATCTTTTCTAGTCAGTGTTTTTATTTCCTTCGGTTAGATACCCAGAAGTGCAGTTGCTGGATCATATGGTCATTTTATTTTAAATTTTGTGAGGACCCTCCAGACTGTTTTCCACAATGGCTACCCCGATGTATGTTCCCACCAGTTGTGCACAGGGTTGCCTTTACTCCACTCCTCACCAGTAGTTGTTCTTTCTTGTCTTTTTGATACTAGCCGTTCTAACAGATACGAGGTAATGTCTCATTATTTTGGTTTGCATTTCCCTGATGGTTAGCGATAGTGATCCCTTTGTCACGTACCTGTTGGCCGTGTGTGTGTCTTCTCTTGCAAAATGTCTATTCATATTACATGTGTTCTGAGACTCCGTTTCCAATGTGTGGAGGGGGTGTTTTCCCACACAGCACCAAGTAATTCTCCATATACCAGCTGAGTGTTACACTGTTCAACTCAATGGGTTGAATTCTGAGTGGGTATTATACCCGTTTAGAATTGAGTTGAATGGTATACCCACTCATCTCAATTCTGACACTATCTACTCAGAGGCAGATGGGACAGGGTAGAGGTAGATATGTCCTGAGAAGCACAAAAGTTTAAAACTTTTATTATGCTCAGTTTATCTGTGTTTAGCTGCTTATGCTTTTGGTGTCATATCTAAGAAAACTTTGCTCGTTGGAAGAGTTTCTTCCATCCAGTTAGAGGAACTCTTCCTTGCATCAGATCCCACGGGGTAAGGGTTTAGTCCTACAAGACTCTCCCCACCCCCTTCAGACACCAGTTGCAAGCCCAGACTGCTACCTGGACCTCTGACCAACTGGCTACAAACTGGAGGTTTCCACGACCTTCTCTTTGAACTTCAGATGCCAATTGAACAGCTAGGTTGTTACCTGTGCTTCAGACCGCCTGGCTGTAAATCAGCATTGCCCACTCCTTTAGTTTGATTTGTTTGCTAGAGCGGCTCACAGAACTCAAAGAAACATTTGATGTACTAGATTACTAGTTTATATCAAAGGATGGAATTCAGAACAGCCAGATGGAAGAATTGTGTAGGGCAAGGTATGGGGAAAGGGCGTGGAGCTCCTCATGTTCCCCAGCCTGGGAGCTCTCTGAACCCTCCTCTTCATGACATGAACATGATAGATTAAATCATTGGCACTGGCAACTGATTCGACATCCACCCCCCTCTTCTTCCCCAAGGTCAAGGTGATGGGAATGAAAGTTCCCAAGACTGATCACATGGCTGGTTCTCCTGACAACCAGCCTCTGTCCTTAGAAGCTCTAAAATTTACCTTGTTAGCATAACAAGAGACACCTTTGTCCCTTAAGAAATTGCAATAGCTTTAGAAGCTCTGCCAGACACAGGGGATGAAAATCAACTATATGTATTCCTTACTATAAATCACAGCATCACACGGATCCTCCGCCCGTTTGGTAAGCGGATTGTTTATTGTTTTGCTGTAGAGTTGTAGGAGTTCTTTATACATTTTGAATGCTAATCCTTTATCACATATATGATTTGCAAATGTTTTCTCCTATTTAGTGGGCTGCCTTTTCATTTTGTTGATGGATTTCTTTGCTGTGCAGAGGCTTTTCAGTTTGATGTAGTCCCACTTGTTTATTTTGTTTTTGTTGCCTTTGCTTTTGGTGTCAGATCCAAAAAAAAATCATTGCCAAGACCAATGTCAAGGAGTCATTGTGGTTTTTTAAAAAATGTTATTTATTTTATGTTTATTTTTATTTNATGATTCATTAGTTGCGTATAACACCAAGTGCACCATGCAATACGTGCCCTCTTTACTACCCATCACCAGCCTATCCCATTCCCCCACCCCCCTCTGCTCTGAAGCCCTCAGTTTGTTTCTCAGAGTCCATAGTCTTTCATGTTCATTCCCCCTTCTTTTTACCTCCCCTTTCTTTATCCCTTTCTTCTCCTATCGATCTTCCTAGTTCTTATGTTCCATAGATGAGAGAAACCATTTGATAATTGTCTTTCTCTGCTTGACTTATTTCACTTAGCATTATCTCCT
>NC_048226.1:16455353-16534270 GCF_002007445.2 Ailuropoda melanoleuca | reverse complement strand
GATGATTCATTAGTTGCGTATAACACCAAGTGCACCATGCAATACGTGCCCTCTTTACTACCCATCACCAGCCTATCCCATTCCCCCACCCCCCTCTGCTCTGAAGCCCTCAGTTTGTTTCTCAGAGTCCATAGTCTTTCATGTTCATTCCCCCTTCTTTTTACCTCCCCTTTCTTTATCCCTTTCTTCTCCTATCGATCTTCCTAGTTCTTATGTTCCATAGATGAGAGAAACCATTTGATAATTGTCTTTCTCTGCTTGACTTATTTCGCTTAGCATTATCTCTTTGTGGAGTTAATGTTTTGAACCTACAGGAAAGACTACTTTTATTCCCATTATGTATATAAACAGATATATTGAGGCGTAATTCACATATCATATAATTACCCATTTAAAGCATACAGTTCGATGGTTGTTAGTATATTCACAGAATTGCACATTTATCACCACACATAATTTTCACTATCCCTAAAGGAAACCAACCTGTCTCCCCTTGGGTGTCACTTCCTTCTGCCCACCTCTCCTCCTCAGCCTTAGGCAATCTGTTCTGTTTCTATGAATTTGCCCATTCTGGATATTTCGTATGAATGGAATCATGCAATGGTTGTGTCTGATTTCTTTCACTTAGCATGATGTTTTCAAGGCTTGACCATGTTGTAGATGTTTCAGTAGTTGATTTATTTTTATGACTCAGTACTATTCGGTTGTATGGATGTCCTGCATTTTGTCTCTCCATTTATCAGTTGATGGGCATTTGGGTCGTTTCTACCTTTGGGCTATTATGAATAGAGCTGCTGTGGAAATTCATGTATAAGATTTTGTGTAGGTAGACATGCATCTATCTTTTCTAGTCAGTGTTTTTATTTCCTTCGGTTAGATACCCAGAAGTGCAGTTGCTGGATCATATGGTCATTTTATTTTAAATTTTGTGAGGACCCTCCAGACTGTTTTCCACAATGGCTACCCCGATGTATGTTCCCACCAGTTGTGCACAGGGTTGCCTTTACTCCACTCCTCACCAGTAGTTGTTCTTTCTTGTCTTTTTGATACTAGCCGTTCTAACAGATACGAGGTAATGTCTCATTATTTTGGTTTGCATTTCCCTGATGGTTAGCGATAGTGATCCCTTTGTCACGTACCTGTTGGCCGTGTGTGTGTCTTCTCTTGCAAAATGTCTATTCATATTACATGTGTTCTGAGACTCCGTTTCCAATGTGTGGAGGGGGTGTTTTCCCACACAGCACCAAGTAATTCTCCATATACCAGCTGAGTGTTACACTGTTCAACTCAATGGGTTGAATTCTGAGTGGGTATTATACCCGTTTAGAATTGAGTTGAATGGTATACCCACTCATCTCAATTCTGACACTATCTACTCAGAGGCAGATGGGACAGGGTAGAGGTAGATATGTCCTGAGAAGCACAAAAGTTTAAAACTTTTATTATGCTCAGTTTATCTGTGTTTAGCTGCTTATGCTTTTGGTGTCATATCTAAGAAAACTTTGCTCGTTGGAAGAGTTTCTTCCATCCAGTTAGAGGAACTCTTCCTTGCATCAGATCCCACGGGGTAAGGGTTTAGTCCTACAAGACTCTCCCCACCCCCTTCAGACACCAGTTGCAAGCCCAGACTGCTACCTGGACCTCTGACCAACTGGCTACAAACTGGAGGTTTCCACGACCTTCTCTTTGAACTTCAGATGCCAATTGAACAGCTAGGTTGTTACCTGTGCTTCAGACCGCCTGGCTGTAAATCAGCGTTGTCCACTCCTTTAGTTTGATTTGTTTGCTAGAGCGGCTCACAGAACTCAAAGAAACATTTGATGTACTAGATTACTAGTTTATATCAAAGGATGGAATTCAGAACAGCCAGATGGAAGAATTGTGTAGGGCAAGGTATGGGGAAAGGGCGTGGAGCTCCTCATGTTCCCCAGCCTGGGAGCTCTCTGAACCCTCCTCTTCATGACATGAACATGATAGATGAAATCATTGGCACTGGCAACTGATTCGACATCCACCCCCCTCTTCTTCCCCAAGGTCAAGGTGATGGGAATGAAAGTTCCCAAGACTGATCACATGGCTGGTTCTCCTGACAACCAGCCTCTGTCCTTAGAAGCTCTAAAATTTACCTTGTTAGCATAACAAGAGACACCTTTGTCCCTTAAGAAATTGCAATAGCTTTAGAAGCTCTGCCAGACACAGGGGATGAAAATCAACTATATGTATTCCTTACTATAAATCACAGCATCACACGGATCCTCCGCCCGTTTGGTAAGCGGATTGTTTATTGTTTTGCTGTAGAGTTGTAGGAGTTCTTTATACATTTTGAATGCTAATCCTTTATCACATATATGATTTGCAAATGTTTTCTCCTATTTAGTGGGCTGCCTTTTCATTTTGTTGATGGATTTCTTTGCTGTGCAGAGGCTTTTCAGTTTGATGTAGTCCCACTTGTTTATTTTGTTTTTGTTGCCTTTGCTTTTGGTGTCAGATCCAAAAAAAAAAATCATTGCCAAGACCAATGTCAAGGAGTCATTGTGGTTTTTAAAAAAATGTTATTTATTTTATGTTTATTTTTATTTTTTAGAGTCACTGTGGTTTTGATTTGCATTTCCCTGATGACTAATGATGTTGAACATCTTTTCAAGTGTTTATTGGACATTTTTATATCTTCTCTGGAGAACCATCTATTCAGACTCTTTGCCCATTTTTACATTGGATTATTTGTGTTCTTGTTTTTGAGTTTAGAATTCTTTACATATTCTGGATACGAGATCCTGATTAGATATATGATTTGCAAACATCTTTTCCTGTTCTGTGGGTTGTCTTTTTACTTTTTTGATGGTGTCCTTAGAAGTAAAAAAGTTTAAAATTTTTATTACGCTCAGTTTCTCTGTGTTTGGTGGCTTGTACTTATGGTGTGACATCTAAGAAAACTGCTTGTTGGAAGAGTATGTCCCTCTATCCAGCTAGATGAACTCTTCCTCCTGGCTGTTTAGTTCATGTTGTTTAACCTTCTGAAGGTGTGCGTTCTTTCTATTTTTATTTTAAGTTTATTTATTTTATTATTTATTTATTTATTTATTTTTAAAAAGATTTTATTTATTTATTTGACAGAGAGAGAGACAGCCAGTGAGAGGGGGAACACAAGCAGGGGGAGTGGGAGAGGAGGAAGCAGGCTCCCAGCATAGGAGCCTGATGTGGGGCTCGATCCCATAACGCCGGGATCACGCCCTGAGCCGAAGGCAGACACTTAACCGCTGTGCCACCCAGGTGCCCCTATTTATTTTATTTTTAAGTAAACTTTACACCCCCGCGTGGGGTGCCAACTCAGGATCCCGAGATCAAGAGTCTCATGTTCTACTGAGTGGGCCAGGTGCCCCTGAAGTTGTGCATTCTTTATTTTTTAATCCAAGTAATTAAAAATAAATGCTGTTTTTTTTTTTTTTAAAGTAGGCTCCACACCCAGGGTAGAGCCCACAGTGGGGCTTGAACTCAGGACCCTGAGATCAAGACGTGAGCTGAGATCGAGTCGGCTGCTTAACCAATTGAGCCACCCAGGCGCCCCTTAAAATGCTGTTTTTTATTTATTTTTATTTTTTTATTTTTATTTTTTTTAAAGATTTTTATTTATTTATTTGACAGAGAGAGAGAGACAGCCAGTGAGAGGGGGAACACAAGCAGGGGGAGTGGGAGAGGAAGAAGCAGTCTCCCAGCATAGGAGCCTGATGCGGGGCTCGATCCTAGAATGCCAGGATCACGCCCTGAGCCGAAGGCAGATGCTCAATGACTGAGCCACCCAGGCACCCCAAAATGCCGTTTTTAAAAAAAATTCACGCAGTTACTATACCACTGAACATACAGCCCAACCCATTATTTAGCATACATCTCTGGTTCATCCACAAGGAGATATAAAAGAACTTTCATGAAATGCATGCTGGAAATTAAGAACGGAGGGAAATCTGGCTAGTGAAATTAAGATTACTTATGCTTAATTATTTTCATAACACTAGCTTGGAACACTTGTCAGGAAAGGGAGTGAGGCCAGTGTGCTTTCCTTGGTCTTGGTGAATTCCTGCTGATTTTAAATCCAATCTTTGTTTTCTAGGGTCGTTATGGACCATCTTTCATAATTCACTCTAGACTGTCATTAGGAGGGGAACCAATGCCTGGTTCCCAGATCTACATCTTTCCCTCACACGCGAGGATAGCACTGGTTCATTCTGGGGTTTTCTGGCCTCCCATGCTCTCAGAGATTAAAGGTTACAGCTCTAGGATCACGTTTGCAGGACTTTCTGGCCCCTGGCACATAAATTCACTGTGTCTAGAGACTTGAGCTTCTTTGAAAGTAGCCAGTGCACCCCTCTAGCCTTTCCACTGTTTCCGGCTGCCAGCCTTGCTCCTAATTTGGCGACCCTCCACCTTCCCAGTGAAGATAGTCCTTTGTGACCATTAGAGCATCTGGCTAAGGTGTGTTCCTCCCTCCACGTTCTCCCCTCAGAGTTGAGCCAGACTCCCTAGGCTGCTCACTCTATTTTCCAGAATATTTCCCCAGCCTGCCCAGACTTACTCAGTTCTCCAGCCTTTCCCATGTCATCTTAAAGGATTGTGCTCGGCCTGGGGACCTGTCCTTGGTTATGAGAGGCTGTCCATCCTCCATACTTGTTCTTTTAACCTCTGACCCTTTCTGTTGGAAGGTCTCTCTGCAAGGTTCTGGGCCACATGTGTAGTTTTCCTAGATGATCTCTACCTGTTTTCCATGTTAGGAAACATCTCAGATTTTTTTTTTCCCAGTGCTTTTTCTGTTAATTATCTGCTCAGTTGGTTTTTTTTTTTTTCCATATAAAACCCAGTGGTCAGATGATCGGAGGGGATGATGAAGAATGTCCAGAGGCTGATTAAAAATGGCAATTTATAATTAAGTCTAATGAAGGAGAACTAATGCCACAGTGCTACAGAAGCTTCCAGAATAAAGGGTCATTTGGGTCTTGCTGGGTGTAGGGAGGGCCAACCGTGGTTCTTGGTAGGGATGTGGTGATCTGGTCAAAATAAGGGGCAGGAATTCTCTACCGTCTATATCCTGGGACCTCTGGTTCTCTCTCCCGGCATTTGGGCTCACTGGTGGTCACGCAGTGGTCACGGAGACTGTTCCTCTGCCCTCCAGGGCTGGGGGCTCTAGACCCGAAGGGGTACCTGCAGAGACACAGGGCACCCAGAAGGTGGCCCCCACCACCCATTCCCAGCTGCTCCCCATCTTGGAGGGTCTGGCCATGACTCACACCAGTCCCTTCTTTGAATATTTTGAAGTTTCCTTTCACAGAACCTTCTCATTATGCTCCCAGCCTTTGGCTGCAGGGAGGCCATGCTCAGGGCAGGAAGAAAGGATGCTCTGGAGGATGGGTGGGTTCTGGGGCTGGAGACTTGGGGGTCCTGTTTGGATCTTTAGCCCTTTGCAGAGTGCCTTACACATGACCAGAAGGGAGGATGAATGGAAGGACAAGCCAACAAATCCTCAGGAGGTAGTTAGCACCCAAGGGCGGGATGCTGAGGGCTTGCCTGGCAGGGAGGGCACAGGCTGGAGACACAGGGGGAATGGCAGGATTGGGGGTGGATTGCAGGTGCGGGGAGGAAGGGCTGGGGATGGCTCGGGTTGCAATGGGCTCGCCAGCAGTGGTAGCAGTGCCAACAGTGCGGGGTGATTTGGAAGGAAAAATTGGGGCTGAGCGTAAGCTGAGCTCATGTCCAAAGGGTCTGTGGGACCTCAAGTTGGACGGAGGGGTCTGGATGGGGCCCCGCCGCCCTGGGTGCATCTTCAGTGTGGGGCACATCCTTTGTAGTTGGTTCCCCGTGGCTTTCCTCTCTCTGGTCCTTCCCTGCGGCAGATCTTCTTAGGTGGATGGCCAGTTCTTTGTGGGGGAGGGGGCTCTTCCTGGAGGGTGTTGCCTAAATTCCCGTTAGCTCCCCGTGCAGGGCAGACAGCCGTGCGCAGGGGAGGCGGCGAGGCTGACAGAAAGCAGGATCCTTCTGGGGAAGGCAGCCGGAGGAGAGATTGTTTGCTGTCTTCACCACATGTTGACTTCTCTGATTAGAACATCTATCCCCCTCGCTCGCTTCCAGGACGTTTTGTGACCAAGCATAACACTCATCCTTCAAATTGCTGCTAATTTATTTACAGTTTTTGGTGATTGCATGTCACGTGCAGCCTGAGAAAAACAAGCAGGGAATCAAAAAATGATGATTTTTTCCTGGAAAAGCATGCCCATGCTAGGCCTGCAGCGACAGCAAGAGCCAAGGCAAACATTCAGATGAAACTGGAACCGCTGCGGAGCCTGCCTTCCCAGTGGCTGTCGTGGGTCGGGTGGGATTGCGACACACCGGGCCCGAGTCCAGGCCGACTCCGGGCTGCGTTCAGGGCAGGTGGGTGGGGGGTCGGGGGTATGGGAGGTGTGCCCCTGAGCTGCCTGGAGGACTTCAANGGGGGGTCAGGGATGGGAGGTGTGCCCCTGAGCTGCCTGGAGGACTTCAAAATTGGGGAGCTCTACCTGGGACACTCCTCACCCTTGAGCGTGCTGTCCAGACTTTGGGGTGTGGGTCAAGGAGGGAAGGCCCGAAGGTGGGGGTGGAAGGGTGCCATGAATTTCTGACTCCCAGAAAGGGACCCAGCTAGGGCAGCCCCTCATCCTGAGTGTGCCTTAAAGGGAGAGGCCTGGCCTCCTGGCGGGGGGAATGCACGGGGCTTAAACACAGCTCTGCTTAGCAGAATGAGCCTGTCAATCTGACCCCATGGAAGGGTGGTTCTATGTCTGATCAAAAGCAAGCGACTATGTGGGGCAGCGGGGGAGAGAATTGCAGGCCTGGTAAAGTCTGGATTTCAGCATGAGGAGAAGTAATTGCAGTTTTTCTGCTTCGAAGGTGAGGACCCCACAGACTCAGGAAACCAAATGTCCAGGGACCCCCTGGTTAGCAGGCATCCCGTTGCTAGAGCTGCCCATGATTGTGCAGACGTTGGATCTTGGGGTTTTTTCTTTGTTTTCTTCTTTAAAGATTTTATTTAATTATTTGATGGTGGGGGGGAGGGAGGGAGAGAATGAACAAGCAGGGGGAGCAGCAGAGGGAGAGGGAGAAGCAGACTCCCCTCTGAGCAGCGAGCCCGACGTGGGGCTCGATCCCAGGACCCTGGGATCATGACCTGAGCTGAAGGCAGATGCTTCACTGACTGAGCCACCCAGGCGCCCCGGGTCTGGGTGTTTTGAGTCTGTGCTTACCTTTTGGGTAATGCCAAGGTCAACATCAGCCCAGGACGGGTCCCTCCTCCTACCTTCCATGTTGGTGGAGTCCCACTTACGTGGGTTTGACAGTTTGGGGGAAAGCGTTCTGGCCAGGAATGCAGCTTCAGGTTAGATACGTGCTCCTTCTGGCCGTGAAGGCGACCCTCAGGTTCATTTAAGCCCAAGTTCATTTAAGCCAGAGGAGCTCCGTGCTCGAAACAGAGGGTTCTGTTTTCCTTGGGCAGAGACGGAGGCAGATTGAAGAACTATGCGCAGTGACAGCATTGTGTTTTGGGAACACATGTTGGCTATTGTTTGGGGTTTTCTTCTTTAGTCCCTGTTAATTTATGGCACTTACTGTGAGTTGGATTTCAACGTAGGGGAAAACAGCATCCCGCAAACAAAGACATGTCATTCTTACCAAGGGACCAATGGTATTTGCCAAACAGGGAAGGTCCAAGGAAAATATTTCTAGTGCCAAAGATGGAGCCATTGTCTGGGGGCGGGGGCGTGTCTGGGAGGCATCTGAGGGTTTTACCAGTGCCCTTTGGGCTGTCTGCCCCTCTCTCTGCTTCCCTTAGTCCTGAGAAACTCGCAGCGCTTGACTTTGTCCAGCCTGGGGATTTCAAGATTCCTTTCCTCGATGTACTAGCTTGGCGCGGGCTGTTTTCTGCTCCAGCACCTTGCAGTCCAGCTGTAGCTCAGGACCCAGGCACCCCCATCTTGCCCCTCTTCCCTGAGTTACCATGGAGACTCATGAAAACAAAATTGCTTAAGGCAAGAAAGGGCCCAGAACCACAGGGAGGCTGTTGCGAATATACTGCAAACCAGATGTTTCTTTCTCCATGGCAGAGGCGCCCGAGTTCGTGGGGCATCTGGGGAAGTGTTTTCCTTTAAGGAAGACATCTGTATGGAAATGGTAGCCTGAGTAATGCGATGTGACAGTTGCTATGTCAACTTGCGTATTTTTCCCCTCCCCTTAAATTATTGACCGGCTCGCTCAATGTTGCATAAAAGTCATGCAATGCCTTGGAATGTGTTTATGTGCTGTCCTCTGCCAGAACTTTTCAGCGTTTGTTTTTTTTTTCCCCCTACGTGTATTTTGCTTTTGGGAAGATGGCCTGTCACTTTGGTTTAACTGTGCTCTTTTTTTTTTTCTTCTTTTTGTCGAACTACATATTTCTTAAATTTGTAACGGGGCAATCAATGGCAGCTTAGACTCCAGGGGAGCCATCAAGGTGGGGCAGGGCCTGCGCAGCAGGGGACTTAAAGGCCTTTCAGTTGTGATTGAAGACGTATAGACCAGGGGCCAGTACTGAACCATTCGGAGTTAGTGCGAGGAGCTAAGATATATGTGTGTCAATCCTTCCATCTTTGGTTCCCAGTATGGTATGGGGGCAGGGACCTTCTCTGTGTCTCTGCTCGGCTCTGGGCTGTGTATCCAGCTGCCTGCTTGGCTGCCCCAACCTCACTGTCTCTAACAGGCATTCAAAACTGAAACCTTCACATCACTATCTTTTTTGTCTTCACTTCTTCCTGGTGAAGTCACCTGCATCTTTCACTCAGGCTTGAGAGCTGGCTGCCATCCCAGCCTGTCTCTTCTGCCTTAGACCAGTCTGATTCCCAGGGGATGTTTTCTCTCCCCTGGGCATCTCCCTCCCCTCCAGCATGACTGCTGGAACCAGTCCCTGCTCACTTCTTGTCTGGATCACCACAGCCTCCCATTTGTCCTCCCTGCCTCCAGCCTCACCTGAAACCATTCTCTACACCCAGGCAGTGAGATTCTTCCCCAATGGCCTTTTTTTTTTTTTTTTTTTTAACTTCAGTGGGGCTAATTCCTCCTACCTGGGCATAATCCTACTGTTCTCTTTCTAAAACACCACTCTGATTATGTCTCTCATTGGTCAGACTCTTCCAGAGACTTCCTACGAAGCTCATACCTCAGCCTGGTCCCCACAGCTCCCAGCTGTGAAGCCCAGTCTGGCTCAGGCCTTTTATTGGCACTCTGTCCCAGCCCTCCAGAAAGACTGCTGTGGTCTGAATGTTTGTGTCCCCCATAAATTCGTATGTCAAAATCCAAACCCCAGTGTGATGGCATTAGGAAGTGAGGTTTTGGGGAGGTGCTCTACCCTCATGAATGGGAATCAGTATCCTTACCCAAGAGACCCCAGAGGGCTCCCTTGCCCCTTCTGCCATGTAAGGACACCATGAGAGATAAGCAGCCTGGAGCTTGGAAGACGGAGGGTTCCAGCCAGAACCCACCAGCTCATGCTGATACCCTGATCTCAGGCTTCCAGAACTGTGAGAAATGTTTCTGCTGTTCATAAGCCTATATATGTCTATGATATTTGTCATACAGCCCGAATGGATGAACATACAGCCCCCTGGGTGGGTGTGTGATTGCCGCTCGGGTCTTGGAGGTCATAGTGTGCGTGGTCTTGGTGCCAAGTACAGTGCCTGGCACCTGTCAGTGCTCAGTAAACGGCTGACCCCGCCCCTTCCCGAAGGGCAAAATGAAATCCTCAGGCATTGACTGTGGTAAGGTCTTTCCGTGCTGATCTCTCCTTTCTTGTCACAGTGTCTTGGCTTGTCTCTTCCTCAGCCTTCATTTCTCTTTCCGACTCTGTGAGCTTTCATGGGGGCCCGGCCCCCAGCTCTGTCCTCTTGCCTCTCCTTCCTTGTCCATTCCTTCACCTGGAGCATGGGGGCTCTGGAACCAGCAGGAACCTGTTCACATCCAGTCCCAGTGCTGCTGCTTACTGGTGCATGACCTCGAGCAGGTTTCTTAACCCCTCTGAGTCTCACCTGGACGCAAGAATAGCTGTGGCCAGCAGGGACCGAGCTCCTGCCCTTGGCGCCGTGCCAGATGCGTGGTGAGTGCCTGCTCCTGTGGTTGTGGTAAACACTATTGTTTTAAAACTGTAACTGGGTCGTGTCCCTTTATTTCCTCCAAAGCATGGTGGCTGGTGGTGGTCTGCAGAGGAGGGCCCTTGAGTCCTCCCTGACGGGCCTGCCCCCTGCTCCCTGCACCCTCCTATCCTTGCCCTCACATCTCTGAGGCCTGGTGATCTTAAGATCTCTGACATCTCTGAGGCTCTGTCCCCCACCCCACCTGGAGTCCCCTTTCCTGCCTGGGCCTGACTCATTCTTGAGGCCTGCTACAGGCACCTTCCACTGAAGACTGTCCCGGCCCCTCGTAGGAATGCCTGCTTCTCCCTCTCTGCTATCCTGAGCGGACTTTACTTTCTTCTGCTTCACGTCCCAGGCACTGGCTCCTCCTCTGAGCTGTCATATCTTAAGCCAGAGTCTAAATCTAATTCCTTGAGCGGATTTATTATGTGCTTCATGCATCCTCGTCACTCAACCTGTGGGTTCAGTGGGCAGGAAGTGCTTCCGAGTTGTGACCTTTGGAGGGTCCGTGTACCACTGGGGTGCCTCCTGCCGCTGTCCCCTGTGCTGGAGCAGATGAGGAGGGATGACAAGTACAACCACACATGCACAGTCGTCCTCCCGGACGTTGCTGATCCGTCCCAGTGCTCTGTCTTCCTTGCCGACTCGGAATGTGGTCTCAAAAGCCGCAGGAAATCTCCCCTCTTGTCATAGCCCATCCTTCTGAGGTGACAGGTGACAACCAGCTCTCCCTGCCCCATGCTATGGAAACATCATGTCAGCTTCTCAACAGTGATTGCTTTGTTTACTGATTCATTATGAAGAACATGTTTAAATAAAAAAGGAGTTAGCTCCTTTAAGAAATCTAAGTAGGCAAGATAGAAGGTTTAAAAATTTTGTTGGGGGCTATTGGGTGGGTGGAAGTGTGTGTCTTAATCAGGCATGATGTGTGCCCACAGCCTTGGAAGGAGAAAGTGAGGGATACAGTGGTCAGCTTAACACCCCCTGATAGAAAAAGGAGCGGCCGTGAGAAAATGTGGTGGGTGGAAACCTATATCCACTTGAGGGAGCAGCTGGGACAGCAGTGGTCAAGCTGGGGGATAAAGACATTTCCATGCAAACCAGAGCAGAAAGTTTGGAATGGGAGTTCCCAGGAAGAGACCGGAATGTTATGAAGCAGTTTCCATTGTTTCATTGACAAAAGGCAACATGTAACAAAGGGCTTTTCATACTTCTTCGAAATCCCAGAACACCACTTGAAGCAAGTGGAGGAAGTTTCTGGAAACGACCGACAAGCTTCAAACACCTTAGGAAAATCAGTTTGAGGAGGTAAGCTCTTTCACCTAACCTGTGTAATGACCAGGTGAGAGGATGTTCTGGTCTCCACTTGACAGGTGGGGGACTTGAGGCTGGGGAGGGGGTTAAGGTCACATAACTAGTAATTGGAGAAGCCAGAATTTGAGCCCCATCTGGTTCTGAAGTCTGTAATCTTTACCCTACATGAGTGCATGGGGCCGTATCTAAATGCTTAATGTCATCTTGTTCTCTGCTGGCAGTAAAGTCCATTAAAGATTGATGAATGGATGAAGCTCACATTTTGTTGAGATGGTGTTTGTGAAGGGTGAGAGGTCTGTGTCTAGCTTCATTTTTATGTGTGTGGATGTCCACTTGTTCCAGCACCATAGGTTGGAAAGACTTTCTTTGTTCCATTGTATGGCCTTTGTTCCTTTTTCAAAGGTCAGTTGACTGTATTTATGGGGGGCTATTTCTGGGATCTTCATTCTGTTCCATTGATCTTTTTGTTCTTTTCTTTCACCAAACCACATTGTCTTGATTACTGTAGCTTTATAGTAAGTCTTGAAGTTGGGTAGTGTCATTCCTCCAATTTGTTCTCCTTCAATCTCGTGTTGGCTATTCTGGGTTTTTTGCCTCTCCCTATAAACTTTAGGGTCAGTGTGTTGATACCCACAAAATAACTTCTTGGGATTTTGATTGGGATTGCTTTGAATCAATAGATCAAATTGGGAAGAACTGACATCTTGACAATATTGAGTCCTCTTATCCATGAACATAGAATGTCTTCTTTTTTAGTTCTTTGATTTTGTTTTTCAGTGTTTTTTAATTTTCCTTGTAGATCTTGTATGTATTTTGTTAGATTTATACCTAAGTATTTCATTTTTGGGGGTGCTGATGTAAATGGTACTGTGTTTTTTCATTTCAAATTCTACTTGTTCATTGCCAGTATATAGGAAAGCAGTTGGCTTTTGTATATACAATATTTTGTATATTTTGTATTCTGAAACCTTGTTGTAATCAATGTTTGCAGCCCTGTCTTTCCATTGTTTAGGCCTCATTCCAGCTATCCCTGCTGTTGAGATGCCCTGAGCGTGGCCTTGGGCTTGTAGAGCTCTGTGCCTCTGCTTACAGGTTGTCCTGCCTGTAGCACCCTTGCCTGTCGTCTCTGCCTGTTGAAACCTTACCCATCGATCCAGAACCCAAGCTGTCTGAAATCCCTGGGGCTGCCTTCCCAACACCCCTCCACAGAATTGCCTCTCTCCTGTGGGTGCTGGTGACACGCTGGCCCCCAGCTCGAGTTCAGCACCTTTCATGCCCCGGCTGATATGAGAGCAGCTTGTTTATTGCAAGCTCTCTTCCTCTGTAGCCTGCTAACGCCCAGGGACAAGGACAAGGACTTACTTACTCATCAGCCGCTGGGGGCCTAGGACCGACAACACTGTTCGTGCGTCGGGGACTCGGCTACGGGTAGTTGAATACAGTTGATCAAGCTGAGCTTCAGTGAAGCCAGGGCCCTGGGACTTAGCCTTAGGGACCTCACTGTCTTAACTTGTTTGGGAAACCTTGGAGAGTCACAGAATAGAATCCATTACTGACATTTCTCTGTGGTCCACATCACCTGTCACTCAAGGGGGGCAGGGAAATTAAATTCCTGCAGCGAGGCTGGCTTTTAACTCACAATGCCCTGTTGATTGTTTTCACCACTGGACAGCCTTTTGCGAGCGTCCGGTCTCTGCTCAGGCCCTAGATGGCAGAGAGCCTAGACGAGACTGATCATGTTTTTTTCTTTTAAAACCTCAGCTGCATGGCTTCCACTTTCTAACTCTTGGAACTCCCTGGCTTCAGGGTCTCAAGTGATGCCCTGAGGCTGGCTCTGCAATGCTGTCAGAGTCCCCAGGATTTGTCCTTTGTCCTTGCTGAGCTGGATACAGTCTCTCTCCCGGGCCTCTGCCATCATTCTCTCCTACTCTTTCCTCTTGACTGGATATTATGCTTCTCTGATCAAAAGCTGCTCATTTCCAAAAGGCTGATTCTGTGTTTTTTTTGTTTTTGTTTTTTGTTTTTTGTGGTTTTTTTTTTTTTTTTTAGAGTTGGTTTGGGGGACAATTTATTTTAGGCCTGTTAAATTTGATTGGACTTCCCCTTCATTGTTACATATCCTTAGCAGCTTAAGATTCGTTTTGAAAAAAAAAAAAAAAACAAAAAAAAAACAGTTCAATCTATTTTGTGACAACTTGTGTGACTAATTAATGCTCTGCATTACACTGTGAAACTTGCAAGGCACCACACAAATGCCAAATCGTAGCACGTGTCCTGTTTGAAACTGTCTTAGCAAATTGAACGTCTGTATTACAGGAGTACACCGTATTAGTAAATGGAGCATCTTTTATTGATTCACCTTGTTAAGCAGAAAAATAATCCCTATGGCTTTATCTACCTCGTGTAAGTTCTAGTAGGTGCCATTTCGAACATGAATTTAATTGAGTCAATGAAGGCAGGTGTCAAGCATTTAATGGGCCCTTCTCTCAGCCAGCTCCATCAATTTTGGAGCTATTGTTGATGATGTAATTCACCAGTGATGTGAAACTGACATAGTGGGTTAGATGCTATTGGTCTTTGGGGAGGAGGCGCTGTCTGGGCAGAGTTAATGCTTAATAACTGACCAATGTCCTTGTAACCTGGTCTTTACAGAATTTTCTAAGTTCCTCAAAGAGCAGACAGAAATAGGGAAGAAGGTGGTAGCAAGCTTAACCCGATTGGCCCACAAAATTGGTTTTAAAGTCTTGAGCCTTATATAAATGTCCAAGTGACTGTTGTTTTCTGTTCCATGTTGTTTTCCTACACATCTTCAGCCAAAAAGATTTTTTTTAAAAGATTTTATTTATTTATGTGACAGAGAGACAGCCAGCGAGAGAGGGAACACAGCAGGGGAGTGGGAGAGGAAGAAGCAGGCTCCCAGTGGAGGAGCCCGATGTGGGACTTGATCCCGGAACGCCGGGATCACGCCCTGAGCCGAAGGCAGACGCTTGGCTGCGCCACCCAGGCGCCCCTCAGCCAAAAAGATTTGACTGGGAAGGTGCATCTTTTTATTGTGTGGCTTTTGGACCCCTCAGGCTTGAGAAGCTGCTATAAAAATGACAATTTTTATAAAAGGGGGTAGAAAAAAGATACCAGAGGAGAAATTGTGGTACATCCAGACAATGGAATAGTATTCAGTGCTAAAAAGATTCTTGAGATCTCTAGCCAGGAGAAGACAGAGAGGAACCTTAAAGGCATATTACTAAGTGAAAGGAGCCAATGTGAAAAGGGCTACATACCTTATAATTCCAATTAAATGACATTCTGGAAAAGGCAAAAGTGTAGAGATAGTAAAAAAAAAAAAAAATCAGTGGTTGCCAGGGGTGGAGTGGTGGTGGGAGGGAGGGGTTAATAGATGGAGACCAGGGCAGTGAAAATACTCTGTGTGATACCATAATGATAGATGCGTGTCATTACACATTTGTCCAAACCCATAGAATGTAGAACAAGAGTGGACCTGAATGTAGATTAGGGGCTTTGGGTGACTCTGATGTGTCCGTGTGAGTTCATCAGTTGTGACTAAGTTCCTACCTGGAGCAGATGTTGATGGGGCGGCGGAGTGGGGGGTGGGGAGGGTGGCACTATATGTATGTGTGGGCAGAGGGTATATGGGAAATCTCTGTATCTTCCCCTCAATTTTGCTGTGAACTTTAAACTGCTATAAAAAATGATCTTAATTTAAAAAAAATACCATAAAACAACCAAAGTAACTTTGGTGTTTAAATGGAATCCCTAAGCAAGGAAAGGAGGGTTGCCCAGCTGAGAGGCAAGAGGCAGAGGCCATGATTGGATTGACCTCTGGAGTGGCCACTCGTAGGGATGGATCAGTGGGGGAGACTGAGGCAGGGGACCAGGTGAGGTGCTATCACAGTCTTCTGTGGATGGTGGCCAGGACCCTGCTGGCATCTGGGGCTGGGGAGGAGGGGGTTGAGCCCATCATGAGGCGGCAGGTGGAACTGATTGATTTGGTGGCAGCGGCATGGGTGGGGTGGGGGGAGGAGGCAGAGCTAACATTTATCGGCTGTCACTGAGCATGTTTGGCACACGGCGTTCTGTGGTGGGTGTTTCACACCCGATCGTTGGAACTTGTCAGCCACCTTGGGTGATCAGTGGGGCAAGTCTGATGAGGAGTCTGGGGCTTAGTGAGGTTAAAGGTGTTCCAAGGTCACCCCTACACTAGCAGGAACCATGTCCAAACATGGAACAGGCAGAATCCACAGGCCTCAGGGACTGTCTAGACTGGGGGCGGGGGGGCAGGAGTAAGGGGGAAGAGAGATGTTTCTTCCTTCTCCTGCAGATCCAGCCCCAGAAACTCCTTATTCAAAGGCACCCCCACCACCCCTGCATGATTCACCCCATTTCCTAACAGCTGACTCATTTCTGGCCCCTGTGAGAGAGCACTACACTTGGAGTCCATGGCTCGGGGTGGACCCATCTCAGGCCCCCCTCGCTGGCTGCCTTTAAGCTACTTTACCTCTCACAGTGTCAGTGGTGTCCTCAAAAAAAATGCCGGTGGCGGTTTCACTGTGAGAAGGCACAAAAAAAAAAAAATCATGGAAAAGAAGCCAGTGCCAGGCCCAGTGCTGAGAGCGAGAAGAAGGTGCTTGCGTGGCTTGGTTTTATAAGCTCCTGCCTCCAGTTCATCTTATGATTCCAGGATCTTGGGATCAAGCCCCATGTCAGGCTCCCTGCTTCTCTCTCCCCCTCTGCACCTCCCCCTGCTCATGCTTTTTTTTTTTTTTTTTTTTTTTTAAATAAAGAAGATTCTGTGCTCCATGCCCTTCAGAAATGTTGGATTTGACTACATGGGGAGTTTGAGTTGTGGCACATAACTGAGTGTTGAAAAAAAATGTAATTCTTTTCCATCGAATTTGTCCGTGTTGGTGGGTAGCGTTCTTTGCCCAATAGCATCGGGACACACACTCCTTATTTTGGAGGTAGCAACAAGCCATCTGTGAAGACCTCTGTGAAGTCCCCTTCAGGTGATAGTGGTCACTCCATCCTGGTCAGTGCTCTCAGAGAACTTAGCTCCAGAAATATCACCTGCTCTACCCACATGTACTTGTCCTTTGCACCTTGACAGTGGCTGCAAGCTGTTGAATCGGCCTCTCTGGTGGCTGGCCGGCTGTGCACACATCCTCATTTTTTCTCTTGGCTTTGTCTTTAGTGGTGGCTGTTTACATAAAGGAATCCTGGTGGCCCACAGAAGACGTCCTACGTACCTCTGATCCTGCCAGAGAAGGTCTGATGAAGGTGAGGTGGTGTAGATGGAAATAGATATTGCAAAACAGGTTTTAAAGTCACTGTGCTTATTATCATGTTAATAATTGAAAGCAGTCTGCCTGGGGGGTTTGCTGAAAGGCAGTTTCAGGAAGCAGGTGGGGGGAGGCCTGGGGGAGGGGAGAGGAGCGTGGGGGGGTTGCTGAAACAACAGAAATGTGTTGTCTCACAGCCCCTGAGACTGTAAGTCTGAAATCAGGTCTCCTCCTGAGGGCCATGAGGGAGAATCTTTTCCAGGAGTCTGTCCTGGCTGCTGGTGGCCTCAGGCGTTCCTTCTCCCCATGTCTTCACATCATCTTCCCGCAGTGTGGGTCTCTCTCTCTGTCCAGATCCCCCCTTTCTATATGGACACCAGTCATACTGGATTCAGGCCCATCCTAATGACCTCATCTTCACTTGATCATCTGCAGAGACTCTCTTTCTAAATAAGTCACATTCCCAAGTACTGGGTGTTAGGGCTTGTGACATCTTTCTGGGGGATGCTATTCAATCTGGAATGCCCCGCCAGTAAGGAAAATAGTAATAAATGTCTGTATGCAACAGACATCTGGCTATTGGCAGATCTCTCTCACCTTCCTGAGTGGCCTCTCATGTCTTTGTCTTAAAACTTAAATCCCCATCGTCTCTCCAGTGTGTGGGAAAATTCTGCTTATTGCGTCCAAGTAATGTTTTTTGCTACTTTGTCTGAGTCAGACATTGTGTTAGGCACTCGCCTGTGTCCTCGGACTCTTTACAGGGATTATCTAATTTTAGAATCCTCAAGGTATTTGTTTTGCAGATGAAGAAATTGAGGCTGAGCCGCACAGCTAGTGAGTGAGTGAACTGGACACAAACTCCAGTCTCGTTGGCGTCAGGCCTGTTGGTCTTTGATGGGCTGCGGCTTTATGGAACTGTTGTAAAACCAAAGTAGGATGGCAGGGGTGAGGGCAGGTGCCACAGCAGCTTCTCAGAGTCCCTGTGGCATCCACTCCACTGCAGTTTGGCTGGGACGGAGGCTGATGAGAAAGGTAGTTAACTAGTGAAGAGTTTAGACTATTTACCTCACGTCTGCCTGTTTTCATTTGATTGGCATATTTATCTTAATTCCTTAGGTGCTTCTTGGCAGTCTTGAAATGGTGGATCTGTTCACAGGTTTCTGGAATTCCACTTGATCTCCCTCATTGGGACCTACAAATACTGAATGAAATAACAATATTCTTTTGAGTTTTGTTTAGAGAATGAATTGATAATCTGGGTTTTTTCCCTTCTCTTGAACAATTAAAAAAAAACACAAACCCAAAACCAAATACATTTTTTCCCTTCAAATAACAACTTCATACTACATATATACACATAACACATACTATAAATTCCACCCTTTCAAAGTATACAATTCAGTGATTTTCAGTATTTGCACAGAGTTGTGCCTCAGTCACCACTATTGAATTCTAGAATGTTTTCATCACCCCAAAAAGAAACCCCTTACCTATCAGTAGTCACCCCTCATTTCCCTCTTTCCCCAGCCCCTGGCAAGGAATCTACTTTCTGTCTCTGTGGATTTGTCTATCTTGGACATTTTGCATCCCTAGAATCATATAGTATGCAGCCTTTTGTGGTCTGGCTTCTCTCATGAGCATAACGTCTTCAAGGTTCGTCCCCGTTCTAGTGTGTGTTAGAGCTTCATTCCTTTTATGGCTGGATAACATCCCACTGCACGGTTAGAGCTTGCGTGTTTATACGTGTATCTATTGATGGACATGTGAGTTGTTCCTACCTTTTGGCCATTAGGAATAATGCCACTATGAGCACTTGGGTACAAGTTTTGCGAGGACATATATTTTCAGTTCTCTTGGGTATATACCCAGGAGTGGAATTGCTGGTCATATGGTAATTCTCTATATAACTTGTTGAGGAACCGCCAAACTGTTTTCCACAGCAGGTGCACCATTTCCCAGTCCCAGTAGTAACATCTGAGGGCTTCCATCACTCCATGTCCTCCCTGACACTTGTCTGTTTTTTTTTATGTTCTCCATCCTACTGGGTGGGAAGTGGTATCTCATTGTGGTCCTGAGCTGCATTTCCCTGACGGCTAAGGGTGTTAAGCATTTTTTTTTTCATGTCCTTATTGGCCATAAGGAAAATAGCTATTAAATCTTTGGCCTACTTTTTAATTCAGTTATTTGACGTCTGACTGTTGAGTTGTAAGAATTTTTTATGTATCTGGAGCAAGTCTTTATTGCATACTTTGCATATTTGATTTGCAAATATTGTTTTCCCGTCCGTGGGTTGTCTTTTTCATGCCTGTTTCCCCTCCCCAGCTTTATTGAGATACATCTGATACAAACAATGTGTACATTTGAGGCATAGGAGGTGCTGATCTGATACACTTACATGTTGCAGAATGATGGCCACCATGGTGTTGGCTAACACCTGCTTCACATTACAGAATTGCCCTTTATTTTGGTGATGAGAACATTTAAGATCTACTCTCTTAGCAACTTTAATATAATACAGTATTATTAGCTATAGTTACTCTGCTGTATATTAGATGCCCAGAACTTAATTCATCTTATAATTGGAAGTTTGTACCTTTTGACCAACATCTCTCTTCTCCTACCCCCAGCCTCTGGTAAATACCATTCTATTCTCTGTTCCTGTGAGTTGGGCTCTGTAAGATTCCACATGCATGTGAGATCATGCAATGTTTGTCTTTGTCTGACTGATTTCACTTAGTATAATGCCTTCTAGTTACATCCACATTGTTGCAAACAGCAGGATATTTTCAGGTCTGGTTTTAATGGACTCAATAGATACTGTTTTGAAAAGTGTCCTCCCCCCCCGCCGCCCGGCAAAATTAACAATGGTTTGAGATTCAGCCAATGCGTGTGGGGTACCCAGTGGGGCAGCCTCACATACCCATTTGTCTTGCTGTTCCAGCTCCTTTCCACAGGTGGGCCAGAGGTGTTGAGTGGTTGGGTGTTCCGAATGCCAGGGGCAGTCTGACTTGCTCTTTAAATAATTCTTTTTTTTTTCTTTTCTTCAGAACAAGAGCAGTCACTTCTTCCATGTGTCAATTCTTCTGTGTTTAGCTGAGGGAAACCCTGAATTCTCTGAAAATGTGGCCTATGTTGTGAACAGAAAGAAACTTGGATGTTACTTGCACTTAATGAACCGTGTCGTAAAAATCGATCCGCCCCGACTGTCTATGGAGATAGTTTCCCTCTCCATTTGTAGAATTTTGGGTCTTGACTTTTTTTTCTTTTAATTACATTTTGTTTCTTAGCCAGCTATTCTTTATAAATTACCAAAAAAAGAAAAAAAAAGAAAGCAAAAAAAAAAAAAAAAGCTTAATGTTCTTTCTGTTAACAAAATTAGTGGTCCTGATTGAGGGATTAGAACTGGATCTTGGTTTTGTGTTTCCAGAAAGGTTTATAAGTCAAAATCACATGTCACACATTTCTTTTTTCCCCCGTAATGAAATTGGACAAATTAAGTGCATTTTCTTTTCTCCTTTTTCTCCTGCCAGTTTTTGATTGGATATTTCCCTTCTGCCAGATGCAATCTGCTTTTCTCTTCTGGTTTTCCTCTGAACTTTTCAGTTTTCTAAGTTGAAAAATATAACCTCCCACATCACCCCACTCAGGTTGTGTGACCAGCTAGTTATTCTTCAAGTCTGACTTGATTTGGCTGCTACTATCTGAGATACAAAATTGGGGCGGCTTCTCCGAGTTGAGCTGGTGTGGTTTTCACAAAGCTTTACCTCATTTAAGATTTGGGTCCAGATGAAGGTGAACTATTTTACATTTGGGACCAATTAATAAATGTATTGGCACTGAACACTTTGTGCTATTTGCGAGGGGGCAGCAAGCTGCCTTATTTTTTTATTATCAGAACATTGGAAAACAAGTATTTTTTTTTAACCCACCCTTCCCCCAAAACAAGTGTTTTAAGGACAACTTAGGCAATCTTCTCCCTTGACCAGTGGAAGAAACTGAAGCTCAGAGAGTTGGGCATTGCGAAGGATCTCCCAGCAAATCCAGGCCAAGAAGCCATAGTCACAAATGATGATGATGATGATGATAAAAATTTAAGGACTAAGTATTCAGTATAAAACTCGTGTAGACATTTATATTAAACTTCCCTTTTCCAAAGCCTTAGCTGTAATGGATGAAGGTACAGAAGGGAACCATGGGCTGGGCTGTCGCAGGTGCACCAGACTGGGACTCAGAAACTCTGGCCTGTGGTTTTGAGCCTGCCTGCCTCTGACAGAGCCCTCATCCAGCTGTCATAAGTCCTCTTTGGAATGAGGCAGGGAAATCAATAAATGTAATCACTTGCCCTCCTTGAGTTTCCATTTCCTTACCTATAAATCAGGACCTCCCCAGCAGGTAGGAGAATTGGATGCTAGTGTGTGGGTGGAAGTCACAGCCCGTTTAATGGCATTGCCGATCTCGTGGTGATGCATAGGATGGGTGACAAACACCCACGCACATAGGCTGTCACGCAGCAGTCTTGTCAGTAAAATCTCTTTTTTTTTTTTTTTAAGATTTTATTTATTTATTTGACAGAGATAGAGACAGCCAGTGAGAGAGGGAACACAAGCAGGGGGAGTGGGAGAGGAAGAAGCAGGCTCAATAGCGGAAGAGCCTGATGTGGGGCTCGATCCCGTAACAATGGGACCACGCCCTGAGCCGAAGGCAGACGCTTAACCGCTGTGCCACCCAGGTGCCCCTGTCAGTAAAATCTCTTAAAACAATATTGTCACTTGATCAATAGTTGATTGGGTTCATCTCAAGTATCACATTTAGTGCTGGCTTGTGGCTGTCCGGAGGAATGCATTTAGAAGGACTCTATGACTGTATCCAGGCTCAGCCACATAGAGCGGGATTGATTAGTTATGTCTGCTGTGGGTGCAGGAGTGGGAGGCCTCTGTTTATGCCACATATTTGCCACCTGTGGGCTATACACATGCAGAAAATTCTAACAGGCAGGAACATGAAGTCATTTTGACTTGTTAATGCGAAAACTCTGTATGGGCCTGACCTTGACCACATATAGTTTCCTCACCTGTTGTGACATGGTGGTGGGCAACAAGTGGTTTCGTTTTAGAACAAGATGGGCCTTGACTCCCAGTAATTCTCTGGGATTGGGACTGTAGTGTAGGCTCCAAATCTGCCACATCACAAGCCGTTGGAAATCATCTGCTTGTGATGTAGCCATGGATCCCCCCAATTCTTTACCCTCCTTCTGAGGGCCAGAATTCTAGGGCTGTTATTAAAAATGGCAGATTGGGTTTATTTCTGGACACATCCAGGGGATCTGGTGAAATGGCTTGCCTGCCCCTCCGCCCCGGAAGTAACTTCCTGTTTTGTTGACCTGCAATGGATTGTTCTCTGTCTACTTACCTTCCACATAGGTGGCCCTGGGGACCCAGGAGGCCCCTCTGGCACTGCCCCTCACTCCTGGAGGCCGATGGGTGCAAAAGGTCAGGCTTGTGAAAACCTTGGTGAGAAACTATGATTCACATTTTGGCTCTTGAGCACGAAAGGAACCGTGCAATGATGGCGCACACACCCGGCCCCAACGTGTGGATTGATTCCAAGTGCAAAATTTATCGCGTGTGATTTTCCTCTCTCACTTGCTTGTTCTTTTCTTCTTCTTCTTTTTTTCCCCCCTTCAAAGGTTCAGTCATTTGGGGAAAGGATTGTGCTTTTCATTCTAAACGTCGTTATTTTTGGAAGATTGGAGAGAAATTTGGATGACGGTGACATGTTTTTTTTACCTCACTCTGTGAAGGAGCAAGCAAAGATTGTGTGGCGGGATGGTTCGGCTGTTGGATTTTACACAACCAAAAGGAAAGGTAGGGGACACGCGGCCCCAGGTGTGGGTGGGGTGGGGAGGCTCCCTAGATGTCTGGCTGCCTCTGAGGGCTCCCTCAGCACAAGTGTTCCTTGGAGAGAATCTTCTGGCACAGGAAATGTCACTAATTCAGCTGCATTGTAAATAAACCCAGGTAAACCCAGGGTATGGATTTCATCTTCTCATTTCCATTTTCCTGGCAAATAGGGTGAAAAGTGTGTCCTTTTGATTCCCAGGCAGTGCCATGAGCCTCATAAAATGCTTATTGCTGCTAATGGTATAAAATGACTTTGCAAAGCACGACACTCTTCATTTCTTTTCTTTAATGTTACCAATTAGCTGTCAGGGAAAATACCACTGCTAATAGCTGACATGTGGCGCAAAAGCACACTGGATGCCAAGATTTATAGACATTACCTCAGAAGAGGGGGAGGTCGGCCATGATAACAAGGTTGGGGTAAAATACTGGGACTTATTTTTAGGGGCTGTGACGAGAAGTGAGGGTGATACTAGGACCATTTTGCCTCAGGGATTGGTCTCTTTCTTTAAAGTCGCTTTCTTTAATACCTTCTTGAATTTTTTAAAGGCTGTCAGCATCTCTACTCCAAGCGGTCCCAGCCCTGTCCTTCAGTTCTTATTAAGTCCTAAATTTTAGCAAGAATAAAGTTTCCCAGCGAACTTCCATGGACATGCTGTTCTCCTGGATTACGTGTTTTTCTCAGGGGCACCGGAAGGCTGATGGTGGTGTTGAGCTTTGTTCACACCGTGTGTGTGTTCACCTGTCCAGGATGGAGCACATCCACTTTTCTCCGCCTCAGTGTGAGATGACCAGTTTCCCATGCAAATAACTCAGTTAGTTAACTCTTTGTCAAGGTCAGTCCACACACTCCAGTAGAGAGGTTGGTTGTGGCTTCCTTGTTCTTCCCAAGGTCGACCCAGACCTCAGAGTGGAAGGAGGACCTTAAGATGTTGAGCTGAGGAATCCTAGACTAGGTACTTGGATTTCTGCTTCATCTTCATTTTCGATGAATTCCACGAATTTGGTGTAAGGTTCTCTGAAGCTGCTCACTGGGTCATGTCGTTTTATTCATGACCTGATTTTTTTAGGTGGCAGTTGACTTTTAGTTACTCAATTTATTTAAGAAGTATGAAACCTGTATAAAATTAAATAAAGAAAATATATGCTTCAGGTATACCTTGCCAATTCAAACTTTTTTTTTTTACTGCCTTTTGCTGGATTAGCTTATTTTTTTGGAGAGACAGAATAAAAATATTTCCGTTAGAATAATTACATACATGTTGCTACCAGCAATGTGTGAGAGTTCCAGCCACTGCACAACCTTGCCAATACTTGGTATTGTGAGTCTTTTTAATTTTACCTATTCCAGAAGGTGGGAAGTCGTATTTAATTTTGGTTTTAATTTGCATTTCCCTAATCGTGAACGATATTGATTATGTTTTCACGTGCTTTGTTGATGGTTACATATCTTCTTTAAGTGTCTGTTAAATATTTTAGCCCATATTTTATTGGGTTGTTTGCTTATTGCAGTTTCTTCATATAAGTGTCAGTTCTTTATCAGATATGTATTTGGAAAACATTTTCGTTTTGGCACAATAGTATTTTTCAGAGAGCAGACATTTGAAATTTTGATGAAGTCTATTTTATCAGTTTACCAATTTTCCCTTATTGTTCAGTTCAAAATATTTTCTAATTTACTTTGTGGTTTTTATGAGTTCTTTAAAGTAAGTTTTAAATTTCCAGATATTTCAGATGTTTTATTTATTTCTGATTTCTAACTTAATTCTGTTGCAGTAAGAGAATGTAGTCTGTTACATTTTAATATTTTGATAACTATTGAGAATTGTTTAATGGCCCAGTATATGGTTTCTATTGGTAGACGTTCCCTGTGGACTTGAAAGAATGTGTACATTCTGCAGGTATTGGGTTTAGTGTTCTGGAAATATCAGTTGGGATAAGGTAATTAATGTCATTTAGATTTTCTACATTCTTACTGAGATTTTTGTCTAGTTCTATCAATTTCTGAGAGTTTGTTAAAGTCTTTATGATTGTGGATTCATCTTTCTTTCATTTTAGTTGTTAGTTTTTACTTTATGTGTTTTGAAGATTTGTTGTCAGTCACATCTATATTTATAATTGTTATGCCTACCTGATATATTGGTTATTTTATCATTATGAAGGCCCCAGTTGTCTTCAGTAATATTTCTTGTTATGAAGTCTGTTTTGTTTGATCTTAATATATAGATTCATCATATTTCTTATGCTTATTGTTTCAATGGGATACATTCTTTGTAGCTTTTTACTTTTAGTCTGTTTATGTCTTTATTATCTGAAGCATATTTTTGTTGAAAGCATACAACTGGGTCTTGGATTCTATTTATTTATTATTTATTTATTCATTCATTCATTCATTCATTCATTTACTTTTAGATTTTATTTATTTGTCAGAGAGAGAGAGGGGAGTGGGCTCACACAAGCAGGGAAAGTGGCAGGCAGTGGGAGAAGCAAGCTCCCTGCTGAGCAAGGAGCCCAATGCAGGATTTAATCCCAGAAACCTGGGACCTGGGACTTGAGCCGAAGGCAGACACTTAACCGAGTGAGCCACACAGGCATCCCTGGGTCTCGGACTTTCAACCTAGTCTTAAAAATATCTGTCTTTTGAATGGAGTATTAGTCCACTTACATTTAATTATTGGTATGATTATACTGAGGTCTTCCCTTCTGCAATATGTTTTGTCTTGTTTTTTTTTTTTGTTGCTGTTGTTCCTCTGTCCCTCCTTTATGTCTTTTTTTATTTTAATCAGATATTTTTTTAGTATTTCATTTTAATTTCTCTGTTGGCTTTCTAGTTCTATATTTTTGCATTTTTAAATTTTTAGTTTTGCTCCATGGATCACATGCATCTTAAACTTTTTCCAGTTAATATTGAATTATTTCAGGTGAATATAGAAATCTTCAGTGGTGTATTTTTACTTACTTCTTATTTTATTTACATAGTGCTATTGTTATGTATTAGATCTGTTTATGTTATGAACCTATCATTATTGATTTATAATTTTTAATTTAGTAGTCATATCTTTTAGAGATATTAAAAAATAGAATCAAATAAATATAGTTAAAATATTTACTCACATACTTCCTTTTTTTTTTTTTTTTTAAAGATTTTATTTATTTATTTGAGAGAGACAGCCAGCGAGAGAGGACACAAGCAGGGGGAGTGGGAGAGGAAGAAGCAGGCTCCCAGCAGAGGAGCCTGACGTGGGGCTCGATCCCAGAATGCTGGGATCATGCCCTGAGCCGAAGGCAGATGCTTAACGACTGCGCTACCCAGGTGCCCCATCACATACTTCCTTTTTAAAAAATTTTTAATATAGGTCCCACTTGCTATCCAGTGTCATTTTTCTTTAAGGCTAAGGTACTTACTTTAGAATTTGCTGTAGTGTGGTTCTGCTGGCAACAAATATCTCAGTTTTTGTTTACTGAAAATTTATTTTATTTTGCAGTCATATTTGAAGGATAGTTTAGCTGGATATAGAAATATTACTGATAATTTTTCCCTCCTTCAGTGCTTTGAATATGTTTTTCCAGTCTTCTGGCTTTTATACTTTCTAGTGAGAAGTCCCCCAGTTATTTATTGTTATTTCCTCATATATAACACAAAGGCTCCTCTTATTGCTTTCAGAATTTTCGCTTTAACTGTAGCTTTTTTATATTTGTAGTGTGTCTAGGAATGATTTTAGATTTGTCTTTCTTGGGGTTTGGTGAGCTTCTTGAATCTTTAATGTTTTCTACCATATTTTGGAAGTTTTGGGCCATTATTTCTTCAATTTTTTTTATAAAGATTTTATTTATTTGACAGAGAGAGAGAGCACAAGCAGGGGGAGTAGCAGAGGGAGAGGGAGAAGCAGGGAGCCTGATGTGGGTCCCAGTCCCAGGACCCTGGGACCATGACCCTAGCAGAAGGCAGACGCTTAAATGACTGAGCCACCCAGGCACCCCCATTTCTTCAATTTTTTTTTAAAAGATTTTATTTATTTATTTGACAGAGATAGAGACAGCCAGCGAGAGAGGGAACACAAGCAGGGGGAGTGGGAGAGGAAGAAGCAGGCTCATAGCGGAGGAGCCTGATGTGGGGCTCGATCCCACAACGCCGGGATCACGCCCTGAGCCGAAGGCAGACGCTTAACCGCTGTGCCACCCAGGCGCCCCTCTTCAATTTTTTAAAATGCTGCTTTCCTTGTTCTTTTCCTGGGATTCCAGTTGTGTGAATGCTGGGGTGCTTCATAATGTCTTAAGTTTTTTCTCGAAGGTTTTATTAATTTTTCTTCAAACATTTTTCTCTTTTTTTTGGGTAATTTCTACTGGTAGATATTTAAGTTCATCTGCCATCTCCAATCTGTTATTGAGCCAATTGAAAATTTTTAGTTATTGTACTTTTTAGCTCTAGAATTTATATTATTTTTTGTAGTTGCTATTTTTCCATTGAGATTTTTCCATATATTTCCCTTTAATTTTTTGAAGTATTTTATTTTAATACTTTGAATATATTTGTAAAGCCGTTTTGAAGCCTTTGCAAAATCCAACATCTGGGCCTATTTAAAATCACTTATATTGACTTTTTTTTTTTCCTGAGTATGGATCACGCTTTTCTTTTTTTTTTCATGTTGAATATTTTGGTTGAAAATCAGATGTTGCAGATAAAGAATAACAGCTCTAATTTTTTTGGTGTGTGCTTCTCAGGATTTTTAGATTTTTGACCTAGTAGCTGTTCAACCTGCTTGTATTCAAATGGTAGACTTTGTCTCCTATGTAATATATAGCTGCTGATATCTGTTTATGTGACTTCTCATGCCTGTTTCTTTAGCCTCGCCCTATAGAGGTCTTCCCTGTGCCTGCGGATTTGGTGGTTGAAAGATTTGAATATGGATTTGGCTTATCTTTGCTGAGGTTTTTGTGGTTTTGTGGTTTGTTTGTTTTTTTGGTGGTGTTTTTTTGTTTGTTTGTTTTTGGTTTTTGGTTTTGTTTTTTTGTTTTTTGTTTTTTTTTTTTGGCTCCTGCTGGTTTGGGGTTCTATACTTTCACTGTTCAAGCCCATTTGGCCTCAGCTGTCTGCCACTTGACCTATCTCAGTTGAGGAATGTCTATATTTGAGAAAAGCATCAAACTCTCAGATCTGATCCTGTGTGGTGCCATTTTTCAAACTATGTCTCTGGTCTTTGACTTTTTTCTTGTTGGGTTCCATGGGGGCTCCTTCACTCCTGTGTAGGCTAGCTCTAAGCTAGGGATTTGGGCAGTTGCTCTGAACTTGAGGTTCATTCTGTTATCATGGTGCTTTTAATTTCCAGCTGCTTTTCTAATCCTAAATCTGATCTTTGACACTTTTAACTAGTAATGTTTCAGCTTTTCCCACCGGTGTTTTCTGTAGCTTTGGGGGTTGAGTTATACCCCCTGGCCAGTAAGCTGCTAACTCATAGGTTTTACCTATTTCAGTTGCAATTTTCTTTTTTTTTTCCTTTTTTTTTTTTTTTTAAAGTAGGCTCCATACCCAGCGTGGAGCCCACCACAGGGCTTCAACTCATGACCGTGAGCTCAAGACCTGAGCTGAGATCAAGAGTTGGATGCTTAACCCACTGAACCACCCAGCTGCCCTTCCAGTTGCAATTTTCTGAAATTAAATTTTCCTCTACCCAGTGGTGTCTTTAAATTATTTCTTGCATTTATTTCTTATATAGTTATTATATGTGGGGATTTGCACCACCATTTCCTTCCACGACCATTATCTGATGGGGATCCTGTTCAGGTATGGATGATAGAATTTTATTCCTTTCCTTCTCATCTTTTTCTATAATCAGAGAGAAGGATTTATTTTGATGAATTAAGAAACGGTTGATAGAACAGCATATAAATAGGTTAAACAAAACGTAATTTAGTTAGTGGATAGATGTATTTTATTATTTTTTATTATTTGCACACATGATTTATAAAAAATCGCTGTGAATACATGTGGTTTAATGGAGGACAGGAGGAGTTTTGTAGTTCACAAGTTCAGAGCAGGTAATGTTTCTTCAGTCTCGGCGCTGTCCTCGGTGCTTGTCACAGCATTATGCATTGTTTTTGTGTTGATGCTTGAGGGTATGAGCATAGCAATGCTTCTCAACTTGGCAGCATTACAATTTTTCTTCATGAGATTAGATCCGTTTGATTCAGAATATCTGTTAATTTAGCTTAAAATAGGCTGCAGTGTATAATTTCATTCTGAGAGGAAAAGAAAATGTGCAGATTCATTGCATAAAATGTTTCACAGGGACCAGGGGTCACCTATTGAAGAGTATACGTTGTTTCTAAGCACTTTCTTGGCATATACTTTTAAGCATTTAAAAAATTTATTAGAGAGTAAAATTGACCTTTTTTTTTTTTTTGCTTTATAGTTCTGTGAATTTTGACCTATGTATAGATTCATATAACTACAACCATAAATAAAAGACAGAATAAAATCCACCATCCCCAAAACCTCCTTCATGTTATCCCTTAGTCATTCCCTATCCCCTAGCTGCCACCTGAAACCCCTGGCAGCCATCGTTGTTCTCTATCGCTATCCTTTTGTCTTTTCTGAAGTGTCATGTCATGGAATCATAGAGTTTGTAACCTTCTGAGACTGACTCTTTTCTTCTTCTTTTTTAAAAAACGTTTTATTTATTTATTTTAGAGAGAGAGAGCATGAGCAGAGGGCAGGGACAGAGGGAGAGGGAAAGAATCTCAAGCGGACTCTGAGCTGAGTGCAGAGCCTGACTCGGGGCTCAATCCCAGGACTCGGAGATCATGACCTGAGCTGAAATGAAGATTCAGTCGCTCAAACGACTGAGCCACCCAAGCACCCCAAGAGACTGACTCTTTTCACTCAGCATAATGCCTTTATTCATCCAAGTCAGTGTGGAGATCAGTAGTTTGTGCCTCTTTACTGCCGAGAGAAGCACATTCAGTTTGAAACAAGTGGGTGCCTTTGTACAGTCTGAATGAGATCTTTTCAGGTAGACCTCTCTTTGGGAACATTTTCTTAATAGGCTGGTTTGAATTTCTCCCTCCATTTGACTGGTCAGGAATTGTCTTTCTTATGAAATATGGACACTTCAGCCATTTCACTATTTTATGCTGAAGTTCTCCTTAGATAATCAAAACTAATGAGGTTTACTTGAACTTTTGTTCTCAAACCACTAGTCCACAAGACTGTTAGCATTCAGGCGAAGAAAGTACTGGAGTGTAAGTGGCGAGTTGGCCAATTTGAGGCAGAGCTAAGAAGTATTTCGCTTTTGTATAAAAGTCTATACAAAACAGCTTTATATTTCAGGTGCCTGAAGGCTCCAACACTAAGGCGAATCATAAAAACAGGAGTGGCACTTAAAGGTATTAAATTAGGTGATTTGCAATCCAGACAAGCATGTGACCTTTGAGATGACAGTGATGCTTCCAAGTGGCTTCAGCTGCCCTGCTTTTTGCGGGGTGGGGGGGCAGGGACGGGTCTTCTGCTCTCGCCTCCCCCAGACGTCCAATGCCACAGGCACCTCCTGCTGGGTTGTCCCATCAGGCAGGCCCCCCTCAGGCCATCTTCAAGACCTCAGCAAAAACATAAGCAGCGAAGGTGGTGTGAGTGGGGAGTGAGGGGTCGCCTTGAAGACGGGGTATTGGAGGGTGCAGGGGGAAATGCACGGGTGGCAGGTGGCTTCTTCTGCTGGGATGTGCACCAGCAGCTGCTGCATTCTCAGCCTTGCAAACCTGCTAACTTTACCCGCTTACATCTCCTGCTTCCTCATAGCCTTGACTTTCGTTTGCCACCATGCCCACCTGGCCTCTCCCTGTACCTGCCTTAAAGGGCCAAGTTTTACGGTGGTCCTCATTTCACTCTCAAAAGAATCAGATTGGTCCAGCTGGCCTGTGGATTGGTTTTCTTGTGCATTATGAGCCCACGTTTCGCTCAACTGACTGTGGATGGGGGGCCTGGCTTTCGTGGTCCAGATGTGGCCACCTGGCCTTTGTTCTTTAACCAAGGCTGTGGTAAGGGCGATTTTAAAGGACTGTGGGCTGGATAGACAGCCCATCATAATCCGTGGAAGAATCGTGTTTGTAAAGTCTCAGTCTGGCCTGGAATTCTTGTGGTCGGCACCACCAGGCAGCCCTTCATTGCTGCACAGTGGACGATGTGGAATAGCGGGTAGCTGGTCTGCTCACATATTAGGGACTACAGGAGTTCTCAGGCTCCATCCAAGACCCGCTGCATCAGAAACCCCGGTGGTGGACTGGGCCCCCTCGATGTCTTAACAAGCCCTCCATGTGACTCCCAAGGACTCTGAAGTTGGAGAACCACTCACCCCAGGCATGCATTCTCAGTGGGGTGGCATTGCCCCCAACAGTCAAACCTTCTTTTTTAGGGAGCAAAGGAATCATGGATAATACAATGGCCTGTGGCTCTCCAAACTGCAACCCTACCCAGCAAAGCCTTATTCCTTAGTATTTAGTTGGGGGGGGGTGTTGGCGATTAGGAAAAAATGGCTCCTTAGGTTGGTGATAATGAGAAAACACTTGGGCAACACCACTCGAGAGTGTATACTTAGAATAGGAATTGCTAGGGGGCACCGGGTGGCTCAGTGGTTGAAGTGTCTGCTTTTGGCTCAGGTCGTGATCCCTGTGTCCTGGGATCAGGGTACTCAGCAGGGAGTCTGCTTCTCCCTCTGCCCCTCCCCCTGCTCGTGCTTTCTCTCTCTCTCTCTCCAATAACAATCTTAAAAAAACAAAAAAGGAAGAGGAACCGCTGGCTTCCGCTGAGGGTATGCACAGCTGTCTCCCACAACGGCTGGACACGTGGATCCTGTCACCTGCAAAAGCTGGGAGTATTTCTTGTTCCACATCTTTATCAACATTGGTATTGTCCAGCTTTTTTTGTGGTTGTTGATCCCGTGACTACAGAATATTTTATTTTAGAGCCTATTTTCTAATCGTTGCTAGTCGATAGAAATGCCATCCATCTCTTTCGTGTTGATCTCATGTCCGTTAACCTTGCTAGACTTTCCTCGTAGTTCTGTAATTTGTTGGTCGTTTTCTTTGGCTTTTATAATTTTCCTTTGTTCTATGCCATATGGACTGGATTATGTGCAGGGTCCAGCGCAAAGTTGAACCAGAGCAGTTCTTGCTCCTGTAATCCAAAAAGGAGGCGAATTACTGATACAGATTTTCTTCCGGCAGCCTGAGATAAAGTCAACTTGGCCAAAGTTATTTCTTTTTTTTTTTTTTTTTTTAAAGATTTTATTTATTTATTTGACAGAGAGAGACAGCCAGTGAGAGAGGGAACACAAGCAGAGGGAGTGGGAGAGGAATAAGTAGGCTCCCAGAGGAGGAGCCTGATGTGGGGCTCAATCCCAGGACTCCGGGATCACGCCCTGAGCTGAAGGCAGAGGCTTAATGACTGAGCCACCCAGGTGCCCCAAGCCAAAGTTATTTCTTTACGCAGATAAACTCCCCCCCCCATATTTTAGAGATACATTTCATGGCACCTTATAAATAAATTCCTTTTGTAAAATACATACAAATAAACTTTTAGAATAAAAAATGGTATAATTAATGCTTATCTGTAAATGTATCTTGTTTGGGGGTGGTTCAGGTTAATGTATTGTTTTCAGTTGTTCTTGAGAAAAGACGGTTATTACAAATAGGTATTATAATCACTTCGTCCTACCTGTGAAAGTGATGTTCTTCTGGAGCAGACATCGGCAACTATGGCCTATTGGCCAAATTCTGCTCATCGCCTGTTATTGTAAATAGAGTTTTACTGGCACATAGCCATGCCCATTCATACTGTCCACAGCTGAGTTTGCACAACTGCAGAGATGAGTGGTTGCCCCTAAAAACCTGAAATATTTTCTGTCTGGAATTTACAGAAAAAGTTTGCCAGTGCCTAGTCCAGCGAGTACAATTTAAATGTCTCTTACCTTAAAAAAAATGATTTTATGCAGATAGGTGTTAGCAATATTCCTTGGTGGGAAGAATTCAGGAACACCCAGATCATTTACTGGTAACTTCAGTAGATGCTCAACTGCCTCAGGTTCCCAGGGAGTCTGGCTCTGACCTTGTGCAGTGGGTTCCCAGGGAGTCTAGCTCTGACCCCAGCTCCAAGGGCTGTCTGGCTCTGACCTTGCACAGTGGGTTCACACACACACGTGGTACGATAGCAACAAAAGGATAGTGCTAATGGCTAGCAAAAGTTAACACTTTTAGCTATTTCTGTGTTGTGTTTCCATGGTTTAGGAGTACCCCAAATATCTTTATAGTCTGAACTTAATCTCTTGGACTAGCAACTGTGGCCTGAATTTGGATTTTTAGAGCAGTTAATTCTCAAAATGCTTCACAGAGCCAAGTGTCTGCGGCCGGCACGGTCAGCATATTGTCTTTGGGATTAGCAGGACAAACCTGGACAGGTGCCTCATAGCCTCCACAAATGCTACTTTGCAAAAGGAAATGCACCAAGAGCCGGGCTGCGTTTGGCCAGGCCCTTGGCTATTTTGTGCCTTGGGACCTCCCATCATAACCTTCCTGGTGCCCAGGCCTTAGTTTTCAAAAACAGCCGGCGGTGGGAATACACTGTGACTTTTGTCTCGCCACCTGCCTGTTTTATCTTCCTCCTGACAAATCTCTCTCTTTGAAGCAGATTCAGTTTCTTCCATGACTTTCTGGCCGCCTGTTGCTATCATTTCCCCACGGTGCACCATCTGTGAATGCCGTCTTAGGTATTCCAAGAATTCACTCAATGTCTTTGTGAAGTAGTCCTCCTTGTCTTTTTCTGTGTTTTGTTGGGGTGCCTATTTTTTTTTTTTTTTTAAGATTTTTCATTTATTTACTTGACAGAGATAGAGACAGCCAGCGAGAGAGGGAACACAAGCAGGGGGAGTGGGAGAGGAAGAAGCAGGCTCACAGCCGAGGAGCCTGATGTGGGGCTCGATCCCACAACGCCGGTATCACGCCCTGAGCCGAAGGCAGACGCTTAACCGCTGTGCCACCCAGGCGCCCCTGGGGTGCCTATTTTTAATGGATGCCTGTTAGCGCCATGTTGCCTACTCTTTGGTAGGCTTTGTTTCCTTCTCTCAGAGGTTCCTTCTCAGGTCTTCCCAGGCTGTTGAAGGCAAAGCCCTCATTGTGTGCAGGCTTAGTTCATGCCCCTTGGTCATGGTTTCCTCTTAGATACTTTCCTGATTCTGCATCATCCCTGGAACAGCCCCTTTACTGTGATCTAAATTAACTTTGAACACCCTGCTGAATTCAGTTCATTAATATTGGTTTAAGTTTTTTGTCTTATGCTTAAGAATTATTGTTATTTACCTGTTTTTCGGATCCTTCACTGTTTTTTTCTTTTTCCTTAAAAGGTTAGACTCATAGACTAAGTTGGAGAATATTCTCCCTTTTTCTGTTCTCTGGAAGGCTTTCCTTGGAAGGTTGGTAGAACTTATATCTAATGCCACCTGGCCTGGTGTGTTCAGTGTGGGAGAGGTTTAAACTACTGAGTTCATGTTTTGACGCTCCTAGGACAGGTTAGTCTTTCCGTTTTTTTATAAATCAGTTTTGGTGGTTTGTATTGTCCTAGGAATTTGTTCTTTTCATCTGTTTTCAAGTTTATTGGTTAGAGATATTTATGATATTCTCTTACCTTTGACATTTCTGCCACATCTGTAGTGATATCTTTATTTTAATTCCTAATGTACTTTATGTATGGTGTATTCATTCTTATTTTAGCAACTCTTAAGATTTTAAAAAATCCTTGATGTTGTATTTTTTTTTCTATTCTCCCTGCCTTCTTCCCTTTATTTTCTTTGGGTCTCTTCTTGCTCTTTTTTAGCCTTTTAAATTCTGATGGTTGGCTTGTTAATTTTCAGTTTTTCTTATTTATTTCCTATCAGCATTTATGGTAAAAATGATCTCATCCTGCTGCCAGTTTAGCCAGTTCACCCTGGTATAGCCTCATGGGTGGAATATTCTAAATGGTTTGTGCTTAACCATAGTTTTGTTTGTTTTATTTTGTTTTATCCCCACCATTTACTACAGATTGTGGTCTCCATGGATCTGTTCCCATGACCTTTCTTTCCAGGATCAATTATCCTCAGGTAAAAGACCTTTCTGGATATTTAAGTTTGCTTGAGAGACAGCATCTTTGTTCTGATTTTAAACAGTGCCCATCTGGAATATGCTTTAATCTTGTAAGTGTTGTGAGGTAGAGACAACCGGTGTAATCACTGAAGATGATTTTGGACACGAAGCAGACAGAAAGAAAAGAAAGGGCACGAGGAGGTCTTGGTTCTTGGCTCAGTTCTGCCAATAGCTCCTTTGGTGGCGTGGGCTGGTCTGAGTTTGCTCTGGGATCAGCAGACTCTCTGTGAGCTGATGAGAGGCAGTTGGGCGATTGTTACCAACAGAAGGGAGCCCAGCCCTTTGTTCTCTGTGTGTTTTGTTTTGTTTGTTTTTACCTTTCTTGACCCTGTCAGCTGCCATGTCTGTAAAATGGGTAGAATGAATGAGATCATTGCTGGGGTTCTTCCCAACCATTCCGTGCTATGTGATATGATTTCCTTGGACTTGATGTTCTGATTATGAGTGGAGAGTCTATTGGCATATAACCAGCTCATTGCCTCTGCCCCTGTTCATAATCATATAATATTCTTATTATAGTTAATTAGTATCCTTATTAAAAAGCCAATTTGGGCTTTGGGAATTGATTTTAAAGATTTTTTTTTTTTTTTGAGAGACAGAGAGAGAGAGAGAGTGAGCACAGGAGCAGGAGGAGGGGCAGAGGGAGAGCAAGAAGCAGACTCCCTGCTGAGCAGGGAGCCCAGTGCGGGGCCCCATCCCAGGACCCTGGGATCATGACCTGAGCCAAAGGCAGACACTGAATCCATTGAGCCACCCAGGCGCCCCGGGAATTGATTTTGGAAGATAGATTTTATTTGACCAACCTGAGGGTATGATTAGCGGTTAGAAAGGGCTGGTGGAGTGCTTTTGTTTCTTCTGCTTTTCCCCCTCCCCCCAGCTTTTAGCTCTGAAATAATTTTAGATTTACAGAAGAGTTGCAGAGATAGTTCAGAGTTCCTGTCATGCCCTTCACCTACCTCCCCCTACTGGTAATATATGACCACGGTACGGGGATCGAACCTAAGAAATTTGAACATCGGTTTATTTTTCAGCAATGTCCTTTTTCCCTTATAGGGTTTGGTCCAGGATACCACCTTGATCCAGGATACCACAAAGATACCACCTTGCATGTAGTTTTCGGATCTTCTTAGTTCCCTGGTCCAATCTGTGACCATTTCTTCATTCTCCTTGTCTTTTATGACCTGGACACTTTTGAAGAGTACTGGTTGGGAGATTTGTGGAATGTCCCTTAATTTAGGTCTGTCTGATATTTTCTCATGATTAGACTGGGATATGGGTTTGGGGGAAAGTGAAGTGTCCTTGTCCTCACATGCTTTCATCATATGGGAAGGTACATGATGCAACATCGTCACCCTAATCACTCAAGGGGGCGTCTGACAGGTTTCGCCGCTGAAAAGTTATTGTTTTTTTCCCCCTCTTTAACACTTGATTGTATCTTTTTCATACAATTTCAATATAATACTTTTATTTTTATTATTTATTTATTTAAAGATTTTATTTATTTATTTTAGAGAGAGAGAGCATGTAAGCAGGGAGGGACAGAGGGGTGATCTGAAGTGGACTCCGCACTGAGCGGGGAGCCGGACATGTGGTTCAGTCTCATGACTGCAAGATCATGACCTGAGCTGAAACCAAGAGTCGGGTGCTTAACCCACTGAGCCACCCAGGCGCCCCAATACAATAATTTTAATACAGTTCATTGTATCCTTTAAACATCGATTTTTTTGAGGTATTATTGTACTGTATTATTTTACACTCCATAAAATTTGCCAATGTAAGTGATTTCTAAAAAATTTGTTGGGCAGCCATCACCACCAGCTAGATTTTGGATATTTCCATCACCCCCCAAAAGTTGCCTATTTGCTGTCAATCTCTGTTTCCACCCCAGCTCTAGGCAGCCCCCAGTCTGCTCTCTGTCTCTATCAGTTTGCCTTTCCGGGGCATTTCATCTGAATGGAATGATACAATATGTGGTCTTTTGTGTCTAACTTGTTTTAGTTAATTTTTTTTTAAAAGATTTTATTTATTTATTTGACAGAGATAGAGACAGCCAGCGAGAGAGGAACACAAGCAGGGGGAGTGGGAGCGGAAGAAGCAGCCTCATAGCAGAGGAGCCTGATGTGGGGCTCGATCCCATAACGCCGGGTTTACGCCCTGAGCCGAAGGCAGACACTTAACCGCTGTGCCACCCAGGCGCCCCTGTTTTAGTTAATGTTTTTGAGGCTCATCCGAATTGTAACATATATTAGCTTCCTAGGAATAGAATTGGTGGGTCATCTGATAAGCATATGTTTAACTTTAAGAAACTGTCAAACTATCTGACAAAGTGGCTTTACCATTTCACATTCCCATCAGTATGATGTGACGGTTTCAATTTCTCCACATCTTGTCAACACTTATTACTGCTTGTCTTCTTGACTATAGCCATTTCTTATTAGGTTAAAAGCATTTCATTGTGGTTTTAATTTTCATTTTCCTAATGGCTAATGATGTTGAGTATCTTTTCACTGATTATTAACCATTTGTATGTCTTCTTTGCAGAAGTGTCTGTTCAGATCATCTGTCCATTTTTTTTTTTTTTTAAAGATTTTATTTATTTATTTGACAGAGATAGAGACAGCCAGTGAGAGAGGGAACACAAGCAGGGGGAGTGGGAGAGGAAGAAGCAGGCTCATAGCGGAGGAGCCTGATGTGGGGCTCGATCCCATAACACCGGGATCACGCCCTGAGCCGAAGGCAGGCGCTTAACCGCTGTGCCACCCAGGTGCCCCATCTGTCCATTTTTAATTGGTTGTTTGTTTTCTATTTATTGTATTATAATAGTTCTTTATATAGTCTGGATATGTCCTTTATCAGAAATGTGATTCGTAAACATTTTCTTACAGTCTAACTTTGAAGTACAAAAGTTAACTTTAATGAAGTCACATTTGTCAGTTGATTGTACTTCTGGTATTGAATTTAAGAACTCTCTGACTAACCCAAGGTTGTGAAGAGTTTCCTCTATGTTTTCTTTTGAAAGCTTTATAGTTTTAACTTCTATTTATGCCTAGATCCATCTTGAATTAATTTTTTGTATGTGATGTGAAGCGAGTGTTTAGCTTAATTTTTAGAAACGCCTAGTACATTAAAAAATGAATAGGCTTTGTTTTTTAGAGCAGTTTTAGGTTTATAGAAAAATTGAGGACAAAGTACAGAGAGTTCTCCTACATCCCCAACCCTCATCCACGCACACACGCTTTCCTGTATTATTAAAATAGTGCTTTAGTGTGGTACTTTTGTTACTATTCATCAATATTGATACATTTATTAGTCGGTTAGGACTGGCATAACAAAATAACCACAGACAGGGTGACTCAAACAACAGAAAGTAATTTTGTCACAGTTCTTGAGGCTGGAAGCCAAGATCAAGGTATTGGCAGGTTTGGTTTCTTCCGAGGTCTCTCCTTAACTTGTAGATGGCTGCTTCTCGCTGTGTCCTTCCACAGTCTCTCCTCTGTGTGTGCACATCTCTCTGTGTGGCCAAATTTCCTCTTCTCATAGACACCCATCAGATTGGATGAGAGCTCACTCGAAAGACTTCTCTTTGACTTCATCACCACTTAAAGTCCCTGTCTCCAAATACAGTCACAGTCCGAGGTACTGGGGGTTGGGCTTCAATGTAAGAATTTTGGGGAGACAGAATTCAGTCCAGAAGGAAACATTATTATCAACTGAAGCCGATAGTTTGCATGAGGGTTCATTCTTTGTGCTGTGTATTCTATGGGTTTTGACAAATGTATAATGACATGTAGCTTCCCTTGTAGCATCATACAGAATAGCTTCACTGCCCTAAAAATCCCTGGCCTCCACCCATTCATCCCTCCGTCCCCACGACCCCTTGACAACCACTGATCTTTTCACTGCCTTCATAGTTTTGCCTTTCCCAGGATGTCATATTAATTGGTGTAATTGTACAGTATGTAGACTTTTCAGATGGACTTTTTCACTAAATAACATGCCTTGATGTTTCTCCACGTCTTTTTGTGGCTTGATAGCCTATTTCTTTTTTGGCACTGAATAATATTCCATTGTTTGGTTGTGCCATAGTTTATGTATCCATTCACGTATTGAAGGGTATCTCGGTTGCTTCCAGGTTTTGGCAATTATGAATATAGGTGCCATGAACATTTGTGTGGACATAAGTTCTCAGCTCCTTTTAATAAATATCAAGGAGCACAACTGATAAATCATAGAGTATGAGTACGTTTACTTTTGTGAAACCTCCAAGCTGTCGTCTAGAGTTGCCGGACCATTTTGCATTCCCCCCAACAATGAATGAGAGCTTCTGCTGGTCCACACCCTCACCAGCGTTTGGTGTTGACAGTGTTCCGGGATTTGGCCACTGTATTAGGTGTGCAGTGATATCTTGTTGGTTTAATTGACATTTACCTGATGACATACGATGTGGAGCATCTCTTCATATGCTTATCTGTTGTACCTATCGCTTCTTCGATGAGGTCTCTGTTAAAATCTTCTGCCCACTTTTTCATCAGTTGTTTGTTTTCTTACCGTTGAGTTTTAAAAGTTCTTTGTATATTTTGGATAACGGTTCTTTATCAGACAAATGTGTCTTTTGCAAATATTTTTCCCCAGTTCATGCCTTGCCTTTTCATTCTTTGGACAGGTCTTTCACAGAGCAGCAAATTTTAATTTTAATGAAATTCAGCTTGTCAGTTTTTTCTTTCGTGGATCATGCCTTTGGTATTGTATGTAAAAATTTATCGCTAAACCCCAAGGTCATCCAGATATTCTCTTGTGTTATTTTCTGGGAGTTTTGTAGTTTTGTGTTTTACATTTATGTCTATGATTCATTTTAAGGCAAATTTTTTGAAGGGTGTAAGGTCTGTGTCTAGATTCTTTCTTTCTTTATTTTTTTTCTTTTCATATGGATATCCAGTTGTCCAGTATCACTTATTGGGACTGTCCTTTCTCCATTGACTTTACTTTGCTCCTTTGTCAAAGATCAGTTGGCTTGGGGCACCTGGGTGGGTCAGCTGCTAAGTGTCTGCCTTTGGCTCAGGTCATGATCCCAGGGTCCTGGGATTGAGCCCCACATTGGGCTCCCTGCTTGGCGGGAAGCCTACTTCTCCCTCTCACACTCTGCTTGCTTGTGTTCCCTCTCTCGCTGTCTCTCTCCATCAAATAAATAAATAAAATCTTAAAAAAAAAAGATCAGTTGGCTATATTTGTGTGGGTCTAATTCTGGGCTTTCTGTTCTGTTCCACCTTCTTCCCTTAAAAAAAAATTTTTTTTTTGATTTATCGATATCCAGGCATCCTACCACCATTTGTTGAAAAGACTGTCTTTTCCTCATTTGAAAAGGACATCTTTGTTGAAGTTCAAAGTATGAGTTTATTTCTGTTCCACTGATAATGTGCCTATCCTTGCACCGGTATCCCACTGACCAGCCTTGATTATACAAGAAAACTTGAATTTGGGTAGTGTAAAATCTCCAACTTGACCCTTCTTTTTCAGAACTGGGTTGCTTATTGTAGAGACTTTGCATTTCATTTCAATATTAGTATCAGCTTGTCACTGTCCACAAAAATGCCTGCTGGGTGGGGCGCCTGGGTGGCTCAGTCGGTTAAATGTGACTGTTGATTTCAGCTCAGGTCATGATCTTAGGGTCTTGAGATAGAACCCTGTATTGGGCTCTGTGCTGGGCGTGGAGCCTGGTTAAGATTCTCTCTCTTCCTCTCCATCTGCCCCTTCCTCTTCCACCCCCCTCTTAAAAAAAATGCCTGCTAGGATTTTGGTAGGGCTGACATTGAAATTACAGACCACTTGGGGAAGAATTGCCATCTTAACAGTTTTGGGTCATACAATCTGTGAACATGGAGTGTCTCCATTTATTTAGATTTTCTTTAATTTCCCTCAGCCATGGTTTGTAGTTTTTCAGTATTCCAGGCTTGCGCTTCTTTTGTTAAATAGATCCCTAAATACTGACTCTCTTTAAAGGCTATTGTGAATGGAATTGTATTTTTATTTAATTTTAAACCTTTTCAGCTTTGGAAGACTTTATCCTTTGGGGAATGTTGTTCTCATCATCTGTATAAGTTGGAAGTTACAGAATTCCAGCCCAAGTTTGTAGTATCATTTCAAGAACACTGAGGGTGAAATTCAAATACTTTCCTTACCATCTCAAGTGAATTAGGTGGTATTGATCACTGGCCACAGATTATTTATTTATTTATTCATTTTTGCCACAAAACCAACCATTCAGCTCACCATTCTTTTGATTGACAGTTTCCATGGGGTTTTTGCCCATTGGGTAGGTGGCTCTGCTTTTTGGGGGTGGGTCAGTGTTGCTGGGATCACAAGGGTGCCCAGGCCATGTTTCTCTCATGGTGACAGGCTAGTCCAGGTTTGTTCTTGGGGTGAGTGGCAGGGATATGAGAGAGAACAGACAGACACTGGACCCTATGAGGCCAGACCCCATCTCCTGATGGCAGGTACTTCAGAACCATATGTAAAGGGACGTGGATATAGGAAGGGGAATAATCGTGGCCATTTTTGCAGTTACTACAGTAGCATATGTCTCTGCAACTCAGTCTGGCCGATGAGAATTGGAGTCAGTTTTTTTGTTTGGGAAATTACCCACCTTCTGAATCTTGGTGGGGACTAATACCTCTTCTTCCAGTAGGAGCTGAATATGCTACATACTTCTTTTCCTGGACTCTAGTGCATTTAGGGTGCAGGTGCCTGTGCAGTTTGGAAGTAAGAAGGGTGATGTAGTAGGTTCCATGTAGCATTGATTTTCTGGTGAGGTTGACGACAGAAGCGACTGGCTGCGAGACTAAGCTCCCATTGCAAACAGCAACTGTGCTGGTATTGGTGCTGGATGCAGTGAGGTTCAGTTCAGGTTGGGAAAGTGGGAAGGGTGCCTACCGTTGCCTCTCCTGCTCTGCTATAGCAAGGTCATTGATGTCGTAGGAGGAAAAGGACTTAGTCTATTCGGGGTGAATGTACTTTGCCTTAATAGGACACGATGACCACTTGTTAGAGTTACCAAAACAAGTCTGTGCCCTAGACATGTGTTGGGTGGGTCTCCAGCCCATATTCCCTGAGTTCATGGAGAACTTTGATGTCGCCCAGATGCTCCTCATTGGCTTCAAGTGTCTCTGTGAACTGCGCACGGGGAGGGCAGCATCTGAGGGCCTGGGGTGCGGGGATGGTGCATTCATCTGGGGTTGCTTTCATTTCAGACAGTAGTCCGGTGGCTGTACTCCCAGTGATCAGTCACGTGTGGGCTGATCAGCCAGCTGAGCACTGGTGGTTTGGGAGGATCTGCTGTCTTGTCAGGTTGTTTAGTTAGTGACATGAGCCCTTCCTCCAGGTGGTACCAGTGTCCCGGCTGGGCAGGCATTCCACAGGGTCCTGGCAGCGTGGTGCATATCTGGACACAGTGCATGTCACTTTCTTTCCCTGCAGGCAGCCTGTGTGGTGATGGCACGGGTGCATGCTACCTGCTGCCTGTCTTCGACACTGTGTTTGTTAGGAAGACGTACCGTCGTCAAGGCCTGGGCATGGCCATGCTGCAGGACTTCTGCGAGACGTTCCGAGAGGACGAGGCCCTGGGTGTCAGCTGGCCGATTTCTCCTGCCATGTACCAAGGTAAACCCACCTTGTATCAGGCGGAAGTGCTGGGGTAACGGTGATGGATAACACATGTGTTCTAGGTGATGGTGGGGAGGGGGAGTTCCTTGGCACTCTCGGTGTGTGGGCTTTCTCTTCCTCCTGAGAAATCTCCCATTGCTTCCGCACAGATGAGGCTTTATGCTGTATCATGAGGGGCGAGCCCTTCCCAGCCTGAGAAATAACTGGATTTAGAGATAATAAAAAAGAAGTGACATGACATCAGAGAGCAGCCAAATCCAGAGAAATACCCTTGTGCTGCCGATTGCTCTGGGCGCTCAGAGGGCCTTTGCTCCTTCCCCTGAGGCTTAGAGCCCGTGACTTTGTCCTTTCCCCTAGAAGCTGCAAGGGATCCCCAGTAGCTTCAGCTGAGAGGGTAGCTGGAGTGCAAAGGCAAGTTCTGATGACACTGAACGCCCAAGCACCTCTGTAGCTTCTCCTGCAGAGACAGTCCCCTCTTCCATTCTTGACCTACCGAGTCCCTGTATTGGTCAGGGTTCTCCAGAGAAACAGAACCAATAGGCTGTAGCTCTATAGAGAGAAGAGATTTAATTTGAGGAATGACTCACACGGTGTGGAGGCTGGGACTCCCAAGATCTGCACTTGTTAGCAAGCTGGGGACTTGGGAGAGCTGATGGTGTCCTCTTGGCTCCAGACCAAGAAAAGCCAACAAAAAGTTTTTGGTTGAAATCCAAAGGCAGTAAAAGATTGATGTCCCAGCTCAACGGGCAGGATGCATTCCCTCTTACTTGTGGGAGGGTCAGCCTTTTTGTTCCATGTTCAGGCCTTCAACTGATTGGACGAGGCCCACCCACATGACAGCTGGCAATCTGCTTTACTCAGTCTACTGGTTCAAATGCTGATCTCATCCAAAACATCTTCACAGACACACCCAGAATAATGTTGGACCAAATATCTGGGCACCCTTGGCTCAGTCACGTTGGCACTTAAAATGAACTGTTATAGTCCCTTTCCACATTCTGGAAGAGAAATCTTTATATATATTTGTCAGAGGAAATGAAAAAAGCTCTAATGTTAAACATCACATTCTGAGTCAGTAAGGAGGGCAGATTCTGGTGGGTATTTCTCCAGCGTCCCTTTGTGCCCACCCTACCCCCACGAAGCCCACCCACCCCACACTGGGTTCTGTTTCACTTCTTGTGATAACAGATGTTTTTGGACCCTTAGTATTGAGTTTCCAGTGCCATTATTATATGGGGAGAATGGATAAGAGAGAAAAGGTAGAAAAGGTAAGGAAATTTCTGTTGCTTTGAAGTCATAAGAAAAGCAGGTGAAACATATTTTCAAGTAGGTTTAGTCATGTCTTTGTATTTCCAAAGTCTTGGTCTATAATTAAACTCTGAAGATCCTTGAATTTCTGCAAAGAGCATTCCAGGCTTCCTGCACTGTGTTGCTTACTTTGAGGTGTTGGAAAGTTCCAGAACCTAGGCAGCTGGTTCTCTGTCCACATGCCTGGCCTTTCTGTCCCTTTCCTTACTTTTTTTTTTCAAAGATTTTATTTGAGAGAGAGAGAGATCACAAGCAGGGGAGTGGGAGAGGGAGAAGCAGACTCCCCATTGAGCAGGGAGCCAGACGTGGTGGGGATTGATCCCAGGACCCCGGGATCATGACCTGAGTTGAAGGCAGATGCTAAATGATGGAGTCACCCAAGTCCGCCCCCCCCCATACCCGTTTTTGCTTCGGCTCTGAGACCTTTGTTTGAGTGCATTGGCCTCCAGGGAAGCCACCTCAGATTTCCCTAGGGGAATAGCATCCTCCAAGGGCGGGGGGCTGCCCCAGGGCCAGCACTGCTGAGACCCTTGCACTGTTCTGTGGATCCCTGTTCTCCCTTCTCTGTCTCTGCCCTGCAGAGAAAGAAGATATGAGGGTGCTGATTCTGAAACAAGCTACTTGTCTTAGGGGTTTCAGCTGCCTAGCCGAGGATGCTGGGGCCTTGGCTTTTACATCAGCCCTGGCTATACCTGGGACGTAGGTAGGTGAAAGGTAGAGTGTGGAGAAAGAAGCTGCTGGAGGCTCAAGACTGGGTCCAGGTGCACTGACTACACACTTCACTGACTGGGCTTTATTGAGTACAGTCCTGCCCTTTGAATGGTCAAGAGGGACTCCTGTCCATGGCCCCATGCTTTAGAGCACCCTTGCAGTTGTGTCTGTCTCCATAGTGTCAGGAGTCTGTGGGCTCAAGAGGATATTCTTACCTGGGTCCAGGCCACTCCTTCTAAGCCAGCTCAAGGTACTAGGACCCCAGGATTCCTGCCAGTGGTGCTGAGGGCCCGAGTGGACTCCATCCCTGGATCTGTGCATCTGAGGGTGGACCATGCCACCAGTTTGCATATCTTTAGACCCAGGGACAGCCATTGGTGGGATGTGGATGGAGTGTGGGCATGGCGTCCATATTTGTGTGCACAGGACCCTTGTAGTGTATGTGTGTGGGGCTGGGGTAGGAGGAGAAGCAGGTGGGCTGCCTGCTGGGGGCCAGCTCTCTTGGTATTGCCACATTCTGGTGCAAAACTTCAAGGAGTCCAAGAAATTCTAAATTTGAAACTGGCTTTCCCTGTTGTTATGAAGTTATATTTGTCAAGATAGGAGAGCAGAACATTCTATCTAGCACTTTGCTAACTTGGCTTACACTTTCCAAAAACTTAGTGTCATGTTCTGGAGGTTTCCATCTGTGCTGTTGCCCTGGGCAGGGAAATATTAGGAGAGGGCCTGATGGTGTCCCCATGGGCACCTGCAGGACCAGGAGCAGCTTCCCATTTGGCTGGATTTGGGGCACTGCCACGTGAAAAATGCTCACCCTGTGAACGTGGACATAGAAGTCTATAAGCCTTGAGGTGACTGTGGAATCAAGGCATCCACAGAGGATGCGCTGGAAGGTTCTGTGAGAGTGGAGAGAGAGGACAGTGCCTGAGGACAGTGTGGGGTGATGTTATGGGCTCAACTGGGTCCCCCCAAGTCCTATGTTGAAGCTTCACCCCCTCATGTGACTGTGGCAGTAGGGCCATTAAAGAGGTGATTATTGAGGGGGTACCCTGATTCAGTAGAGTAGTAAGAAGTGGTTCTTATTTATAAGAGGGGCCTGGGACACAGGTACAGAGGGAAGACCACGTGAAGGCACAGCGACAAGGTGGCACTCTGCAAGCCTCTGCCGACATCTGAATGTGAGACTTCTCTTCCTGATTGTGAGACAGCGAGGCTCTTGTTGAAGCCCCCCAGTGTGTGGCGCTTTGTTATGGCGGCCCCAAGCAAAGATGGGGGGCTGGAAGAAAGTGGGAGCACGAGGTAGCAGGGGAGAAGGTGAAACGTGGTTTGTCATGAGCAGGATCAGAGCTGTGAGCCAGGGCGCGCTGGTGGGGCCTCGACAGGAACGGGAAGTGTCCGCCCCTGAGGGCAGGAGGGGCGGGACTTCCTGGCTCACACGTGGGCTTCCTCAGTCTGCAGGAAGTTCCTGTTGGCCCACCCGGAGGAGCGGGGGCGCCTGTGGGAGGTGGAGGCCCCAGGAGGCTGGGACCAGCGAGGCAGCATCTGGTTGAAGGTTCAACTGCAGCAGTCAAGACCTCCAGACGGTGAGTGGCAGCGTGCGCAGTGCGCTTTGAAGCACGGGTTAATGCGCACTGATGGCGTCAGGCTGGTACAGGTGTTATGTTTACTGTTGTTGCAAGAACAGAGGGAGTGAGACCAGGGTGGTGGCTTCTTGTCCTCGGCCCACCTTCCTTTCCTGAATGAACCACACCTTCTAAACCTTGCTCTAGATCTCCCCCAATTTAGCTAAATCAGAAGCTCCTTGGGACGGAGGGGCTCCCCGTTTGTAACTAGAAGGGGTCTCTGAAACCTAGAAGAAGATTAATGTGTGCACCTGGTTAACAGTTGGAAAGCCACACAAGGGTTTACTGTGAAGAGCAGCCTTCCATGCCCCCCTCCCCCCTGCTGTGTAGGAGATGACATGCATACATAAGTGGTAGTGTTGCATAGACAGCATTGTGTAAAGGAGTACCTTGTCCTTCTTGTCCTTTTTACTGGCAGCATAGTATGCTGCTAGGTGGAGATGTTGTTTATTTGGGCAGCCGCTGTTACAGACAGACATTGTCCTCAGTTTGGGGTGTTAGAGCGCCACGGTGAATTTGCTGGCGGAGTTTTGATGGAGGGTGTTTTCGAGCAATGAGAACAGGCGAAGGGTCCCAAAGGGAGGCAGCACCATGCTGGGGTCTGGTTCTCCAGGTTGCTTTTTAGCAGGGTGTCTTTCACCTCTCCCACACCGAGCATGGATTGCACATTGCTGGTGGTTCTTAGCTCAGTGCTCAAGGTGAGGGTCGCTGGGGGCAGGGCTGGATCCGTGCAGCGCCCTTCAGACTGCAGGTGCGGTGTATGGGTGGGAGGCGCCGGAGGTTCTAACGGTTTAAGTTCACTGGCCAGAGTGAAAGCACTTTCTTCCCTCCTGGGAAAGAAAGCTCCTGTCAGTATCAAATGCCATATCCCAGGCTGCAGGTAGCTCATTAGGGGGCAGTGGGTAACTGATTTACCCTAGGTCATGACAGGGAAGAGCGCCTTGGAGTTTATTGATGATAACAGTGATAGGTTTTGCTTTTATGGTGCCTTTCAGCTAGAAGGTTTAATGGATCTTTACAGATATTAATGGGGTGACCAGGCACCTGGGAAGGAGGCTGTGGCAGGGCTGTGACTGTGATCCTAATGAGGCGGTTAAGTGACTTGCCCTGTGGCGTCCACAGTTAGAAATGAAGGGGGAGCTGGCCTGGATCCCCGTGCACTGAGCTGAACAGCCGTGCGGGTTTATGGAGAAGCTTCACAAATGAGCCTGCAGCTCCCACGTGGACGAGGCCTTTGTGTCTTGGATGTTGCAGTTCCTTGGCTGGGAATGAAAAAAAAAACGTTTGCATATCACAATGTGGAAATAATGTGGAAATTGCACAGGCCAGAGGGGGGTAAGCAGGGGGAGGACGTTTTCGCATAATTGGGGAGATTGCTTTCCTCCGAAGAGAATTCCGCCGGGGGTTATTTCAAGAGCTGAGAGTTGGTGTGGTCTGGTCACAGGAAACTGAGCTGGAAGTCAGATGCCAGACCTGTCACTTTAACTCACTGTGAGATTTGCCACCTCTCTCTTTAAAACAGCAAATGAGGGAACTTTCACGGAGAACGTTCCAGAAGCATGCTTGGAGTCCTTGGAAGGAAGAAGGGTCATCATTATAATTAGGATATAATTAGATTACTAAAACTATATAATTTTTAAAAAATTCTAAATTATGATCTTTTCACTCCCTTTATAAATCATGGCTAGTTCCCAGTTTCACCCGCAACTTCTGTCTCCCCCAGGGCCAGCAGTCAGGATTTTAATTCACTCAGGAAGGTTTTCAGCCAGCCAGCTTCATCTTGTAACAATTTTGTCAGCACTGACATTTCAGGTTTTTTCCGGGTTGGTGAGTGGGGGCTGCAAATGCAATCACAGATTAGCCCAGATGCTCTGCAGTTTCTCAGTTTCTAGTCTGTCTGCCTTCATGGAAATCTGCAAGTGTTAGCCCATTAGGTTTTCCCACAGGTCACCAAACAATGCAGGTTCTGGAATCTTCTCTTGCCTGGAAATCTCACACAGCCATTTAATTTAATTTTAGTTTTTAATCAGTCAGTTATTCTTAGAGTTGCTTTCTTGAATTGTTCTGTTTTTCAAGTTCTATCTTTTGTTCCTTTATTTCTGACTGTTATTTTGGAGGTTTCCTACAGTTATATGTGCTGTAGAAATAGAACTGTAAGCAAGAAGCCCAGTGGAGCCAGTTGCTTTTTACGTTCTAAGTAAGGCGTGGACATTTTACATCGTTCCAAAGGGAAATTAACTTGTGCTCCTTTCAAATGTTTCAAAATCTATTTTTGAGACAGCGGCCTTTATGGTCTAGGTCTTTTAAAGTTTGCATGGATCTTGCCTGCTGATAACATCTGTGGCTTTTAATGGCCCTGAAAATATTTACAGGGTTTTCAGAACTTTTGAGAGAAGGCGTTTGTGGGAAATTTTTTTCTTCCTACACTCAGTTACATATGAAGCCTTTGAAACTTGACCAATAGGATCATAATTCTATCTGGTGTGACTTCTCAGCTTGCACATGCCTTAAGTTTCTTTATTGGAGGAGATGAAATTGAATGCTCCAACAGTCGAAAGTTCCTTTACAAAAAATGTGGCTGGAGGCAGGAAGTAATTGCACACAGCTTTAAAAAATTAATTTTTTCATTCTTTAGATTATAGTTTTGCCTTCTTTCCAGGTGAATTTTTAATAGCTTCAACCGTCATCCATAGGGAAAATAATTTTCTTCTATTTACATTTAATTTTTAATGCTAGAGTGTACATAAAGATGTGAAATGTTTGAGCTGGGGAGGCAGAGGTCATTTTTCTAAAGGTCTGAATCCTAGCAAACTGCAACTCTAAATGTGTCTCAGCTTGTTCTGGTGAGTTGGACATTATATAGTGCAGCAGTAATAGCAGTTTTATGACAGTGAGCTATGGAGGGAAGTGCTGAGAGCAGAGCCACTGTACTGGATGGGTTTTTCCTAATGCTGCTCTTTGAAAGGTTGTGTGGCTCCCTCTAGTGGCCATTGTCATCTACTGCGTCCTGTGTAGTAAGTCAGGGATGGTAACTTACTTTGACCTCCCTGCGTGGTTGCTTCTCAGATTCTTATCCTGATGCTTCCAGATCAGAGCATTCATTTCTAAAGATTATTGAACCTTTATTGGTTAGGAACAAAACACAAGTAAACATTTGGTAGTTTCTAGCATGCTAGTCCATACTATGTAAAAACATATTTTCATACATCGGGAAGGGTAGAAAATAATGGATCATCTACTGCATTCTCTCAATCATTCATTCATTCGTTCATGTATTTTCTCATTCACTCAATAGATTACTGTGATGGAGGATATACCAATGCTGGGCCACTGGCAAAGGTGCTAAGGATACAGTAGTGAATAAGGCTGACTGAGTCTCTGAGCTCATTTATGAGCTTACATTTTTGCAAAGAGAAGTATGTAGGCAACTATTACTGTGTTATAGAGAAACTCCAAGAGAAGTACGTGGGCAACCATTACTGTGTTAGAGAAACTCCAAGAGAGCACTAAAGTATGCTGGCATTTTTAAATGTTTATGATTCAATTTTGTCAGACCAAAGTTGGCTAATTCATAAAATTTGTAAATAAGCTTTATAATTTATGTATATAGGTAACAAGTAAATAATATATTCTTATTTGAAAAGTGTGTTTCTTTTTTTTTTTAAGTAGGTTCCACGCCCAGCTTGGAGCCTAGTGTGGGGCTTGAACTCACGACCCTGAGATCAAGTCCTGAGCTGAGATCAAGAGTTAGATGCCTAACCGACTGAGCCACCCAGACACCCTGAAAAATATGTTTCATTTGCATTTTCAGCTCAAATCGAAAACAATCTTTTCTTCCTAAGGGATCTGAATGCCCTCTCAACACACACCATACCTCCACATACAGATTTTGGGGTGTAGGGAAGTACACAGTAGGAGAAGAAAGTCATGCCTTTCCAAGTTGGTACTGATTTGGTAAGAGGGGGTGGGGGCGTGAATTAAAAAGTGTGTTTATGGGCTCTCTTGTGAGTAAAAATTCCAGTGAGCTTAGAGAAGGGGCTAGGAACAGCACTGGAAACTGACTCCATTTAACGTCTGAATAATTGGGAAAAAAGATCATATTCCAGCTCGAAAATGCTTAAGTAGAACCATCGCTTCCCATCTCCCCAAACTTGGCAGGTTTCCCTGCCCTCTGGAGGGCACCGTAGCAGGTGTCACAGTGTAAGTCAAGAGGATGGAATTGGGTCGTGGCGATCAGTGCTTTTGGAGGGGTCCCCGATGTGTTATTAATTTTTTGATTGTCCACTCCCCCGGAGCCACCCCCGTTTGCTTATCCCACTCTCTGCTCTCTTGCTTGGGGAGGGCAGCTCACCCAGGAAGTGCCAAGGAGAATGTGAGCAGTCAAGGGCAGACTTCTCCAGATGATGGACTCAGACAGTCCGAAGAAGGCAAGAAGGTACGGTGGTGAATGTGTCATTCTAGGAATCGGTCTTGTTTTCTTAGCAGTCATGTCGTGCTTGTTTGGGGGAACTCTAAACCTCCAAGGCATCTTCCTTATCACCTTGGCTGTGGGCTTCTCCATGATTGGCTCGTTGATTCATACTTGGACTCTCCGTCCTGCGGTACGAGGAGAGGCCTTCAAAATTAGACTTTTCACGGTCCTCTTCTCTAAGCTAGACAAGCTCCAACGAAGCCAGAACTAAACAGAGCACATGGGAATCAGCCGTAATCTTGCATTGTTAAGGAAATATTGAAAAATCTGAATTTCACATTCTGCCACGGACCGGCATCTTTCAAGTAGAACAAATGTGTGGACAAATTTTCTTTCTTTCCTCCTCCGCCCCTCGAGCCCTGATGCTAGAAAATGGAATATGGCATTAGGTTCTTGTAGAATCCAGAGTGATGGGAGAAGAGAACTGGGGACGAGGATGGCTACTAAGTATTTCTCAGTGGCCCATTATCTGTTGTTCAGTGTTTTATAAGACTTTGAAGCGATGTGATTCCATTAAGTGTTTTCCTGAAGCCAAGACAGACCCTTGCACATGCAAGGTAATTTTGATAACATCCATTTTCTGCTACAGAAGGGTCTTTGCCCTTGAAGTCCTAAAAAATTGTTAATGATTTTAAATGCCAGAACTTAGAATTGCAACTTGTGAGCAGTACTGCTTATTTTGGAACGTAGGTGATACAGGGATAGAAGACTTAACATCAAAGGCATAAGATATCCCAGTAAGTGCTGGATTGTTTTAGGAAGGTTGGCAGAGGAGGGCTTTCCTTTAACTTGGTTTGCAGTGGAAAAAGGGGCTCGTTGACAGCCCTCCAGGCCACTGAACTGAGAGTATTGTGCTTTGCCTCTTTGCTGATCCCGGACTTTGCTCTTAAACCTTGAAGGCCGTTAGTGACGTCACACCCATGGGCAGGTGTCTGGGGAGGTCCACGTACTGTACTCAGGCTTAAGAGTGCCACCTTTTAAAGTAGTGTTTCCTTGCTTTGCTCTTTCTCTGATCTCCGTGGATTGGCTGGGCTCTTCAGTTCCTGTCAGGAAACACATTCCCACCAGTAAATAGATTCTCAGAGCATCTTATGAACAAAATATGGGGTCCCCGTGGCCGGTTCGGGTGTTAGAGCCCGGTGTAGCCGGTCTGAATCTGAGCACGCAGCATGTGCAAGGGCCCGGCCTGGCCAGGCTGCCGGCAGGCCCCTTACGGCAGGCATTGGAAAGCTTTGTTGATTCTTTTCTGATTCAGGAGAGGACCTGTGCAGAATGGGAAGAGACAAAGAGTGATCAAGACTGCGGAGTGAAAGTACCAGCAGCTGGGCGGCTTGGACAAGCCTGTGGGGCCGGGCTGGAGGGGACGGAGGCCAAGAGGACGGCAGTGGCTGCGGGGCTGACTGGGGAGTCCCAGCAGAAGCACGTGCGGCCCAGCTCCTGACTCCCAGAGGCAAACCCAAGTTCCGTCTTTGTCGGAGAGACCTGTCTGGGCCCCGCTGGACACGGGCACGAAAGCTGCGTCGGTCACTCTGCGCTCCTCTGGCCAGGACCTGGCCTCTGTCCTTGCTGTGTTGTCCTTGGAGGAGAAAGTGACGGTGCAGACCCTTCCCCCCTCAGGCTTGTTTTGTGGGCTCAGGTGATAGAAAGCCCAAGAAAGTGCTTCATTTCTCAAGCACAGAGATCTGAGTGGGTACAGGCAGCTGTTTTCCCGAGCTTGGAGCTCAGAAGCACGTTCGTTAAACCTAATATGGTTTCTGTTACTCAGGATGAATTGGTGAAGATTGTACTGGAATCACGAAAATATGCCTCTTTTGTTAGCACAAAGAAACTCCCAGAAGGGCCACACCCTTTCTGGTCTGCGCTGCAGAAATCTGTCTCAGGTTACCCCCCCCCCAAACGGGATGTCACCGTGAGATCACAGACACCAGAAGGGTTTCTAGGGAGACATGGGTCTTTTCCAGAGAAGCTTCAGCCAGAGCGGAAGCTCCCTGAGGGCCGTGGCCGGGATGCCTGATGCACACCGTTGGTTGGCGCTTCGCCCACATCTGGCCTGGTATACAGGAGGCGCTCAGAGTGGGCTCCAGGCGGGCGTCAGGATCTTAGCCGTCACCTCATTCACAGGAGAAGCTGCAGGAGGGGGCTTTGTGCTGCTGGCGCTCCCAGCGTGCTGGTGCTGCGCAGGAAGGCCTTGTACTGGTCACGGTGACTGTGATGCTGATGGCTGCCTCCAGTGTGACCTACGCGGCCCTGCTCCAGGGATGTGCTTGGCATGTGCTTGGCCGCCACTGGGGATTCGGAGCTGAGCCAAGGACCCTGCTTGTAAGACCCCGGAGAGGATGGGCGAGGCAGGCCTCCCCCAGGGTAAGGCGCAGTGCAGGCTGTTCGTGAGGCCCCAGAGCCCGCTCCCCGGAAGCCGCGGTAGGCCTTTCTCTGCAGCTGGCCAAGTCTCACTGATGGCCAGTAGGATTCTAACCTTCTCACCTGCGAAAGCTGGCTGGGTTGTCTTGGGGCAGGCAACCCAGGCCCAGCCCCTACTTGTGGGAGAATGCAAATCTGATCTTATCGCTGGGCACACACCTCTGAGGCTTTATCACTGCCTTTGGAGCACCTAGGGCCTTGCTGACTCTGCTCCCACCTCTTGGCGCCTGCCGCGCCTCCTGTATCCAGGCTGCCTGGGCTTTCCCGTCCTGTCCTGTCCTCAGACACACCTTTGCTCTTGCTTGGGGTCAGCACTCATGAGCTTGCTCTGCCGTGGGCTTGTGCCTTTCCCTCCCTCCTTCCCTCCCTCTGTCCTTCCTTCTCTCTTTCTCTCTGTCCTCCTCTGTCTCTCTCTCCCCTCCTTTTAAACCCTTCCCTCTCTCTCTCTCCATCCCACTCTGCCTTCCTCTTACCTTCCCTTCCCCCTCCCTCCCTCTCTCTCTCGCTTTCTCCCTCCTTCCCCCACCCCATCTGTGCATGTGTGCGCGCGTGTGCACCTGTATACACACACACACACACACACACACAACTTGTCCGTCAGGCTGACTCCTGCTCACACATCTAGTCTCAGCTTCGATGTTCCTTCCTGACCACCTCCTCCTCCCCTTCCCACATGGCCTCAAAGCACTGGACACCCGGCTGTGACTCCCATGAGCTATCGCAGGGTCAGCCCTGGGGCTGCTCAGCTGCCGCTTGTGTCCTCAGTGCCAGTGTAGAGCTGGTCCTTAGTAACTGTGTGGGGAATGAATGGTAACAGATCACCGGGGGGTGAGGGGTGACACCTGGAGATGGATCGAAGAACAGTTTCAGCTCTATAGGGGTGTAGTAAAGCCCATCCTGGAGGCTGGGGCTGGGGAGGAAACCACCAGCTCCATGTGCTGGCAAGGTACTGCTCACTGCTTCCCTGAGTGGTCAGAGGGCGCATCTGATGGGATCTCTGTTACCTATTTACTGATCTGTCTATCTGTCCACCCACCCATCTGTCCATCCACCCAACTGTCAGTTCATCCATCCATCTACCCGCTTTGCTCTCCATCCATCAGTCCACATTTGTCTATTCATCTGCCCATCCATTCATTTGATGGACTCAACTGTCCATCTGTCCACATCTGTCCATCCAACCGTCCTTCCATTCATTTATTCATCTACCCACCTGTCTGTCCAACTGTCCTTCTGTGTCTGTCCATCCATCGGTCCATCCAACTGTCCATCCATCCACCCACCTGCCTGTCCATCCATCTGCCAACATCTGTCCATTTGTTTGTCTCTCCATCCATCCATTCTGATGTACAACAAACATTCAGCATGCTTGCTCAGGACTGAGCTCTGTGCTGGGACCTGGGGCTATATAAAGAAGTGAAATGTGTTTACTGGACTCAAACTCTTCGCTCTGGAAGGGTCTCTTCTAGAGTGTTCCCCTGGAGTTTTTTTCTGTCTTACACCCATTAGAGGGAAGAGCCCAGTGGAAAGAAGCAGAGTTTAGAGCTCCATTCGGACACCTTATGCAGTCCCTCAGAGCATGTGGGCCCCTTGTAAAGGAGGCACAGACCATAAAAGTGGACTCTGCAACCAAGGGGTGCTCTCTGTAATGGCAGACATGGTCTTTAATGTGTGACTTGGTGGGTGCTGTGAACCTGGCATTGTTCAGGGTGAATGGCTGGTGCTTTGTGTTTACATGGAAATGAGCTGATGAAAATGTCTCAGGGGTTTGATGAAGTTAGTGTTCAATAAAAGCATCCTGCAAGGGAGAAGAACTGATGTGTTGGTGTAGTTCATTTAAAGATTTTTAAAGGCAGGGGTGCCTGGGTGGCACAGCGGTTAAGCGTCTGCCTTCGGCTCAGGGCGTGATCCCGGTGTTCTGGGATCGAGCCCCATATCAGGCTCCTCCGCTAGGAGCCTGCTTCTTCCTCTCCCACTCCCCCTGCTGTGTTCCCTCTCTCGCTGGCTGTCTCTGTCTCTGTCGAATAAATAAATAAAATCTTAAAAAAAAAAAAAAGATTTAAAGGCAAACCCTGCAGAGTTAGAAGGAAACACATTGGAGCTCTCAGCAACCCCCTTTCCCGGCTGTGACACAGTCGAGTTGGGTCTGGGGCTGTGGGCAGCGTTCCCTTCCATGCAGCTTGTGTGGGGAATGTCCATAAAGCGTGTGTGCGTGTGTGTTGTGTTGTGTTTGTTAAGTCAGTAATTGACAAACCATAAAATTAATTCCATGGTTTTTAGTATATTGACAGAGTTGTGCAATCAGTACCACAATCAGTACCCCGAAAGAAACCCTGTACCTCTTAGCATTCTCTCCTTTTCCAACCACCCTCAACCCGAGGCAACCACACATCTACTTTCTCTCTCTCTAGATTTGTCTGTTCTCATCACGTACAAGCAGAATTATACTATGTGCAGTCATTTACATCTGGCTTCTTTGCCTTGGCATAAAGTTTCTTAAGGATTTTTTTAAAAAGATTTATTTATGAGAGAGGGAGTGAGTGGGGGGGGAGGAACAAAGAAAGAGGGACAAGCAGACTCTGTGCTGAGCATGGATCTCGCTGTGGGACTTGATCTGAGATCATGACCGGAGCTGAAACCAAGAGTTGGACCCTTAACTGACCGAGCCACCCAGGCACCCCTGGCATAGTGTTCTGAAGGTTCATTCACATTGTAACTCATATTAGTACTTTGTTCCTTTTTTAAAATTTAAATTCAGTTAATTAACATATAGTGTATTGTTAGTTTCAGAGGTGGAGGTCTGATTCATCAGTTGCAGATAGCACCCAGTGCTCATTACATCACTTGCCCTCTGTAATGTCCATCACCCAGTTACACCAGCCCCCCACCCCCTCCCCTGCAGTAACCCTCAGTTTGTTTCCTATAGTTAAGAGTCTCTAATGGCTTGTCTCCTTCTCTGATTTCATCTTATTTTATTTTTCTCTCCCTCTTTGTTCCTTTTTATAGCTGAATAATATTTCATTGTATGGGCACACTGCATTTTGCTTACTTACATGTTTACCAATTAATGGACTTTTATTTTTTAAAAAGATTTATTTATTTTAGAGAGTGTGTGAGTGAGCTGGGGAGGGGCAGAGGGAGAGGGAGAGAGAATCTCAAGCAGACTCCCTGCTGAGCTCAGAGCCGGGGCCGCATCTCACGACCCTGAGATCATGACCCGAGCTGAAATCAAGAGTTGTATGCTTAACCAACTGAGCCACCCAGGCGCCCCCAATTAATGGGTGTTTAGATTGATTTCTTGGCTCTTATCAGTAATGCTGCTATGAACATTCGTGCACAAGTCTCGGTGTGGACATATTCAGTTCTCTTGGGTATATACCCAGGAGTAGAGTTTCTGGGTCATGAGGTACTCTGTGTTTAATTTTTGAGGAACTGTCAAATTATTTTTTGAAGTGATCTCACCATTTTACATTCCCTCCAGCACTGTACGAGGGTTCCATTGTCTCCCCATCCCAGCCAGCATGTGCTGCTATTCACCTTTCCGCTGAGAGCCAGCAGCCTCGTGCTGGAGAGCTGACATCTCATTGTGGTTTTCGTGTGCATTTCCCGTGACGACTGATGATGCAGAGCGCCTTTCCCTGGGCTTGCTGGCTCCTTTCGTGTCTTCTTCGGAGAAATCTCTACTCCGATCCTTTACCCACTTCTTCATTGGGTGGTCTTTATTATTGAGTTGTAACAGTTCTTTATATATTTCAGAACCAAGTCTCTTACCATATCTATCATTTGCAGATCATTTCTCCTATACTGTGGCTTGTCTCTTCCCTTTCTTGATGCTGTCATTTGAGGTTCAGCATTTTGAATTTTGATGATGTGCAGTTTATCTACTTTTTTTGGGTAGCTTGTGCATTTGATGTTGCGGTAATAAGGATTGTGTCTTATAAATGCACTCTGCCTAAAGGGAGTTACTGGGGAGAAAGTTGTTTGATTCCACAATGATTATAGAAAAATCCACAAAGGAGTAATTACTTAGAAGAAAGCCATCTCTGGATTGCAGGCTCATGTCCTGTGAGAGGTGGGTTGCCTTGTGTGTTGTTCCACCCCAAGCTCCCCGTAGGATCCAGAAATTTACTTCTGGATATATAACCAAGAGGACCGAAGAATTGTGGTCATATAAAAACGTGTACACAGATGTTTAAAGCAGCATTATTGATAATAGCAAAACTGAGATCAGACCCAAAGCCCATCATTTGGTAAATGAATAAACAAGATATAGTATACCCATACAATGGACTATTATTCAGCTATGAAAAGGAATGGAATATTGATACATACTAGACCACAGATAAACCCTAAATACATTATGCTAAGTGGAAAAAACTAGATGCAAGGTGAGCAGAGAATGCTGGGAATCCATGGTCCTGCAGAAGCTTGCCTTAGGGATTCAGGGTCTGGCAGCGGTGATGACATTCACTGTTGTGGTCTGGAGCCTCAAACAGATTTTCTTTCAGGGAGTGAGGTTTTAGGCTGTCTTAGCATCAGATATTTTGTTCCAGGAAGTCTTTGAGAACAGGCCCTTTGGGATAAGGAAGAAAGAAATCCAACTGATTGGCTACTTGGGGAAACCTTAGGGACCCAACAGATTATGAGACAATTGCTAAAATCCCCATTTTCTGGAAGAAGCATTCTGAAATTTTTGATTTTGATTTAGTTTTCTTTCTAGGGAGAGATGGTCAGCATCTGGAAGTTTTGAAGTTAGGTGTCTGGGTTTCCATGTTGAGAAGCCATGAAATTCCTTGGCCACCTTCCTCTTCCCCTTTCACCTCCTCCATTTTACACAGGGCACAACATATCATAGTGGGCAAGCAAGAGGAAAGATGGAAACCACAGCAGCACTCATGGATGGTCTGCAAGCCCAGCACCCAATCAAACATCCAGGGAACTGGGCTTTCTGTCATTTTCGGCATCAAATGAGACCTTACCAGAAGAGGAATTTCCTGTAAGAAAAATCCTACAAACGGCCCAGCAACTGAAAGGTTTCCGTGAATGTGTTCTTCAGGCTTTCTAGAAGGTACCCTCTCCAACAGTGACCCTTGGCAATGTGCAAATGAGCTGCAGAGCTTGCGAACTCTCATGGCCTTCATTGCCCCCGACTCATGGCACTTACTTGCTGGTGGGCAGCTCACGGAGGCTGTATGAGGTGCACACTGAGCAAATGGCTCCTTTTGTCCTAGGGTGCTTGGACGCTGTTTGAATTTCATGGGATTAGAGGGCCTGTCCTTGGGTGGATTGTGGTACAGTCTTCTTGGCTCAGTGTGAATTGCAGGAATAGGCTTGGTTGGTTATTATTCCTTCTTGGCTGTACATTTGCTTGATTTGGGGAATGTTTCCTGTATTCTCGGGTTACCAACAGAAGCAAGTAAAAAGCATGTCATCAAATGTGTGTATTATATTTGTAAAGTAACTTTAGAAAATTTGTATAAATTAGGGCGCCTGGGTGGCTCAGTCAGTTAAGGGTCTGCCTTCGGCTCGGGTCATGATCCCAGGGTCCTAGGATCGAGCCCCACATCAGGCTCCCTGCTTATCAGGAAGTCTGCTTCTCTCTCCCCGCCCCCCCGCTTATGCTCTCTCTCTCTCTCTCTCAAATAAATAAAATCTTAAAAAAATTTTTGTATAAATTAAATCCACAGAAGCTGTACAAGGAAATGTTATAAGGAACATACTTTAATGTAACACTATAGGTAGAACTTGGGCCTTTTCCAGCCTCTCTCGGTGGGCATTCGTTTCTGGGGCGGCCCAGGACAGGGGCTTTGGTGAGGAGGGGACATCGCCTCATGGCCTGGATCTGTCCTGTCCACACTGACACCAGCTCATGTGTACAGTTCTGTCAGAGTCTCTGGTCTCAGGGACCCAACCACATGGCCATCAGGGGCTGCACTGGTGGCCTTCGACAGCTGGACTCTGGCTGTGCAGCCCCGTTGGCATTGCCTGGTCCCCACTGAGGGGTGACGCCGAAGCCTGCAGATTTCCTCATAACCCATGTCTTGCTGCTGCTGGCCACATGGGAAATCATTTGCCTTCCACTGGGGACATTGTGGCTTTGATGTGGGGTGGGCCCTGGCACCCCATTTAGCTCCCATAGCCTGGGGCTCAGGCTGCTCTTAGGGGCCTTTCCTTCTCAGAGAACTCCAGGCTGGGATGGGGCATACCCCCTTTCCACTCTGGAGCCCCCAGATCTGAGCGTTTCTATCATCCCCTCCCATCCCTGCCCAAATGAGTCTGGCTTTTTGGACTTCAAAGCCAATTACCTGGTCATTTCTTTCCCATAGCCGTCACTGATGCCCTGTGGCATCACATGTGGCACAGAGCCAAACTCTGAGCACGTACTAGCAATGCCTGGCAGAGTTAGGGTTCCCACACTGGTCCGTATCACATCCCTCAGGCAGGACAAACTCCTTGGCCTAGTCCCACAGTCTTCGGGCCTCTGGGACATGGGCTATTGACAGTAGGGGGCCACCATTTCTCTCTCACAGGCCTGATGTACAGCTTGAAATCCCACAGTTAGAAATGTTTGCCTTTGGGGGTGGGTGGGTGGTGTAACCAGGATTTGTGTCCCAGGACTGAAAAGAGCATGGGGCCTGGTTCCAGTCTGGTGACTCACTCCAGTGGGACCTGGGATGGCCACTTCTCTTCTGCGGAACCCAGGGTCCTCATCGGTGAGATGAAGGGGGTGGGTCAAGGCCTGTGAAGTGGCAGCTCAAGGGTCCAAATCAGTTTACAGATGAGATTTGTTTGGGCTACACCAGGGGTTTAGGACCCAGATGCTGTTGTCCTTTCCAGCAAATGTGTATCCCCACCATTCACTGGCTGTGTGACTCATTCATTCGCTAGCTGGGGCCAGTCATGTTTGTACTCCTTTTTGGCAGCGTGAGTAATGACCCCCCCGCCCCCGGCAAAGATGTCCATGTCAGACTCCCCAGAACCTGTGATATATTCCCTTACGTGGTAAACCGGACTTTCCAGGGGTCTCAAAGTGGGGAAGATTATCTTGGATTATCCGGATGGGCCCAATGTAATCACATGAGCCTTTAAATGAGGGAGGCAGAGGGAGGTTGACTACAAAAGACGTCATTAGGGTGATGTTCTGTGAGAAAGACTCCATCAACCGTTGCACACTTCGAATTTGGAGGAAAGGGCCATGTGCCAAGAAGTACAGGCAGCTTCTGGAACCCGGAAAAAGGAAGGAAGTGGATTCTCCCCTGGAGCCTCGAGAAGGAACGCAGCCCTATGGATGCCTTGGTTTTAGCTCAGGGAGATGCCTTAGGACTTCTGACTTCCAGAACTGTATGATAATAAATCCATGCAGTTTTAGGCCAGTAAATGTGTGGTAATTTCTTAAGAGAGGCAAGAGGAAATGGGTATATCCCCAGATAGTGGTTCTCGATTGGGGCTGATGAGAACCCCCGTTGACATTTGACTGTGTCCGGAGATATTTGCGGCTGTCCCAGTCGGGCGAGGAGTGAACTGGATCGAGTGAGTAGAAGCCGGGGGTGCCGCTCTGCACCGTTAAACACCAGGGGCCTCAAGAATTACCCGGCCTGAGATGTCACGCCAAGGTGGAGAAACCTTGCCCCAGACTAACAGATGCCTTCAGCTCTCAAATCCCGGGTGTCTGCAAGCTCCGTCAGACTCAGCCTTGTTCGGTTCTGGCTTCAGAGCAAGCCGAGAGCTCCGGCCTTGAGGGGACCTGGGTGAACACTTGAAAGTTCTGTTGATTGTGCCCTTGTTCTGTGCTGGCTCAGTTCTTGCACACGGAGGATCCGAGGAACCCCCGGGGCTGTGTGCAGCTCAGAGACTGGGGTGGGGCTTGCAGGATGACCCAGCGGAGACGAGGCCAGTGCTTGGGGCTGCTTCACATCTTGGACCTTCCAACTGTCCTGACTGGTGAGCAAGTTCTTCCTCATTTACTGCAGAAATCACTGTGTGTCTGGAGCTGAAGTCCGTCGTAGGGCCTGGGAAGTGCCCTGGAGAAGACTCAGTCCTGGAGGGCAACATTAGAACTTGATTTTCCTCTTAATCTATGTCTCTGGCTGGGAGCAGGAGATGGGTGATCTTAATCTAGACTTGGAGAGAGCATGCCCCTCTCCCTCTGGGCAGCTTTCTGAGAGTTACCCGTGGCAGCCACACGATGGCAGCCTCGCACAAACCAAAGCCTGCTCAGCCCAGGACCGCAGCCCCAAGCCGGCTGTCCCAGCGCCGTGGACACCTCAGGCTTTCCTGCAGAAACCGAAGAGGCCCAGCCTGGCCTGGTTTTGGGGGGGAGGGGCAGCTGTCTTTAGCTGTAGTTGGGAACATGGAGTTTATAGGTGAAGGAAACAGGAGTGCAGACTGCACGTACCAGCCTCTGTCAATTGGTTTCATGGATGTGTTTTAAAGGAAAAACTAGCTTTCATTGTGAGTCCAGGAGTGAAGAGAGGTTCCAAATTTCCCCATTTCTTCATTAACCCTGTGGGCTTGCCAATGCAAAAATAAAGACGCGGAGCTTCCAACACACTGCAGTGCACCCTGCCTCCCTTTGCTGCTGGGTCAAGTGGGAGGCCTTGCCGCCTCCCCAGATCTCTCGCGGGCTGAGTGCTTTGGTGACACGGTCTCCAAAGGGAAGCCAGTGTGCTGCTGGTCAAGGGAACCGTGCCTTCTTGGTTTTCTTCTGCCCGTGTATGTGGCCCACATCCTCCCCATCAGCATAGGGATACAGGAAATGGGGAGATCGTTCCCTTTGGTTCTCCTCGCTTTTTAAAGATTTTATTTGAGAGAGAGAGAGCACAAACGGGAGGGAGAGAGGAAGCAGGAGAAGCAGGCTGCCCGCTGAGCAGGGAGCCGGGCATGGGGCTCGATCCCAGGACCCTGAGGTCATGACCTGAGTGGAAGGCAGATGCTTCACTGACTGAGCTACCCAGATGCCCCGGTTCTCTTTGAAAAACAGCTTTATGGAGGTGTAACTGACACACAAGAAACTGCGTATTTAGTGTGTGCAGCCTGATGCCGTTGTACAGAAGCACACACCCGTGCGCCATCAGCGCAGTATCAGGGTGATGGACTGGTCCGTCACCTCCAAGTTTCCTGTGTCCCTTTTTATTGGTGTGAAAACACCTAACACGAGATCTACCCTCCTCACCAGGTGTTTTTTTTTTTTTCTTTAAGATTTTATTTATTTGAGAGCGAGAGCGCGCACGGGCAGGGGGCAGAGGGAGAAGCAGGCTCCCCGCTGAGCAGGGAGACTGGTGTGCGACTTGATCCCAGGACCCCGAGACCACGAGCTGAGCCGAAGGCAGATGAGTAATGGACAGAGCCACGCGTCTTCACCAGTGTAAGCCTGTGATACAGTATGGTTGACTGGAGGTGCTCTGCTGTACGTTAGATCTCTAGAACTTACTCACGTCATGTCACTGCCCCCTAGCCCCTAGCCCCTGGCCCCTGGTAACCAGCATTCAGTTCTCTGCTTCCAGGAGTTTGATGATTTTGGATGCTGCTTACATGTGGAATCTTGCAGTATTTATCCTTCTGTGTCCGGCTTTCACTCAGCAGAATGTTCTCCAGTGGCATCCATGTTGCTACAGAGCGCGGGATTTCCCTTTTTAAGGCTGGATAATATTCCATTGCACGTATATTCCACACGTCCTTTATCCGTTCATCTGTGCACGGGGGTGAACAGGGGGTGCAGATACCTCTTCAAGATCCTGATTTCGGGGCGCCTGGGTGGCACAGCGGTTAAGCGTCTGCCTTCGGCTCAGGGCGTGATCCCGGCGTTATGGGATCGAGCCCCACATCGGGCTCCTCTGCTATGAGCCTGCTTCTTCCTCTCCCACTCCCCCTGCTTGTGTTCCCTCTCTCGCTGGCTGTCTCTATCCCTGTCGAATAAATAAATTAAAAAAAAAAAAAAGATCCTGATTTCAATTCTGTCTCTTTAAAGGTGCCCCCCGGGGCAGGGCTCTTTCAGCCAGACTCATTTTTGGCATTCAATAGCATTTTATTCTTATTCAGCACATTGCGTCCCTTCTGCACACCACTGCAGGGGGTCCCAGGAGGCCCAAACCCAGCTTTCCGGGGGAGGGTGCATTGACTGACCGAGGAGCAAAGCTCGCAGGGGAGGAACGCACGTCCCAGGCCCCTTGGTGGCCCCTCCATGCAGGCCCCTGCCCCCATGTTCCCTCTCAGCTCTGCTAGCCCCTCAGCATCCTCCCCTGGTGGAGAGGGGTTCAGAAAACCCTGGGGACCACGCACCTACAGACAGGTCACCATGCCACTGTGATTTGGCCTCGCTTCTTCCCTTCTCTTTCATTAATCTGGCCTCCTTTTCTAGATTGTTCCTTGGAGGGGTTTGTACCCTCTGTCCTTGGAGCTAGGAACCTTGTCTGACCCTGTTTAATTTGGGAGTGGGAATATATTCTTGGTCGAGTAAGAGAGAAAATTCTATCAAGAGTCAGGGACTGTGACCTAGCCCATCTCTGCCCCCCCCCATGGGGGAGGTGGGAAGCTACAGACGCCGGGGCAGGCTTCCATCTCCATAGAGTGAGGGGCTCCCTGTGGGTGCTCTAAAGGCTCTCCCCGTCTCTCCGCAGAGACTTAGACTACCATACATCTGTGTAGCTGGTCCGAGTGACTGTAGGCAAAGTTTCAGGTGTGGCAGTGGCTCACCCCGGGGCTGCCTGGGTCTCCTCCGCCCAGAGCATCACGGAAATAATCATGGAGGAAGTAAGCTGGGAACCTGCGATGGCTAAATGGCCAGGCAAGACCATGCTGGGAGCTGCCGAGGGTCCCGTGGCTCCTGAATGACGTCTTACCTCAGTGAGGGCAGGAGGCTAAGGGCTCTCCAGAGAAAGAGAACTAAGGACGTCTTTATCTACCTCTTTACCTGCCTACCTGACAACCTGTCTGTCTCTCAGAAGAGAGAAGGAATTGGCTCATGCAATAACGGAGCCCGAGAAGTCCCACCCTGATGCACACTCAGGTCTGAGAACCTGGGCCCCTTTGAGGTCTTGCTTCCCCAAAGAACAGAGTCTTCCTCTCTTTGGAGGAGGCCTTTCCGTAACAGCTTTGCTAACCGGCGGGCCAGGCAGACAGGCACTCCGCAGGACGCCCTGAGATCCCAATGCCCCGCGCCTGGTTCCATGCGTCCTGGAGTCCCAGCAATCCTGTGCCGCTTCCCTTTTGGGTCCCTCATCAACACCCAAGCCAAATAGGTCAACCGAATAGGTACACGTTTTGGCTTTTATGTCTCTTAATGATGTGGCAGCGGTAGCCGATCTTGTTATATCCGAAGCTCAGGAGGCCGCGTCCCCCCGCTGGGACCACGGACCGGGCGGGACCACGTTTTCCGGAGAATGAAAGCTCGGTCCTGGCGCGCGGACCTCCGCAGCTGCCCGACGCGGCCACTAGATGGCGCTGTTGCACTTTCCTGCGGGCGCCCGCACGGCCTCCCAGCTTCCCCGGGTTCCACCAGAGTCCCCGAAGTGAAGTGAAATAACAATGTGCCATTGTGAGCGGAGGCCTATTTCACTAAGATGTTAAGGAAATGATATGCAGCCAGGAGGCTTTGGCCAGGGGGAACGCGGACTGTGGGACTGTAGCTGGAAAGCTCTTTAGGACTTTACAAGTCTCCCTCCCCCACCCCGCATGCTTCCCCCCACTCCCAGCCCTAGGCCCTTGGGGTGGCATAGTTCAGGTCACGGGCCCTAATATCCCTCAGTGGAGGAGTGCTCATAAAAGTGGCGACAGGCTGTTTTCCTTCCCGGGAAAGCCTTTAATATGATTGCATCTTTCTTGTTCTTTTGGGTGTCTGTGCATCAGTTCTGCAGTGACAGGAGTGAAAGGAAGACCACTGCAGATTGGCAAGGGACCTGCAGAAGGCCCCCAGAGGGGCATAGCTTTGTGCGGGGTTTGAGGCTATCAGGTCAGGGCACATGAATGAGTGGGCCTGTGGGCATTGGGGGCCGCAAGACAGCAGGTGGCACCGGGCTGGCCCTGGGTTCAGGGCCAGCTGAAGGTTGGAGTCTCAGGGCCTCGTGGTGTGTTATACACCACTGCGTGGGAGGCTCCGTGGAGTTCTGGGTGGCAGAGGGCCACCCCTTGTAGCACCCCCAGACTTGGCAGTCTCCGTGGTGAGGCTGTCAGAGTCATAAGCACAGCAGCAGCTCCAGTGACAAGAAGATGCTTTCCGTGTGCTGGGCACCGTTCTACAAGAAGTAGCTCGTGTGATCCTCACCACACCCCACCCAAGGAGGGAGGGACTGTCCGGTCCCAGATTACAGGTGAGCAAACAGAGGCCCAGAGAGTCTGAGTCAGGCCGCACCTGAAGAAGGGCGGCCCTAGGAGCCGTGCCTGGAAGCCGCGTCCAGACTGAGGGGGCTGCTCCTGTTGGGACGTCTTGAGATTCGTCTCTTCTCACCTGCCTTAGAGGGGGCAGAGGGCCCTGGTGCTCTGGAGGCACAGTGCTCCACTAGCACCCTCCCTCCTCCCCCGAGATCAGTTCCCCAAGCCCGGGGGCTGCTGGAGAAAATCAGCTCAGCCCCCACAGGGCACAGCGTTGAGTCCATCGGAGAGGCTGAAAAGAAAGCGCTCAGGCGGCTAAGGCCGCCAGTAGGCAGGGGTGAATCAGGCTTCTTCTCGAGAAGCTGGGCCACAGGTGCAGGGGCAAGCTCAGCTGAGCGCAAGCAGCCAGCTAGAGCCAGGTGTGTCCAAGGGAGCCTAAGGGAGATGAACTTGGAGGGAGCAAGACGGTCCCAGTGCGAGAAACAGCGGTGTGAATGGTGCCCCCGAGGTGGTCTCATCTCAGGGAGTGGCGCCCCTTCACCTCCCTGCTCTGCCGGCCCCTCCTTTGCTTCCTGCTCTGGGGCTAACTCATCTGTAATTTCGCGTTCCCGTTTTACTTCTTCTGGCATCTTTTCAAACTTCTCCCTTTGAGTTTTAAGCAGTTTGTGGTGAGGAATTTACTTGTGTGATTTCCAGTTTGTCATCTGCTTCCTCCTCCTCCGGTCTGTAAACTCGTGGGGTTGTCAGTTTCCATCTCTACTATGCCCGGACCTAGGGAAGCTTCTGGAACATAGTGGGTACTGGAGAAGATCAGAATGGTTCCTGTCCTGGGCCCATGCTGGTGCCGCCCCTGCCCGATCCCCTTGTGTCGCCGGCTGATGCTCTGACGGCGGGGCATTCTCTGCCTCTGCTGGTGGCCGCTCAAGCTCAGATTTAAAAACCAAGTTTTTATTTGAAATTAATTTTAAATGCACAAAAGCTGCAAAACAGCAGGTAGTACAAGGAGCATCCTTGCGCCCCTTACCCGGATTTGCTCTGTGTGTAATACAGTCTTCTGACCCGTTCATGCTCTTTACATAAATCATGGCCTTTTAAACCTGAGTATTTCAATGTGTATTTCCTGAGAATGGAGATGATCACTGGTGGGATCACAGTGAAGTTATCAATATCGACTTTCATTGGTATAGTGCCTTCCTCTAATCTCTTTGTACTCTAGTTCTGTCACTTGATCTAATAACGCCCTTTATCACATCCCCGCCCCCCTGTAGTACAGGATCCAGTTAAGGAGCAGAGACTGCATTTGTTTGTCATGTCTCTTTAGACCCCTTAACCTGGAAGGTTCTTTCTTGTATGGCGTTGATGTTTTAAAGCATACAGTACCTCTGCTTTTTTTTTTTTTTAAAGTGGAACATTCCTTGTTTTATGCTTGTCCGATGTTGCTGTATGATCATGCTTGGGGGTGCACAGCGCAGGTGATGTTCTTCCTTTTCGGGTGTGACACCTGGAGGCATATTGAAAGTCCGAACCTTCCCCGAGTGCCTCCTCCTAGCTCGAGCTTGTTCTGTTTCTCTTTGCTTCCACAAGATCTGTGCACATGCTGTCGTGTCAAAAGGTGGCTCTCTTTCAGTGTGGGCTCTGGGAAAAAAAATGTCTTTCTTCTCCGCTGTGGTTGCAAGACCTGAATGAGTCTCCTGGCTTCTGGCAGGAAGTCCCGACTTCAGGCATGAGCAGTGCTGGAGGTTCCCACGCTTCGCAGACAGCCCGTTCTCTGGACTGACTGCCAGGGCCGCTCTGTTCAGTCCTCCCCAAGGAGCAGCTCCGGCCTGGGAACAATCTACCTTTTACCTTCCTGGCGGTGTTGCTGCATAGTTGTTAAAACACTGTACTGTGTGTTATAGGTATAAACGGCAGGGGTTTGGAGAAAGCACTTGGAAGGCTTCCTCACCCCTGGAGCTTTAAAATGCTAATGTCCCAAGAAGAGAGGACACTGGAAGCGGTGACTGGCCAGGGGCTACCGGAGGCGACCCAACAAGCGACTGTCACCAGGGAAGAGACGGTGGAGGACCAGACTGCAGGGGACGTGGGGCCCTGGGACTATAGCAGTGACACCCTGTAGGTAGCTTTTTCTGCATGATCCTTGCCAGGCCCGGCAAAGAGAAAGGACACATCTGTTTTGATGCTTTAAAATGTCCATGGGGAAGGCAGCCTCAGGAGATGGGAGGGGTGCCGGAGTTTGAGTCTCAGGCTTAAATCTTGGTTCCAGATCTGATTAGTGTGAGGCCTTAAGTGCCTCGGGGTCCCTCCTGTGTTCAGACTTGATAACCCTGAGAGAAGGCAGAATGTCTAATGGGCATTATATCTGCACACAGTTGGTGCTTCCAAATTGAGGAGTCCTTTTCCCCCACCCACATCCCGGCTGCCTTTTCCCTTCACTCCTCCAGCATTGAGACTGGAGGGGGTGTTGGATGTGCTGCCGTGACCCAGGCCTGAGTGGACACGGGCATCTAGACACGCTGACGACATTGGCATTTTTGATGACTGCTGGTTTGGCATTGTTTCGAGGGCCCCCAGGATTTGTTTTGATCAGAAACAAATGATGATTGTCCTGAAGAAGTTTATCACCTTCCCAGTTCTCTAGGGCCAGGGGCCCAGCACTCCCCCTGGGGCCACAGGGGGCCGCACCCCCGTCAATCAGCTGGCAGAGGGAGCAAGGGAAAATATGGGTAAGAACGTTAATTGTGGTTTCCATGGGAGGGATGAGCGAAGCAGCTCGGGTTGGCTGGGTTGAATAGTTTCAGGGCTCTGGGGCATAGGGTCTGTCCCTGGTTGTCTGGTGCCTGTGGTCCTGGGTGATCAGGGCAAGGTCATAGCTGCTCTGAGAGTGCCAGCCTGATAGAGGAGGCACTGGGGGCTGTGGCCTCTGGATGGGCTTGTTTTGCCTATGAAAGGTATTCTTGGCGTCATGGAATTATTTAGGAATTGACTAACCCTGGAAGGGGCAGTCCCTCCGGGGTCAGCCAGGCCTCAGATGTCAAAGCATCAGCATACAGAACGTAAAAGACGTGATCAGTAGAGACACCTTTGGTCCCCAGTAAGAGGAAGGTCGAACTTCAGTGAATCCACCCATCGAGGCTGTGCTCCAGTCCCTCAAGGCCGCGGCTTGTGTTTGTGGTATTCTGGACTGCAGTAGATATGGCTCACCGCCACAGATGAAGTCTCCCTGGGTGGCTGCAGAAAGGCTGGACTTTGCATTCAAATGGAGCTACCACCAGCTTTACGTAAAACTTGGCAGGCGGGCCAAGTGTGGACACCTTGTCAACAGCTTCTCTTTACTTCATTTCTTGCTCGGTCAGCCAGGGCAGTCACAGGGATGCTGGTCTGGGGTGGGCTGGAGGGGCCCAGGAAAGCAGCGACCCTTCTGGAAGAGGTCGGCACTCTGACTTCGCATCCGTGTCATGTCTCACCAGGGTTCCTGCTCTTTCAGGGGGCAGCTCCGAAGAGGAAGGGAAAAATTGTCCAGACCACTCTGCAACGTCAGAGTTTAGAACCCAGGGTCTTGTTTGCAAGTGGGAACGGGAGCGTCTTTGGGCACCAGCTTCAGCACTGGGCAAGAGAACCAAGTGGCCCTGCACGTTCCTTCCCATGTGTGCATACACGCGTGTGCACGTGTGTGTGCGCGCATGCTCAGAACTCTGTGGGTTCTAGGGATGAGGGTGGAGGTCGATGCGTAAGGCCACGCTTGGGTCCCAAAGTGTGCACATTAAGTGTACTGATTAAGTGACACTGCCTGATGGGCCAGGAGGGGCGTCTGGCTTTACAACAACAGCTGGGCTTGGATGGGTACAGTTTTGGAGTGGCGCTAAAACTCGGACAGGCATCGGCACGTTGGTCAAGCCAAAATTAGTGGTGCTCCTTCATCTAGCCTTTACGTTTTTCCAGAGAATGTGCCTTCCCTCCCAGAGTCCCTCTGGTACCTCCTGTGAGCCAGTCACTGTGTCTTAGGCACTGGGCACAAAGCAGTGAACAAGGAAAGACCCCCCTGCCTGCCTGGATGGAGTTGCTACTCCAGACTAGGGCTTCTCACTCTGGGCAGTATTAGCCTTTGGGCTGGAGAACTCTGCGCTGTGGGGCTGTCCCGTGCTCTGTATGGAGCTTAGCAGCATCCCTCTGCACGCCTGATGCCAATAGCATCTCGCTTCCCCCCACAGTTTTGACAATCAGACAATGTCTCCAGATGTTACTCAACACCCCCTGGGTGACACAGAGCACACTGGTTGAAAACCCCTGATCCGATGGCAGAGACAGACCACCCACTGAGCGTCTGCGGAGGCCGGAAGGGCCTCTGTTCTAGACGCCAGGCAGCGGAGCTGGCAGTCAGTGCTTGGTACTGGCCTGTTGAGCAGGTAATTAAGCAGAGCCCCCAAAAACTCCCGTCAAGAGAGGACCCATCTGAATATCATGGGAGGATTGTGATGGATGCTCTGAACTGACAACAAAAATAAGGTAGGTAGAGGTGTCTGCGAATAAGGTAAAGAATAAAAACGACCTTCCCTGTTATTCTGTTTTGACCTTCCCTTAACCTTGACATGACTGCGGGGGAGGAGCGTGAGTTCCTTTGGTGGCAAGCCGGCCACCTGCACTTCTGTCTTTCCGTTGAACCTTGAATTCGCGCAGCGAGCCTGTGACCCCTTAAAGGAGCGGCAGAGTAGAGTGTGCAAATGGATTTCTCTGTGCCGGCTCCAGGGGGCCCGCCGCAGCTTTTGCCAAATGTTGGGCTGTATCTGGAGCTTGGCAGAGGCGTATCTGCATCTGCTGCGTGTGATGGCCAGCAGACAAGTACCATCTGATTCCAGCATCCTTTGCAGAAGATGCTGTCAACACTCTGCCCGGGTCCAGCTGAGTTCCTTTCTCCCCGCTCAGCTCTGGAGTGTTGATGGGTCAATCAATGTGGTGCTTGCAATTTTCTCTCCACTGGGGAATCTGATGGGGCCGCTGTGAGCCTGTGTGCACGCATGCATGTGAGCCAGCTCCGTGGTCAACACACACACATTTCAAGTGCTACAAGATGCTGCTGGAAAGATTTTTATCTTGCTCATTTGACCGTTGAAAGAGGCCATGCTGGCTCCAAGTTCCTCAAATACTCAAGGATAATGACAAGCATTTCAGAAAGCACATCAGCATGGAGATTCTTTTGTGGAACAGGACATGCGTTGGTCATTTCAGTAACTGAATTGGTGTGTTTGGGAACCCCTCCAAGTGAAATAGTTTTCTAAGAAGCCATCTTTGAGAATATATTCTTTAAAAGGAGACTGTTCTTGGGGCGCCTGGGTGGCTTAGTTGAGTGTCCGACTCTTGGTTTCGGCTCAGGTCATGATCTCAGCGTTGTGAGATCCAGAGCCCTGCATGGGGCTCCTCGCTCAGCGGGGAGTCTGCTTGAAGATTCTCTCCCTCTGCCCCTTCCCCCTCTAAAATAAATAAATCAATCTTTAAAAAAAAAATAAAAGGAAAACTGTTCTAAGCAGCAAAACTAACAATGGTGAGGATGTTGTTTATAATGACAAGGACAGAGCCATGGGGCGCCTGGGTGGCTCAGATGGTTAAACATCTGCCTTCGGCCCAGGTCATGATCCCAGGGTCTTGGGATCGAGTCCCACATTGGGCTCCCTGCTCAGCAGGAACCCTGCTTCTCCCTCTCCCTCTGCCTGCTGCTTCCCTTGCTTGTATTCTCTCTCTCTCTCTGTGTCAAATAAATAAAATCTAAAAAAAAAAAAAAAAAAGAAAAATGGGACAGATCCATGCAACTTCCATTTCCAAAAGGTTTTTAGGTCCCACTCAATCTCTTGGGCTCTAAAGCTTGCAGTGATCTTTGCAATCTGGCTGTCCTACACCTCTCGTGGTCAACCAGTTACTGAGATCCCTAGTGTTTCTGTCTTTCATCAGTCCTGGGTGGTCCAATCCTTTCTGTTCCCATCACCCTCCTTCAACCCCTCTTGTGTCTTTTCTAAACTTTGACAAGGGCTGTCTAACAGGTCTCCTTTCTGGCCAGAGGATGCACTTCCAATATGGTGTGCTCCCATGGCTGTTGGCGGGAGGCCTCAGTTTCTCACCATGTGGGCCTCTCCACAGTGCTGCTTGAGTGACTTCTCCCAGAGCAGAGGGTCCATGAGAGAGAGCAATGGGTAGGATGCAATGCCTTTTAAGACCTAGTCCTGGAGTCAGACACCCTTTATTCCAAATTCTATTTGTCGGAAGCCAGCCCAAACTTTACGGGCAGGGACTTAGATTCCACCTTTGAAGGGAGCGGTTCTGAAGAATTTGGGGACCTATTTTAAAATCACCATATTCTTTATATAAATGTTACCCTCTGTTTTTCTAAGGAAGTTAGTCTAGAAAGCTCCTCTATGTTGGTTTATCCCAGCTGAGGCAGACAAGCTGCCGGCAAAGTTACCCAGACCTGCTAGATCTTTGCTTAGCACCCTCCAGGGGCTACCTTTTTCCTATAGGATTTGGCACACTCACCCCCCCCATTCCAGCCTTCAAGGCCCCCCACCAGATCTTGTCCCTAAGAACATTCCACCTGCCAGCCTGGCTGGATAACTTGCTCTTTTCTGGACGTGTCCTGGCTTCCCCAGCCTCTGCCTCCCCTGATTCCCATCACCCTCCAAACCCATTTCTCCTTTATCCTTGTTTTCAGTCACTTAGCCCTGCTGAATTTGCCTTCTCAATCCATTTCAAAATCCGGTCCCTCCCTCACTCTCTCCCCTTCCTGACCCCAGGTCAGACACCCGGCCTCCCCCCAGCACTCCTGTGGGAGCCTGCCCTCTGCACTCTCTCCATTTCTGTTGACTTCCTCACTGATAGCCAGAGATACACTTGCCCCGTGATCCCTCTAAAGTGCATCTCTCTGTTCACCCCTTGCTTAAAATCCTTCCCTCCGTTTCCACCAAGGGCCGGCTAGAGTCCAGCTTCCATCCGTGATACCCACGACCCTCTGTGCCCCATCTTCCAGCCTGCTCACATGTCTTCGTTTTGTTCATTCAGCACCAGAGCCCTTGCTGGTATAGTCATACGACGCAGTTCCCCACCTTTGTGTCTTGCTCATGGTTCCCTTGGGCAGGTGGGATGAAGGACAGGGGAGAAAGGAAGCAGCACCGTAGGAGCCCTGTGAATGTAAGCCCCAAGAGTCCAAAGATATCTTGGGGAGCACTGAACTTTCCATCTGGCAAGGAATGGGGATCCCCAGTTGATTTTATATAGGCCTCCGAGGATGGGCTTACATAAAGATTCTGAAGCCAAGGTGCTAATTAAACTCCCTAATGATCTTGACCTGGAAAATGAGGTCCTTTCCTGAGTCCCCTGTAAGCCTTGGCAGAGCCAGGGGGTACTGCCGCTGCTAATAACTCACAGCCATGCCTGGCAGAGTAATATGCTCAGAGGAATTTCTGCTGCTTTGCACATTTTTAAACTCACTTCCAAATTAGGGAAAGAAGCCCTTTCTCACCCCCGTGCAAGAATCTGAATTCTTTGAGGCGCTCTGTCTTGTTCTTGCCCAACACAGGCAGTATTGTGATAGGATGTGTGTGCTAAGTTAGTATGAACACAGCTGACTTTTAGAGCAGTGAGGGAATTCTGAGTCCCCCCACCCTTTGCTAAAGGCAAAGTAAAGCCATCTTCGGCCACTACCCCCTTCTCTGAGCTGCTGGATCCCGGGAGCAGTTTGATGCCTTTGCCTTCCAGTCATCCTCATGGTACCGCTGTCCGGGGCTGGTTTGGATGGAGCTTACTAGATGTTTCTTTTCTTGTGGTATATGGTGCTCATTAGTGCTTTTCACCAAATACGTCCCTTTACTTCCACTCTAGGCACATGTTGGATTGTACTTCCTAGCCCCTTTGTGGTTGGGTGGGGCCTGGTGATTGTGCATGGACTGCGTCACCCACAGACTGGGCATTTAATTGCCAATTTGCGACCCTGTAGAACTCCCTTTCCCTCTGGCAGTAGGGGAAAGAGACGGAAGATACCGCTTTCCTTCAGGTTATTACCCTTGGGGATATGAGTACCTTGATATGCCGTGTTTGCCTGGATGCTATGCTTTCATTCACTTACTCTGAAATTAATTCCCTCATTCATGGTAATCGTTCACTATGCCCAGATCTCCAAGCTGAGTCCCCTTGCAGACCGGCAAAGGACAAGTGACATGACTTTTAACCCACTGAGATTTTGGTACTGTTTGTTACTGCAGCACAACCTAGCATATCCTGACCGATACATAGTGTTGGCGTTCTTGGCAACTTAATATTTGCTGTAACTTCATTCACACAGAGGCGGTACCTATGCCTTTCCTGGTTCAGCCATTCACATTCCTGGAGGGAGTTTTCTCTGATGGCCTATTGGATGGCTAGAATTGGTCATCATTTTCAAGACTGGGGAGAAAGAACTTGTGGTTTTATTATTTTTGGCACTCAGCTCAGCCATCTGCTATCTTAGAATGATCTTGGCATTCTTTATGAGGTTACCCTTTCTGGGCTTGGTAACAGATACCTCAGCTGTGCCCACGTGCTCTCTTGCTCCATAGTAACTACAACTTACTGAGTGCCAACCGTGCACAGGCACTGAACATACCCTATCTCTAATGCTCAGTACAGCTTGATAAGGTAGGCCTTGTATTGTTCCCATTTCTTAGATGATAACACTGAGGGATAGTGAGGCCAAATAGTTTACCTCAACTTACTTTGCTAGTGGAGCCAAAATTTGGACCCAACCCTGGATGTAAAAGTCGATGTTTTTTTTTATTGCATCTAGCCAATTCTTTGCCACTTCCTGGGATAGAGGTGAAAGGTGCCTAATTTCCTTCAAGTTATTATCCTTGGGGATATTATTAGCACCTTGTATGCTGTGTTTGGTTGGATGCTATCCTTTCATTCACTAACTCACTCCTAAATTAACTTATTCATAAATTCATTCATTCATAACATTACTCATTCATTCATTCACTCACTCATTCAGCTTTGTTGGGAGTCTGTTAGGTGCTGGGTTTTATTTGGGGCTGGGATTTCAAAGTGAACTGGTTTGATTCCTACCCTCAACCTCAATGGACTCACACCGTTGAGGGGATAGCAATATATACATACACACAGAGACCCACAGAAGGTGTTACAGATATGCCCAGGGAATCTGGGCACACTGAGAAAGCAGTTCCCGGTCTATAGAGGGTGTCAAGTTGTGTTAGGGCTGCCTTCCTGGAGGAGATGACACCAGAAATCATTTTGGAGGTGTCGGGCTCCTATTTCTCTTTGAGAGTCTTTTACTGTTTGCAGCTCCACTCCCCACCCCATCCTACTACGTCGGTATTCTGAGGGTCAGTGTCATTATCACTACCCATGAACCTTCCATTTCTGAAGGTCACAATGTCAATGGCTTCTATATTCTATTCTCTTTCCCTGGCAGGTGCTCAGCCCCCTTCATGTTCTCCCACCCCCCACCTCAGCATCCTCATTTCCCGCATCCCTTACTGAGAAGCTTAGGTGGGCCCTCCTAAAGAATGATGGTATAGAATCCTAGCTCTTTGGGGGCATCAACAGATTTTCCCAAAGTTTGGCCTGTCACTTGTTCTTAATGGCTTGAGTTGGTTGTGGAACTATCCAGCAGGAAAAATGAACAGAACCTTCTGATTATGCTCTCCTCAGATGGCTGGGGTAATTTGAGCAGAAACAGCTTTGCAGCTCTGGGGAAAAAAAAATGTAATTCTCATGTATGAAAAGCGTGAACCAGAGTTGCCATGTTCACTTCTTGTTTTTAAAGCCCCCACGGGCCAAGTCACATATCTGGGTCAGAGGGCCTATTGATTACCTGTCAGGGCCTGAGGTGTACGTAATCAATAACACTAACCTACAGGAAAGGTGGCCTTGAATGCAGAGATTCCATCACGCTGACCACCCGTTTCCTGTGGTCTGTAAGTACTTTGTAGGGAAGCCCAAACTCTTTAAACTAGAGCCCCAAATGCCCTAAATCTGGGGCAACATTCCTATATGCCAAAGCTCTTGGGAATGTCTCCCTCTACGTGTGCCAAAGACAGTTTGTTCACATGGTCTCTCAGACCTTAAACAATCATGGGGCATGCAGGAAATAGAGAAGAGACAAATGTTGCAACAGGAGGGTTCCTGGGGAGAGAGACGAAGAGTGATTTTTGCTAGGAGGTCCCTAGGACCGTAACCTTGACCTTTTATTAATGTTTAATCAGGTGCTTAAAGCAAAGCACTTAAAAAAACTCCTGCAAATCCATAAGAGCAATGAAGGGCTCTTTGATGGAGGAGTCTGGCTTTGCCAGGACTGGCTTGTGAAGCTCCCCACATGGATGATTTTCTGGAGAGATGTGCCACACAGAGCATATGCTGGTTTCTTATCATGTATGGGCCAAGGGAGTCTGACCCAGGGTTTGTGTTGAGAAGAGCCAATGTCATGGGAACTGCAGTGGTTCTTGGGGCCGTGTATTTAGCGTTCAATTCCCCTTCCTAAGGGGACCCCAATTTTGTTAAGCCCCCCTCTCCCAGTACAGCTGTGGGAGGCAGGAAATGGGGCTGGGGAATCAGCATGTAGCAGTCTTCTGGCGGCTGAGCTGAGTCAAAGGGTGAGCGCACAGGACCTGTGTTAGCCCAAGGAGAAAAGTTCCAGAGCCTGCTGATGGACTGATGGAAGAGGAGGTCTCTCTGGTGCAGGAGAAGAGCAGTCTACCTTCCAGCCCACCTGTTTGGTGGAGGGCTGCTGGTGGTAGCCATCTTTGGACCTTCAAAGGACCAGTGTTAAGATGAAGTGGACTGGGAATAGCAGAGTATAGTCCTTGAAGACACTATTGAATTGACAAATCAATGCCTCACCTGGACACCCGGTTATAGGAAGTCATCAATATCCATATTATAAAACCAGTTTAAATCTGAGTGGTGTTTTACCTGGAGTCGAAATCATCCAAACCAGGCACTGGCAGATATTGTGGGTATAGTTGTGTTCCTGGATTTTGGCCAAATAATGTTGGTTAACATTATAAAAACCCACAATTTGAGCTGCTGACTATGAAAAGGGAGTTTGGATTTCAGAATGTCTGAAAAAAAATGGCATGAGAAGTCAATGGGGTTAATAACAGATCCATTGATCTAGGGTCTTAGTGGGTGGTATCCCATAAGAAGGGGGCACGGGTGTTGGAAGCCACAGACCAGGCCTGGTGAGCTGTTAAGATAGTCAAAGGTAACCAACAATACCAGTTCCTTTTTTTTTTTTTTAAAGATTTTATTTATTTATTTATTTGACAGAAAGAGAGACAGCCAGTGAGAGAGGAAACACAAGCAGGGAGAGTGGGAGAGGAAGAAGCAGGCTTCCAGCAGAGGAGCCTGATGTGGGGCTCGATCCCAGAACCCTAGGATCACACCCTGAGCTGAAGGCAGACACTTAATGACTGAGCCACTCAGGCGCCCCAACAATACCAGTTCCATGCTGGTGACACTCATTCATGGTTTGTCATTCTACGAATGATGGAAATTGCACTTAGCGTTGCTTTAAAATGGTGCTTTCCCTAAAGAACAGTAGAAGCTCAGATAGAGACCAACCTTCCAGTGCCTTCAGCTATCAAGGAGAACTCCACACCTGGAAGCACAGGGAGAGAAGTCTCTCAGGAGGAAAGAGAGGGGTGATACCAGTTCAGCTCATCCTCACACCTCAGAATCATCAGTTGGGATCACAGATTTGGCCCCAGGCCACACAAAGTAGAATCTCCCGGCATGGGGTTCAAGAGTCTGCATTTTCAGCAGGTGTTCCGGGAGACGCTTTGCGGGGAGGTAGCCAAAGTTTTAGACTGTTGCTTTTAGGGCTCAGCAGTGACAGGGCGGTAGGGAAGCTGAAGGTGACAGGATCCCGTCGGGAAGGAAGAGATTAATGGAACTGACTGTGAAATTAACTGTGTGTGTGAGAGTGTGTGTATTTGTGCGTGTGTGAGAGTATGTGTGTGGGAGTATGTATGTATAGGAGAGANAACTGACTGTGAAATTAACTGTGTGTGTGAGAGTGTGTGTATTTGTGCGTGTGTGAGAGTATGTGTGTGGGAGTATGTATGTATATGAGAGAGTGTGTGGATGATAGTGTGTACAAGGGTGTGTGTGTGTGCAAGAGCATGTGAGTGATGAGTGTGTAAGAGTGTGCCTCTGTCCAAAAGTGTGAGTGTGTATGAGCGTGTGTATGAGTGTAAGACATGTGGGTGGGTATGTATGTGTGAGATGTGTATGTGTATGTGTGTGGAAACGTGATTGTGAGTGTTGTGAGAGCACTGTATGAGAGTGTGACTATAAGAGTGCAAGATATAAAAGTGTGTATGTGTGAGATGTGTGAGTACATAAGGGTCTGTATGTGAGTGTATATGTCTGTGTGAGTGTGTGAGAACGTACATGCTTTTGTGAGAGTGTGTATGTGCGTGAGATGTGTGTGTGAGAGTGGGTATGTGTTTGAAAGGTTGTGAGTTGTGAGTGTAAGAGTATATGTGAATGTTGTGAGAGCATGTATGAATGTGAATGTATGAGTGCGCAAGATGTGAGAATGTGTGAGAACGTGTGTATGGAATATATGAGTGTGTGTGAGTGCGTGAGTGTGAGAGCATGCCTGTGTTTGAGTGTGAGAGTGTATAAGATATGAGTGTGTGAGTCTTGTGTGCGTGTATATGCCTGTGTGAGTGTGTATGAGTGTACGTGCTTTTATGAGAGTGTGCAGAAGTGTGTGTGTATGTGAGAGAGAGGGGGAGAGAGAATGAGAGAGAAGTGAGTGGAAGCCAGGAGGCCGAAGGAGGAAACCAGTGGGAGCCCTGAGGTCAGAAGAGGCAGTGAGGACAGCATTGTCTGCGGAGGAAGGAAGAGCCTCGGGTGGGCGGGTGGGCAGGAGAGGGTAGGCAGACGGTCTTCTCTGGAGACGCGGCCTTACAACCCCACACACTGGCTCCCCTTCTGCGGATGAGGAAATGGAAACTTCTGGGACTTTAGTGAGCAAGACCCGTCAGTGAGTGAGCGATGAGAAGGGGAGACTCGGCGCAGCAGGGCTAGCCTTTCTCATCTGCCTTTCTCTACGTGCGCCGTGCCCTGTCCTGGGCCACTCTTCTCCCTTGGTGACCTGACTTCCTTGTCCTTCAAGATGCAAGTCAGTGGCTACCTCGAGAAACCCCTTTCTGCTCCATCCCACGGTCCAGGTGGGGGCCTTCCTCTCAGGAGCACTGGGACTTCCCTCTGTCCTTGTATTGCCCTTCCCTTTCCTGCTGGGCCTTTCAGGAAGCTGACATCCTGAAGGACAGTCACTGCTATGTGGTGGCCTCGTCAGTAGGGGCTGAGCACACGAATTGCAGTCTGGAATCACGGGAGGCACGCAGATACCCTTCCCTGCAATGCCGTTGGTGGGGGCTCTTGCAAACCATGGGGCATTTGTGTGTGTGTGTGTGTAAGAGGGACAGCGTATGTCACTCCACGGTGTGTCATCCATATGTGATCTGTGTCATCACAGCGCCATCTCGAATGTGACACAGTGTGTCACAATTCCATCAAACTTGGGGTTGCCT
>NC_048226.1:16410818-16454635 GCF_002007445.2 Ailuropoda melanoleuca | reverse complement strand
CTCCACACCTGGAAGCACAGGGAGAGAAGTCTCTCAGGAGGAAAGAGAGGGGTGATACCAGTTCAGCTCATCCTCACACCTCAGAATCATCAGTTGGGATCACAGATTTGGCCCCAGGCCACACAAAGTAGAATCTCCCGGCATGGGGTTCAAGAGTCTGCATTTTCAGCAGGTGTTCCGGGAGACGCTTTGCGGGGAGGTAGCCAAAGTTTTAGACTGTTGCTTTTAGGGCTCAGCAGTGACAGGGCGGTAGGGAAGCTGAAGGTGACAGGATCCCGTCGGGAAGGAAGAGATTAATGGAACTGACTGTGAAATTAACTGTGTGTGTGAGAGTGTGTGTATTTGTGCGTGTGTGAGAGTATGTGTGTGGGAGTATGTATGTATAGGAGAGAGTGTGGATGATAGTGTGTACAAGGGTGTGTGTGTGTGCAAGAGCATGTGAGTGATGAGTGTGTAAGAGTGTGCCTCTGTCCAAAAGTGTGAGTGTGTATGAGCGTGTGTATGAGTGTAAGACATGTGGGTGGGTATGTATGTGTGAGATGTGTATGTGTATGTGTGTGGAAACGTGATTGTGAGTGTTGTGAGAGCACTGTATGAGAGTGTGACTATAAGAGTGCAAGATATAAAAGTGTGTATGTGTGAGATGTGTGAGTACATAAGGGTCTGTATGTGAGTGTATATGTCTGTGAGTGTGTGAGAACGTACATGCTTTTGTGAGAGTGTATGTGCGTGAGATGTGTGTGTGAGAGTGGGTATATGTTTGAAAGGTTGTGAGTTGTGAGTGTAAGAGTATATGTGAATGTTGTGAGAGCATGTATGAGTGTGAATGTATGAGTGCGCAAGATGTGAGAATGTGTGAGAACGTGTGTATGGAATATATGAGTGTGTGTGAGTGCGTAGTGTGAGAGCATGCCTGTGTTTGAGTGTGAGAGTGTATAAGATATGAGTGTGTGAGTCTTGTGTGCGTGTATATGCCTGTGTGAGTGTGTATGAGTGTACGTGCTTTTATGAGAGTGTGCAGAAGTGTGTGTGTATGTGAGAGAGAGGGGGAGAGAGAATGAGAGAGAAGTGACTGGAAGCCAGGAGGCCGAAGGAGGAAACCAGTGGGAGCCCTGAGGTCAGAAGAGGCAGTGAGGACAGCATTGTCTGCGGAGGAAGGAAGAGCCTCGGGTGGGCGGGTGGGCAGGAGAGGGTAGGCAGACGGTCTTCTCTGGAGACGCGGCCTTACAACCCCACACACTGGCTCCCCTTCTGCGGATGAGGAAATGGAAACTTCTGGGACTTTAGTGAGCAAGACCCGTCAGTGAGTGAGCGATGAGAAGGGGAGACTCGGCGCAGCAGGGCTAGCCTTTCTCATCTGCCTTTCTCTACGTGCGCCGTGCCCTGTCCTGGGCCACTCTTCTCCCTTGGTGACCTGACTTCCTTGTCCTTCAAGATGCAAGTCAGTGGCTACCTCGAGAAACCCCTTTCTGCTCCATCCCACGGTCCAGGTGGGGGCCTTCCTCTCAGGAGCACTGGGACTTCCCTCTGTCCTTGTATTGCCCTTCCCTTTCCTGCTGGGCCTTTCAGGAAGCTGACATCCTGAAGGACAGTCACTGCTATGTGGTGGCCTCGTCAGTAGGGGCTGAGCACACGAATTGCAGTCTGGAATCACGGGAGGCACGCAGATACCCTTCCCTGCAATGCCGTTGGTGGGGGCTCTTGCAAACCATGGGGCATTTGTGTGTGTGTGTGTGTAAGAGGGACAGCGTATGTCACTCCACGGTGTGTCATCCATATGTGATCTGTGTCATCACAGCGCCATCTCGAATGTGACACAGTGTGTCACAATTCCATCAAACTTGGGGTTGCCTCTGAAATGGGAAAGTTGAAGGACCTGAAGCCACAGGAGCCTGGGGGAGGGGAGGCAGTGCCAGCAGGGGACAGCCCAGTGCAGTCCCCATAGCAGCGTTACCACCAGTTGGGGATGTGTCCCGATCCTGACCTTGTACAAAATAAGCTGTCCCAGCTGAAGCCTGAGTTGAGCATTTATTAGGGACAAACTTCTTGAGGATGAGGAAGAGGCTCAGACAGGCTGGGCTTTGGCTTCAGCCTCTGCACCCTCACCTTACTTGTTCTAGAAATGGAAGTTCCGTTGGGGGTGGCTGGCTTGGGGGTCCACCCAGGAGCTCCGGGAAATAGCACAGGCCCTGACCTCATGGCACCTTTTTTCCCAGTTCTTTTTATTGTGGTAAAATACACACAGCATTAAGTTTACTATCTTAAATTTCTAAGTGTGCAGTCCAGTGGTATTAAGGACTTTCACGTTGTTGTCCATCCCTACTGCGCATCTCGAGAATTCTTCTCATCTTGCAACATTGAATCTCTGTCCCCCATTAAACACTGACTCCTCATTCCCTCCTCCCGCAGCCCCCGGCCACCACCATTCTACTTTCCCTCTCTATGAACTTGACTACTCCAGGGACCTCAGGGAAGTGCAGTTGTGCGGATTTTGTCCCTTTGTGATGTGTTTGCTTCACTTAGCATAAGGTCCTCAAAGTCCATCCATGGTGTGGTGTGTGTTAAAATTTCCTTCATTTTGAGTCTGAGTAATATTCCGTTGTATGAGCAGACCACATTTTGCTCATCCACTCATCTGTTGATTGGATTGCACACTGTCTTTTAAAAGTGTTTCCATCATCAAATAAAACCGCAAGGTCGGAGTCTATACTCTCAATTACCTACGCTTTGGTTTCCTTGAATCATTTCCCTGGAATCCTCTTCATATGGTAAATGTGATCTCTGTGAGGGAGGCATCTGGGAGGCAAAGATAAGCCTTCATGTGTCTCTCATTGGCCTTCTGTGTAGGCTGGAACCTAGGACTTCCNCTCTCAATTACCTACGCTTTGGTTTCCTTGAATCATTTCCCTGGAATCCTCTTCATATGGTAAATGTGATCTGTGAGGGAGGCATCTGGGAGGCAAAGATAAGCCTTCGTGTGTCTCTCATTGGCCTTCTGTTAGGCTGGAACCTAGGACTTCTNGGCCTTCTGTGTAGGCTGGAACCTAGGACTTCCCTTGGTGGGGAGAGTGGGCTGGTGTCTCAGGTGTTGACCCAGTGGTGGGGGCATCTGCTCTAACCCACCCAGATTTCCCATCGTGCCTTCTTTCTACTCACCAGCTGATGTGTTGTGGTAGACGCTTGGTCCCTAGGTGCTGTGGTTGGTTACACCTGGCCCTGAATGTGTGACTTCAGGCAGGTGACTTTACCTCTCTGAGCCTCTGTTCCTCTGGGACCTCAGAAGGTGGCCACAAGAAACAAATGAGTTAGCACGGGGTCTGACCAATAGCAAGCACTGCATAAATGGGAATTTCCTTCCCCACTCCCTCTATGGTCATAAAGAGAATATTACCTGATTGTTTGGGGAATCACACATAGGATGACACGTTGTGCTCTGTCATGGGGGTCTGTTCCGGCTCCCCCTGACCCAACCAGGAGAGTCAGGCTGTCTCCGACAGGCCCAGCTTCATGAAGCATTCCACGGAGTCTCCGTGAGTCTTTCATAATCTCGTCATTCAAAGGCACAGTGAGGTCCCGAGTGCCAAATGTTGTGGTATTGGAAGCCAACCTACAACCCAAGTCTGGTTGGGCGAGAGGGACACTGGACCTACACTGCACCCACTTGAAAGACCTGCAGGGATTGAATCCTGGCTACCAGCTATCATGGATTACTGCTCAGGAGCTCGGGGCTATTGATCGATTAGGTTCAGTCAATGTTTCGGACTAGAAGCCTTGCTAATTTCATGGTCTGGTCTGGCGAAGCATTTGTGGAGCTGGAAACGAGCCTGGTCACCTTAGTAGCTTTCCTTGTGCTGTCCTCCTGGTGATAAGACTCCATTTCAACACAGACAGGGCATCCGCTCCAAGTCAGCGGGACAGACATGCAGAAACCACCAGCAAGTCCAGTGGGATGTCGGAGCCCCAGCTGGGATCCCGGCTCGAGTCCAGTGCAGTTTGGGACCCAGCAAGGGCACAAGAGCGTTTCTGGGGGCCCATCCGCAAACCACTCCCTTCTCCTTGGCCCTGCTGCCTTCCGCCAGTGCTGCCCTGGCTGATACAGTTGTTTCTTCAGAGCCTGGGTCCACTCACATCGAAACCAGAGCACTGTGACTAATTATAAAATCATTATATGATTAAACTCAATTAACTTCAAATAACCCTTGAAATTTGTTTAATGTCAGCCCTTGGCCCCACTTGAACTGCTAAATACTGCTCGCCTTTGAAATTCTGATGAGAAGAGCTGATTATGCTGCGGAACCTGGTGCTTTGTGGGGCACGGGCTGTGTCTCCGAGTTGGGGGGCAGGAAAGGGTGCCAGTGCTAAGGGTCCTGGGTGCAAGTGGGGGGAGGTTTGGGGTGACAGAGGAGGCAGAAGCAGGGGGAATGGCAGCTCTGCTGGGCATCAGACCAGGAACTGCTGGCACGGAGCCCTGAGGAGCCTTCCATTCGGGCTCTGACAAGTTTGTTCGAACCTTTGGCTTTGGACTTGGTGCCTGTTACAGACTGAATTGTGTTTCTTCCCCAGCCTCCCGCCCCCCCGCCGGCCCCAAATTCATGTGTTGGAATCCTAACCCCAGTACCTCAGAACGTGACTGGATTTGGAGATAGGGTTTTTTAAGAGATAATTAAGTTCACGTGAGGTCATGAGGGTGGGAGCTAATCCAATTCGACTGGTGTCCTTGTAAGAAGAGGAGATTAGGACACAGACACGCATAGAAGAAAAACGTGTGAAGACCCAGAGAGAAGGCAGCTGTCTACAAGCCAAGGAGAGAGGCCTTAGAAGAAACCTACCTTCCCAACACCACAATCTTGGCCCCATGGCCTCCAGAATTGTGAGACACAAATTTCTGTTGTTTAAACCGCCCCCATCCGTGGTACTTTGTTATGGCCGCCCTACCGACTAACATAGTGCCTTTCACCCTCTGCTTGATTTGGGCGACCTGTCTGCTACTCTGCACCATTTTGGGGGCCCCAAAGTCACCTCACTCAAGGAGGTGCCCCATCAGCCTTGAAGAAGGTAAGACGGGAGCCCTAACGGCAGAGACAGGAGGCAGGTACCCCTCAGACTAATTCTGAGTAGAAAGATGAAGGGTTGTGAAAGTGATCCAGGGCTTCGAGGGAGGGAGGCCAGCAGGCACCTGGAATTTCAATGCTGACTAAATGTTAGCAGAAGCCTTATCTAAGACACAAGTGGTTAATAGGTACATGAAAATGTGCGCAGTCTCACTCATTATCAGGGAAATGCAAATCACAACCACAATGAGATATCACCTCACACCTGTCAGAATGGCTGTTGTCAAAAAAAGAGAGCTAATAATTCTTGGTGAGGATGTGGAGCAAGAGGAACCCTGTGGACTGTTGATGGGAAAGGGAATTGGTGTGGCCACTGTGGAAAATACAGAAGGTCCTCAAAAAATTAAAAATAGAACTCTGTGTGATCCACCAATCCCACTTCTGGGCATATATTTAAAGGAAATGAAATTGGTATTTTTTTAAAAAATTTTTTTTNTTTAAAAAAAAATTTTTTTAAAAAAGATTTTATTTATTAACTTGACAGAGAGAGACAGCCAGCGAGAGAGGGAACACAAGCAGGGGGAGTGGGAGAGGAAGAAGCAGGCTCCCAGTGGAGGAACCTGATGTGGGGCTCGATCCCAGAACGCTGGGATCATGCCCTGAGCCGAAGGCAGACGCTTAACGACTACGCCACCCAGGCACCCTGTTTTTTTTTTTTTTTTAATTAAGATTTCCTTTATTTATTTGAGAAAGAGAGAGAGAGCGCACGCAAGCAAGCAGGGGGAGGGAGAGGGACAAGCAAACTCTGTGCTGAGCACGGAGCCCGACGTGGGGCTTNGAACCTGATGTGGGGCTCGATCCCAGAACGCTGGGATCATGCCCTGAGCCGAAGGCAGACGCTTAACGACTACGCCACCCAGGCACCCTGTTTTTTTTTTTTTTTTAATTAAGATTTCCTTTATTTATTTGAGAAAGAGAGAGAGAGCGCACGCAAGCAAGCAGGGGGAGGGAGAGGGACAAGCAAACTCTGTGCTGAGCACGGAGCCCGACGTGGGGCTTGATCTTAAGACCCTGAGATTATGACCTGAACTGAAATCAAGAGTCTGTCTGTTGCTCAACCAACTGAACCACCCAGGCACCCGAAATCGGTATCTCAAAGAGATATCTGCACCCCTATGGGCATTGCAACATTATTCACAATAGCCAAGACGTGGAAACAGCCTAAGTGTCCATAGACGGATGAATGGGTAGAGAAAATGTGAAATCTATATAACATATATACGAAATAATGAATATAAAATATTATTCAGCCTTATAAAAGCAGATCCTTCTGTTTCAACAACACGGATGAACCTGGAGGACGTTATGCGAAGTGAAATAAGCCAGACACAGAAGGAGAAATACTGTATAATCTCACTTACATGTAGAATCTGAAAAAGTCAAACTCCTAGAAGCAGAGAGTAGAATGGTGGCTACCAGGGGTCAGGAACTTGGGGAGATGTTGGTCCAAGGGTACAAAGTCTCTGTTACGTAGGATGGGTACATTCTAGAGATCCAAGTGCGTCATGGTGACTGTAGTTAATAATACTGAATTGCAGCCGGGACCTTTGCTGGGAGATCTCAGGTGCTGTCACAACAGCAGCAATATGGTAAGGGTGGGATGGATATGTAAAGTAGCTTCACCGTAGTATGTGTTTGTGTGTCTAAACATGTTGTATGTCTTACATATACCCAATCTTTATTTAAAAAAAAGAAATGGGTAAGAGCTGGCTAAATGCTCTGTACCCTGATTTTTTCACCTGTAAAATGGCAATCAGTATCTACCTCACGGATCCCGAGAATTAGTTGAATTAATTAAACTTGTACTGTCTGACAAAGAGGAAACTCTGAGTATTAGCAATTATATTAGTTTTTTTAATTTTTTATTGCTGTGTAACAAATGACCACATACTTAGTGGTTTAATTGAGTGGCCCATGTGTTCGCTCATAGTTCTGTAGGTCACAGGTCCTGGCACGGCATGGCTGCATTCTCTGCTCAGGGTCTCACAGGCTGAATCCGGGTGTTGGCCAGGCTGGGTTCCTTTATGGGGGATCTGGGCAAGAATCTGGTCCCAAGCTCAGTCACATGGCTGGTCAAATTCACTTCTTTACTGCTGTAGGAATGAGGTGCCTGTATCTTTAAGCTGACCTTCAGCTCCTAGAGGTCACCTGTGTGCTTTGCTACATGGTCCCCTCCATCTTCAAAGCCAGCCACAGAGATCTGCCTTTGCATTGAATCCCTATTTTTAAAAGACTGATTTATTTATTTGAGAGAGAGAGAGAAGGAGAGAGAGAGAGCATGAGAGTGCACATGTATGCGAGAGCAGGGGGTGGGGCAGAGGGAGAGGGAGAGAGAGAATCTCAAGCAGACTTCCCACTGAGCACGGAGCCCCACTCAGGGCTCGACTTCATGACCCCGAGATCATGACCTGAGCCGAAATCAAGAGTCAGATGCTTAACCGACGAAGTCACCCAGGTGCCCCTCATTGAATCCCTTTTATGCTTTCAGGCTGTTTAGCCAAGAGGAGTCCAGTCCCATCTAAGGGCTCAGCTGGTTAGGTCAGTCTCACCCAGAACAATCTCCCTTTGTCAAGGTCACCTGACTTAGAACCTTAATTGTGTCTGTAAAATCCCTCCATGGCAGCACACAGGTGAGTGTTTGATGATGGAATATCTGGGAGAAGATAGGGGTATACTGGGAATACCGGGGGGAGGGAAGCTCAGGGGCCATCCAAGAACTCGCCTGCCATAGCAGTTCTGTTACTGTAATTGTGTCCTTCCAGCTTTCTTTGGGCAGCTCATCTCCCTGAAGGCACTCTGGTTTGCTTGCCTCTAAATATGTCCCCTTGCATGCAGAGGCTGCAGTGACATGGAGAAGGAGTTATTTTCTTGAGTTATTCTTGTGTGCTTTCTGCTGACCTACTGGGAGGAGGTTCTCCATTTTTATTCCCAGCACCTTTCCCCCTAGTTGATTACATCACCCCTTCCTCCTTTTAGGGGTGAATGCACCACGATCGGCAACAGTCTTCGCTGGGATCGGTCCCAGTGCCCCATGGTTTGGCGCTCACCTGACTTCCATTCCAGAAGAGGCTCTGTTGCCTGAGATGCACTGGGCTCAGAGTCAGAGGCCGTAGGCCGTGTCCTCACTTGTTCTCATTTATTAACCACCTGGTCTCCTTTCCTAACTTCTAAGTGGGAAGTGACCCAACTTTCAGAGCTGTCTTAAGGTTTAAATGAGAGGAGGGGCATGACCGTATTTTGCCCATGACGAAACATGCAACAGCTACAAGGTGGTGGTGCCTTTAGCCTTTAGAGCATCCAGTAAGTTAACTTTGCAGGCTGCTCAGGGAACCTGAGGAACTCAGAGTAAGAAAGAGATTCCATGTTTGCTAGGTAAGACACTGTTCCTTATTTAGGAAAATCCTTATCATGTGCACAAATCTATACAACTTTTCATATTGTCCCAACATAGTGACTATGTAGGTGAACTCTGGAAACTTCTCTCTTAAGTTGGTAATGAAGTCAATGGTTGGCTCATGGGTACAGCTGGGACGTTTCTAAAGGCTTCACCTAAAGGCTGTAACTTCTGTGCTGCAGATTGGACGTCAGCAGGGCTGGGGACTTGTTTCTGTTGGTGTCAGTAGAAGTCCTCACATAGTTCTTCAAGGAGGTATGTGCCTGCTCTTGGAGGCTGAGAACTTTGACATTTTAGTACTGAGGAGAGCCCATCAGCTCTCACTGTGCTCATGGACAACTGAACAAGATGGGTGTTTTCGTGCTCTTTGTGGTGGTTAATTTTATATATCAACGTGGAGGGTGTTTGGGGTTCAGATGAACATTGAAACTGGTAGATTTTGGGTAAAGCAGATTGGTGGCGTCCACAATGTGGGTGGGCCTCATCCAATTAGTTGAAGGCCTGAATAGAACAAATCGACTGGCCTCCCTCAGCAAGAGAAGATTCTCCAGCTGACTTCCTTTAAATGAGAACTGCACCATTGGCTCTCCTAGGTCTTGAGCCTGCCAGCCCACAGTGCAGCTTGGACTTCCCAGCCTCCATAATTGTGTGAGCCAGTTTCTTAGAATAAATCTCTCTCTGTACCTACATGCCTTGCTTTGGTTCTGTGTCTCTGGAGAACCCTGACTAATGCAAATCTCGCTCCCAGATCTGCTCTTCTCTCCCCAGATCAGTGGTATTCCATCCTCTTGTGACCATTCTTCTCCATCACTTCCCACCGATAGCCAGCCTGTGACCAGGTCCTGCCGAGTCTGTCTTTGAATGCCTTGGCTGTGCCTGTTCTTTTCTGTTTGTGCTTCTGTCCCATGGGCCTTAATCATTTCTTGGCTAAAGAATTTATAAAGCTGCTAACTGGCCTTGCTTCTGATATCATCCCCAAACATGGCTCACTTCATGCCACTTTCCTACTTAGACCAGATCACATTCTGGCCACAAATAACCCTTCCAGTTTCTTGTCCTGACCTTCTCCCTTCCCTGCCCTGACTGACTTGACCTCATTCATTCTTCATGACCTCACTTGAAGCCACCTCCAGGGTGGGAACTTTTTTTCAGTGACTTCTGGTTGTTTTCTTGAATACCCATGACTTGGGGATGTGATCAAGATGCAACTCGAGGGTGCCTGGGTGGCTCAGTCGGTTAAGTGTCTGCCTTCAGCTCAGGTCATTATCTCAGGGTCCTGGGATCAAGCCTCCCATCGGGCTCCCTGCTCCGTGGGGAGCCTGCTTCTCCCTCTTCCCTCTGCCTTCTGCTCCCCCTGCTTGTGCTCTCTCTCTCTTTCCGTGTAAAATAGATAAATAAAATCTTAAAAAAAAGATGCAACTCGATTTTTCTCCCCACTTTCCTGCCACCCCAGGACTCCATGACCTTACCTGTCACTCTAAAGTACTGGAAGGTCCTGTAACATCTACAGCAAATGGAGTTTCCTTCCAGGAATGAAGATGCCAGTCCTGCATAGTATTTAACACTCTGAATCTGATTCAGAAGTAGTTAAAACTTACAAACTGGGGCCAGCTGCCTGCCCCATGGGAGAGCATGGGGTCACCTCACTTGCTGTCCTTCCCTCAGCTTGTAATTCTGGCTACTGACCCCTCAGAATGAAAGAGGAGGTAAGGGCAGCTTTATGGATGTCTTAGTGTGGGCTGTATAACAAAATACCACAGACTAGGGGGCTTAAACCTCAGAAATCTGTTTCCTCACAGTTCTGGAGGCTGGAAGTCCAAGTTCAAGGTACCAGCATGGCTGGTTTCTGGTGAGGGCCCTCTTTCCTGACTGGTAGACAGCTGGCTGCCTTCTCACCGTGTCCGCACTTGGCAGAGAGAGAGAAAGCTTTGTATCTCTTCTTCAGAGGGCACTAATCCCGACAGGGGCTCCACCATCATCAAACCTGATTATCTCTCAGAGGCCCCATCTCCAAATACCACCACGTTGGTGTTCAAGGCTTCAACGTACGGATTTTGGTGGGTGGAGGGGGTGCAATTCATTGGTAGCACTTGATTAGTGCCCCTGTGAGATGCAGTTGTTTCCCTGGGACTAGCCAGACTCCAAAGCCGCCTCTCCCTCGTTATCATGCAGATGTGCCCGTGGGTCCTTCAGAGGTTCTGGCCCTTCCAGAGAGGGTGGTGCTCACCTCCAGCTGGCAGCTCTTGCCCCCTCCTCAGGCTCCGTTTCTCTGCCCATCTACCTGCACACACCTCTTTGTGGTCTGATCCCTTTAAAGATTTTATTTATTTATTTATTTGGGGTGGGGAGGGGAGGAACAGAGGGAGAGGAAAAGAGAGAGAGAATCCCAGGCAGATTCCCCACTGAGTGTGGAGCTCCCTGTGGGGCTCCATCTCACGACTCTGAGATCATGACCTGAGTGGAAATCAGAGTCGGATGCTTAAGTGACCAAGCTACCCAGTCGCCCCGGTCTCATCCCTTTAAAAATGTTCCCAGGACAATCTCCCACCTGTGGATTCCTCTCTGAGTGCCCAGCTCACCTGTGGGGGGGGGGGAGACCCTCTGACCCACTCTGTTAGATCCCTCAAGCACGGGCCAGACACAGTCCCCTGTGCCCCCCCCCCCAGGTATCTGCTCAGAGCCCCGCTTTGAGAGAGCCGTGTAAGCTGAAGCCTCGAGATCAGCGCCCGAGTTCCTGTCCCCTTCCTCAGGGGCCACAGGGTCACCTACAGCTCTGGCCACATCGGCTGCACGTGACCTTGGTCATCTCTGCTGCCATCTCCTCCTGAGTTCTGGCCCCTTCTATGAACCCGAGTCTGTGTGGCCTTATTGGCACTGTGTCGACCTGCTCTGTTTTGTGGCTCAGCTTCTCAAGAAAGCCGATACCACTGGTTTCCACCTGACTTCAGGAGGGTTCATTTCATACCCAGGATCTGAGGTTTGCCCTGTTGAGTCCAGCGGTGGCCAGGTCCACAAGACCACTAGCCCTGACACGGTCACCGAAGCCACAGGCTGCATGGGAGCTGGCCACGCACAGCCTCGAGTTAGATTGTCTCTTTCCTCTTAGTCCCCCGGTGTCTAGCCCATTACTTTCCACGAAATAGGTACTCAGTTTACCAGGGAGAAGAATGCCTATCTTTCTTAAGAAAGGCACCGTGCTTTCTTTTTTCTCTATAGCCCCATAGCACCTTGCAGCATGTTTTATATGACGGAGGTGCTTAATAAATATTGTTGACTGATTCATTGGGAAAAAGGTAGTCCAGACATGCCTTCTGGAAATGTCCAATAAGCCCCATTATTCCTCTTTGCAGTCCATTGTCATGGAATGTGTCTTTTGGCGTTAATCCCGAGAGGGCAGTAAACAAGATGGTTGTATAATTTTATTGTCTCTCATCCTCCATCAAAGCAGCCTTTCTCGCCTCCATCCACATCTCTTGTGGGATCACCCCTAGTACAGCTGTTGGATCATGCTAATGGCCCCTGGATCTTCATTTTGAACAATAATGTTTGTTTCCAGAATAATTGAATCCAGCGGGGACATGAAGGGTGTAGAACAGTTTATAACACTTGCTGTGGAAAAGGGAAAATTCAAGAATTTGCTTGATGGCATTTAGTTCAGGGAACACAATTTATCAGGGCTGTCTTTATCTACTTATGTTTTAGTGATTCAGTGCTGGGGGAAAATAGCCTCAGACATAAAATGTGAAGAGCACTTCTGGCAAAGCCTGTCGGTTTAATTCAGATGTTAAATATTTTCAGGAGGGTCAAACGCTCAAGGACCCTATGTTTTGTCCTTTGAGTGAAACTAGCTAAAATAAAAAGGAGATAATCAGTAGCCCCAACCTGGGATACACTTCAACGTCGAAGGGGGTCAGAGGTCCCAATTTTACAGGAAACGAATGTTCCAGCTCTGGGGCTCTGAGAAAAGAATTGGAAATGTGGGTAATTGCATTATGTAAAAGGCAGCTTAGAAAAATCTTTGTTCCTGAAAAATAGTTGCTTTATTTAAGATTGATTAAGTTGGAACTCTCTCCCCCAAACGTCTGTCTGTCTGCAGTTTCTCCCAGTTAGCCAAGGGAACATTCTGGCATAGGAACCCTACAGGGCCATGGAGAGTTTCCCTGTATCCTGTGCTAATTGCCGGGAATGGGTGGGCATTGGTTGGCGTCCAGGTCTTGGAGCAAACCCATGGGTTCCTGGAGAGAACTGTGGCTTTTCGGGGCTCCAGCTGTTTGTGTTGGAGGTTTGTACTGAGAAGGGCCTTTATCTCCTCCTCTGGTACCCCTCAGGCAAGAGGAGGTGACTCTGATCCCCCATGCAGAGATCCTGCAGTGGTGGGGGTGGGGGGCCAGTGACAGGTTCCTCCCACAAAATTACGCCTTTCAACATAGAAATCTTCATCACACCGATGAGCCAGTATGCCTTAATTATTATTAACCCAAATACCACATTTAAATAGCTAAGATTTTATGTTCAACTTGCCTTATTGACTTGGGTAGGGTGTCTAGAGGTAACTAACTGGAAAGACTTCCCGAAAATGGAACTTTTTATTAACTCAGTTGAACATAAACATTCATCAATTTTAGTGTAAACATAGTCTTAAAATAAACCATGCAATTAGAATAAGATTTAAATAATTGTCTCCTTTATTTACTAGCTGCACTCATGGAATAAATTAGAAAGAAATAGGTAAACTGAAGTCATAATGTAATTTACAAAGCACAGCAAAACAGAACCACACACACACAAATGCATACTTTATAAGAGGAAGTGACAAAGTTTTAAAACAGAGTTTGGGAATGATCTTCGTTCCCCAGGGCCGCTGGATTTGTGGTATGGCATACTAAGGTATTGGATATTTAACTTAGCAATGTAATCATTTGTGGTCCAGGTTAGGTTTAAGGACTTGGTACCTAAAAATTGTAAAGCGTGAGATTAAGTCTGCCCAGGGTTTTCAAAGAGAAACAGTAGCTAGTCTTTCCATAAGGGTGCTATCTTGCAATTCCTTTCATCATTCATTTAATGTCTATATATCTTTGCACAAGATTTAACTCCAGGGTGACCATACAGTTTATTGACCTGGCCTGGCCACTTCTGAGCATGAAGGGGGCAGCTCTTAATTAAGCAGGGACATCAGGCTTCAGCTGGGACAGTGAGGGTGGTTTCCTCTGGGAACTAGACGCCAATGTCATCATGGCTTCTTTGTTTCTACCTTCACCATCCCAGTGTTCGCTTGAGGTGCTCCCGAAATAGTCCTATGGGTCTAAAATACGTAAAGTAGCAGCTCTTGGGGCGGGGTGGGGGGGATATTCCTCTAAAGAGTGCTCGTAAGACAGGAGAGCTCAGTGGTGAAGGGGACACGTGCTGGCCAGTTACAGCCCTCAGTTTGGATCTTAGCGACACTGCTTATTAGCTCTGTGCCCTAAGGTGACTTATTTCACCTCCTGTGCCTCGATTTTCCTCATCTGTGAAATAGGGATTGCTCCGAGGGCTACAGAAGATAAGACGTTTATTATTAGTGCTTTGTAGCACATAGTGTGGTTATTATAGTTGCTGTTATAAAATTCTTAAAAAGGGATGAATTTGATCAGGCTTCAGAACAATAGAAACGAGGAGTCTGACTTCTCCAAAGAGCCTTACCAGGGCTTGGTTTGGTGGGAGGGAAGTGCTAATGTTGAAAGGGTTTTGTCATACTTTGTTAAATATTAAAACTGCTTTTCCCTGGGAAGAAACACTTTGGAGAGTGAGGGTGGGAAAGGCTGTTGACTTCTCGTACTTCCTCAGATTTGCCCAGGCCCCGGTCTGCCCTCTCCTTGGTGACAGCCATGTGCTCTGGAAGGCGACCTTGATTTGCGGGCCCCTTTATAGAGTATGAAGCCCATTCGCCTCCACCCCTTGAATCCTTACTTAAGCCATGCAAGGAAGCGACATGGACCCATTTTCCAGATGAGCATATTGAGGCTTGCTTGATAAACAGAGGGAGCCAGGGGTTGAGCTAGGACTGGGACCAGATTTTATCACCCGAAGTTAGGTTTCTCCTATTTCATTGATTGCCTGCCTTTGAGGTTCAGCACACTGAACACGCATCACAAAGGCTAGACTTGAAAACGTGGGACAAGCACCAGGGCCAGAGACACACATCACCAGCAGTGTCACCCCGGGTGCACCTGCTGGTGGCCAGCAAGGCCCCGATTCTGCGGAGGCTCAGCTAGTGCTTCTGTTCTTCAGTAATCTGAGGTGTTGACGCAGAGCGAATCAGGGTGATAGACACGCACAGTGATTCCCAGGGTGTAAGGGGCTGTTGCTTTTTAAAAGACGCAGAAGTGCAACTGTGTTTCATTGGGCATCTCCCCAGCTTTCCCTCAGTACAGATGTCAGGTGCACATATGGAATTGGCGTTAATGCAAAGGACACACAACATTTCAGTTGGCATGTCTCGTAACTGGTGTGTGTGTGTGTGTGCGCGCGTGCACGTGTGCATGTGCACTCCCCCCGCCCCAAGCTCACTGGGGATGGAGGTGGAAGATCCAGATTCACGTATGGATCTCCAGATGTCTATTTGGGTGTGAATGGCTACACTTGCCCACACTTACGTCAATTTAACGGCACGACGCTCGCTCTGTGGTGTGTGTTTTGCTGCTCAACATCTTCATTTCTCAGCCGCTTGGTTTCAAACTTGGAAAAAAGCAGCATTTGATGTTGAAAGCTAAGTTCACACTATGCAGGGTATTTTAAAACCCAGCATCTGATGCCTGAAGTGTGAAAAAATATCTTTTTAATCCTTTTTTTGTGTGTACCGAAAGCTGGAAAAGTTTTTCAGAGCTTACCGGAGAACATAAAGCATGAGGAGAGGATGATGGTGCTGGGGGGTGGGGGTGGTGACGGTGAATATGTCTGATGGCTCAGGAAGCACTTAAAAATGATCCCTGACATTTCAGCCATAAAACAGTTTCATTAAATACTGGTTTGATAGAAAAATGATATCAGTGTTCAACAAGAAGGGTCATCTTTTGAGAAGAGATTACTCAAACTCAAGAAATAAAAACAGGTTTATCTGAATTTTTAAAAAAATGTGATTTTACACATAGGTTTTGAGGCTTACAAAACAAAAGTCAGGGCTAAGGGAAGTAAGGGCAAGATGGTAAAGGAGGGGGTCGGATATTTCACTGAAACGGTCACTGTCCACTCCAGCTCATTTGCAACCTGCTGCTGGGCTGGCCACGGCTTTCTTGGGGCTGCATGTGGATGTGAGGATGCCTGCCTTCTGCCTCCCTGCCTCCCTGCTCTCCCAGCCATCAGATCTGAACTGAAGTTTCCCCCTCCTGCCCCTGAACCCCTTTCCCTTTATAAATCTCTTGTACTTCTAACACTGAGGGGACCCAGTTGACACATAGCTTATTGGTCACCTGCCTGTGACTCCCAGTTTCTCACCAGATCCGGGTGACCCTGTTGCTGCTCGTCCTTGGACCACACACTGAGTAAGAGTGAGACACTCATTTGCCACTTGGGTGGCACTTTGTGTCACACAGTTTGTTTTATGTGTATATTCCTTATTAGAGTGTAGGCATCCGTGTCAAAAGGACTGTTGTCTGGTTCATGTTTGTTCCCCTCCAGGTGTCGTTCATAGCACAGTGCCTTTTCCCATGGAAGGAGCTGAAAGGTGACAATTTATAGAAGGAAGTTGGGGGAAGGCTCTTGTTCAGAATACCTTATGGGAAATCGATTCTGTGTTTACAGAAGTCAAATCTGATTCCATATTGGGCTTCAACTCTAAAGATGAGATTTTTAAAAAGTTAGGGTAGCTCAGGAAATAAATGATTGAAACTAAGAATTCTAAATCCCAGGGTCCACAGTTGAGTGGCAGGCATCATCCACAGTATCAGCTGAAGATTTGTTTTGAGGATGTGGTTTGGCAGAGGTGGGGGACCCTCACAGGCATCTCCCCTAGTTCTCAAACCTCTAGGATCCAGCCACTAGGCAAAACCAGGCAGCGGTAAAGGAGGGGTACCATGGTGCCAAGACCCATGGCCTCCTTGCTTTCTTTCATTCCTCCAGAACAGAAGTTGGCAAACTTTGTCTATGAAGGGTCAGATAGTAAATATTTCAGGTTTTGAGGCCTATAAAGTCTCCATCACCACTTCTCAACTCTGCCATTATAATGAGAAAAATAGATGAACATGGATATGTCCCAATAAAACTTTATTTACAAAATCAGGTGATGGGCTGGATTTGGCTCACAGGCCGTGTTTGTTGACTCCTGATCTTGAACTGTGTGTGACATTAGGAGAGTCAGGTAGGGAACAGATTCCTGAAGGTTTCTTCTGAGAAGGGTGCTTTCCTATTGATCTCTTATTTAATACTCCCAGGAGGGAGACAGCCTTGCCCCATTTGGTAGGTGAGAACACTGAGGCTCCCTAGCAGCAGCCAGGTTGCCCCTGATAACATAGTTGGTAAGAGATGGAGGTGGGATTTGAATCCAGATCTACCGAGTCAGAATCCAGTGTTCTTTTTCTATTATGATTTTCTTGATCTTGCCTTGAAGTATGGGTTACTAGCTCAAAATGCCCACTGTATCTGTATAAGTCACTCCATCCAGCTCTGGAATCGAGGCCTGTCCCGTGCCAACACACATGGTGGGAGATGGTCTCGGGCCCAACTCTTCTGCTTACCAGTGTAGACAACAGTGTGTTACCTTGAAGCATGCAGAAACTGGGCTGGATTTTGTACAACAGGCCTTTGTGCACAAGCCAGTGAACACCAATAGAAAAAAAAATAACCTTATCGCAAATTAAAAGAACAATCTTTAGAAAATAGCTAAAATGTAAGGTTAATTGGAGCCAGAAATGTCAAATTAATGCAGCAATGCACTGGGGAGCCTGCCCTGGCCTTTGTGCACAGAATCCGTGCACACGACGAAAGGAAGCAGGGAACGATATAATAGGATTTTAGGGAGTCCCCTGTCATATTAAACAAGCTTAGCAATTAATTTCTTGCTGCAATGTTATTTTCATTGGCCTATATTTTCTGTGACCTCTCACATTTTTTAAGCTACCAATGCAGGGCAAGTGGGATTTAGGACTGAAATTTTAAAAACCCAGAAAACTGTTGTGACTGAAAATCAATAGAAATGTGATAAAAACTGCAGTGGGGGTGGGTGAGGAGTTGGAGCGCTCTTGGGGTGAGTTGGGGTTCACAGGTCCTTCCGTGGGCAGGTGGCAACCTGGGAACAGGGGGCCTGCTCTGCTTGGTGATCTACCTCGTTATCTCGGCTCCCTTCTGAACCAGCCCCCAGCTCCCGTCTTGCAGGAGAGGCTTGGAAACCCTATCAGGAGGGTAGTAGCCTTCGAGGCCCATGTCTTGGATTCACTGAGCATGAAACACAGGCCAAGCGCTGTTCAAAAGCAATACCTTATTTAATCTTCATTAGAACCTTCTGAAATAAGTTCTGTTGCTATTGACATTTTTGGAGGGGGGAGGAGTAGGAATGGGGTTGGAATAAGTGAATGCCTGGAGGGAGCCACACAGATAGTAAACATCCCAGGCTGGGATTTGAGCCCGGGTCCTTCCGTTTCCAGGGGTGGTGTGTTTAACTGCTGTGCCATACTTTCTCCTCCTCAGGATGACACCGAAGTTCGCCTGGAAATGCCTGAAGGCCACATAATCATAATCAATTTTTTTTCTAGTTTTATTTTTATTTTTAATCACGGTACAACACATAACATAAAATTTACCATCATGACCATTTTTAGGTGTATGGTTCAGTTGTGCTATGTGTGTTCATGTTGTTGTACAACCCATCTCCTGAACTCTTTTCATCCTGTAAAACAAAACATTGTTCCCATTAAACACCAACTCCGTATTCCCCCCTCCCCCAGTTCCTGGCCACCATCGTTCTAATTTCTGTCTTGAGGAACTTGGCTACTCTAGGTGCTTCCTATGGGCGGAGTCATATAGTATCTGTCCTTTTGTCACTGGCTTATTTCACTTGGCGGAATGTCCTCAAGGCTCATCCAGGTGGTAGCAGGTGTCAGGGTTTCCTTCTTTTTATTATTACTTTTTAAAGATTTTATTTATTTATTTGACAGAGATAGAGACAGCCAGTGAGAGAGGGAACACAAGCAGGGGGAATGGGAGAGGAAGAAGCAGGCTCATAGCAGAAGAGCCTGATGTGGGGCTCGATCCCACAATGCCGGGATCACGCCCTGAGCCGAAGGCAGACGCTTAACCGCTGTGCCACCCAGGCGCCCCTCCTTCTTTTTAAAACTGAATGATATTCTGTTGTATGGATAGACCACATTTTGTGTATCCATTCATCGATCAGTGGACATTTGGGTGCCTTCTACCTTTTCTCTGTTGTGAATTATGCTGCCATGCACCACAATCCATTTTAGAAGTTGGTATTAAGGTGTGCCTGTTAAGGGGTTACAGGAAGAATTCCCCTGTATTATAATGGTGGGGGTGGTTACAAGAATCTGTTCAGGGGATCAGACACACACACACACACACACACACACACACACACACACACAGAGTGAATGCACGTAAAAACTGGTGAAAACGGAATAAGGCCTATTGTCTGAAAAACAGTATGATTTTTCCAAAGAAAAAAGTTCCAAATATAACTTTTTGAAGAGAAAGTTCCAGAGAGGATTTTCGTTCCATCACAAATCTGTGCCACTACTGGTAATAGCAGCAAGGGGGGTGAGGTTGGCATGCTGAGTGTGGTATTCTGTTTGTGCAGAAGGAAGGGCTTAGCACTTTGTTCTTTTGAGGCACTGGACCTTCTCAGGCTCTATTCTTTGGAACCTGGAACACAATGGGGCACAGTGATCCCGAGTCATAGTGTAATTATTTCATCCTTTTTATTTTTTAATTTTTTTTTATTTATTTTTTAAGATTTTATTTATTTATTTATTTGACAGAGACAGCCAGAGAGAGAGGGAACACAAACAGGGGGAGTGGGAGAGGAAGAAACAGGCTCCCAGCGGAGGAGCCTGATGTGGGGCTCGATCCCAGAACGCTGGGATCATGCCCTGAGCCAAACGCAGACACTTAACGACTGCACCACCCAGGCGCCCCTCATCGTTTTTATTTTTAATTGAAATATAATTGACATATGATATTAAATTCATTTCAGATGTACAGCATAGTTCTTCAGTTATATACATTACGAAATGCTCACCGCAATAAGCGTATTACAGTATTATTGACTGTATCCCCTTTATTGTACTTTTCATTTCTGTCTCTTATTTATTTTATAACTGGTAGTTTGTACCTCTTACTCTCCTTCATCCATTTTGCCCATCCCCATCCCCTTCCCATGTGGCAACCACCAGTTTGTTCTCTACATTTATGAGACTCTCTTTTTTTTGTTGCTGTTGGTTTGTGCATTTGTTTTTTGGATTCCGCATATAAGTGAAATCATGCACTGTTTGTCTTTTTATGTCTGGCTTATTTTACTTAGCATAATACCCTCTTAGATCCACCCATGTTGCTGCAAATGGCAAGATTTCATTCTTCCTTATGGCTGAATAATAGTCCGTTGTATAGGTATACTGCATCTTCTTTGTCCGTTCATCCATCAGTGGACACTTGGGTTGCTTCCATATATTGGTTATTGTAAATAATGCTGCAATATACCTAGGGGTGTATATTTTTTTTCAAATGAGTTTTTTCATTTTCTTTGGATAAATACCCAGAAGTGGAATTACTGGATCAAATGGTAGTTCTATTTTTAGTTTTTTGAGGAACTTCCCTCCTGTTTTCCAGAGTGGCTGCACCAATTTACATCCCCAGCAACAGTGCAGGAGGGTTCGCTTTTCTCCACATCCTCACCAACACTTGTTAGTTCTTGTTACAGCACTAGTTAGTTCTAGGATACAAGGCATCCTAACAGGTGTGGTTTTGATTTGCATTTGTCTGATGATGAGTGATGTTGAGCGTCCTCTCATGTGTCTGTAGGACACCTGTGTGTCTTCCTTGGGAAAGTGTCTGTTCAGGTCCTCTGTCCTTATTATTACATTCTATGGATGAGGACATTGCGGCTACAAAGGGGTAAGTAATGGTCCAGAGTCACACAGTTAGTAAGCCAGATAGGGCCCTTTTGTCCACCGGCTACATTTTTGTCTTTTCACACACGCTGCTCTGCTTTCCTCGTGAAACAGGGCTGTAAAGAGTGGGAACAGTGTTTGTGTGGCCTGCTGTGGGCTGCGACATAAAAAGCGAACTCTTTCGTGGATTTTCATCTTGAAGATACTAACAGGTGTCTCTGTTGAGATTTTTGAGGATCAGATTGTCTTTTGCAAGATGGCTGACCAACCAATAAAAAAGATACATTTTAGTATTAGGATTAATCTTTGCAAGGCACAGAAACATTTCAGTAAATGACAAAATGCCAGATAAGTTTGCTACTTTGGGCTTCAAGAAAAGAATATATGTATCTGGAAATTTTTTGGATGGATTTGGCATAGGGAATTTGAAAGGCTTGCTATATTTAAGAGCTAGAAGCTTGAAATATGGGTGTCATGGCTAAAATGTGCCATACCTGTCTTGAAAAAATGTTGCTTCTTGGAATTGTTGGAACGCCTATAACTTAAACACTGGGGTTGTTCATGTTACTGAATCCAGCCCCACAGCACTTGTCCAATGTCAGGCTCATTTGGAATAAAATGTAGTATTCTTTTAGAAATGTGTCTCAGGAGACATGTGTGGCTGTTGAAGGACCACTCCCACAGCGTGCTCTAGGAGCACGGAGAAAGGTCCCTGCACCACAGACAAGCCCCTCAGAAGACCAGGGGCCATGGCCAAGGGCAGGTTGGAGGGCTGGCTTCCCTTATTCTGGAAGGAAGAAAGGAAGAAAGTGAGCATTTGGCTTCTTCGATTACAATTCTTGCCACGTCCTTCCAAGGTAGGTAGGGTTTTTCCATTTTGCTGTTGAAGAAACTGAGGCCCAGAGAGGTTAGCTTACCGAGGGTCACACACTTGTGAACCAAAGAGCCAGTCTGGATCCTTCCTTCTGATCCCAAGTGCGATTCTTGCCCCTGCATGTTATGCTGGATTTCCTGTCCTTTGGCTCTTCAGGACAAGTGGTAAAGCTGGACGTTGGAAAGATCTGGCTTCCTTACCCATTTCCATTGATACATCTTCCCCACTCGTGTGTATGTGTGTTTATATGCATATTAGCACTTACTTTTTAAAGTATAGGATGAAACTTGATCGTTCATATGCTAATTGATTTTTTGAAAATGTTCATTTCTTACACGAAATGTGTAATTGTTGAAAATCCATCCAAATTGAGGGGTGAGTTTGAGTGTGTTTAGCCAACTCAGCGATTCATGATCTCCTAGGAGACATGAAATGTGAGGTATAGGTGACTGTATACAGCTGGCATAGTTCCAGCCCTTCAGACTCCATTGAGAATTTAGAATTCAGAGACATCTTTGAACCTTGCTTACCTTCCCCCTAAAACTGGCCCAGTTTGTATGTATTCCCAGAATGCTGAAAAGGTGGGAGAATTTGAAAAGGTGGAGAGGATTTTGTTGTTATATGGGCAAATCCTTAATTGGCCCTGCCAACCAGGTGGCTAGTTGATAAACCACTGTATTATAATGGTACAGGCAGCAACTTATAGTTAAATATTTGCACGTGTATCTAATTGCCTATATGAAATTATTCCTGCCAAATTAGAAGTCTGGTTGGGCCTTCAGAATAACTTGGCATCCAACATGCATTAATATTTTAAACCGTCGCTAATGCTTGGTGCTGTAGATCCAATTTTACTAATGTGTTTTTTTAAAACACCTCCCACCGCAGTGTGTAATTTTTTAATATCTGTAGCATGATTAGAATACTGTTGTAAGGTCTGGAGAACCAAGAATTCTGATTGTGTATTCACAGTGCCCAAATAACCAGGAGGAAAAAAAAAACAACTCCAAATTTAGTTAATCAACTGGTTTTTTTTTTTTTTTTTCTAAACGAGGTTTAAAAAACTGAGCGTTGTGTTACTGCTTCGGGCGGAGCATGGAAAGAGTCGGTCACTCCAGTGCCATGTCATATGGATAAGGGCACAGCAGCTGTGCTTTAGGCTTTATCCCATGAATGATGCCCATCGTGGAACATGCGCATTTGGCCCTGTGTTAGAGCAGAGCCCTGCATTTGCAGCAATGTGGCAGGTGGGGGTTTGGGCGAGGAGTTTCCCCTGCTCTGGGAGGGGTGGTGAGCTCAGAGCCCAGTGCTGAACCATCCCGTAGGGTGGCAAGGGGCCAAGATGGTCCAGGCAGAAAGAGGAAGGACAGAGAGCAGGCATGGGGGACGCTGGGAGGTTGACGTGGTGTCTGGCAGGTAAGGGGCTCTTAGAGGGTGGTGGGGAGTGAGGCTGTCGAGGACACGGGGATTTGATATCATGGGAAACCTTGCAAGTTGCACCAAGGGCTGTGGATGTTTTAGCCTGAGGGGTTTTCAGCAGGGGCCATGCTCGCTAACCACAAGTACCCCATCTCTGAGATAAGCATCTCGTGGGCTGTAGCACCTACACTCAGGGAGAACGTCACAAACTCCAAGAGCCTGGTGAATCCGTGCGATCCCCCTGTTCCCCAACCATGGGGTCTTCCACAAAGATCATGAGAAACACCATGAGAAATTAGAATTCAAAAGTAGTTTTGGCTGGGGCTCAGTCAGTTAAGCGTCTGCCTTCGGCTTGGGTCATGATCTCAGGGTCCTGGGATGGAGCCGCATGTCAGTCTCCCTGCTCAGCCGAGAGTCTGCTTCTCCCTCCCCCGCCCCTCCCCCCACTCATGCTGTCACTCTTTCAAATAAATAAAATCTTAAAAAAAAAGGCAGTATTGGTGCAGCTCAACTCAGACACTATGGTGGCTCTTTTATTTCATTTAACAAACATTTGTGTTGTTCAGTAGTTTTCCAATGAGGCAGAATGTCAGGAGACATGTTTGGTTGTCATAACCAGAGTGGGGGGTGCCACTGGAATGGCATGTCCTGGGATGTTGCTAGACATCCGCCAGTGCACGGGACAGCCCCCACGACACATTACCCAGCCCAAGATGTTAACAGTGTTGAGGTCGAGAAATCCTGATTTAGTACCTACTAGCTTCTGGACACGGTGCCAATGACTGGGAATGTTGAGATAAATCAAACTTGATTGGTGACCTTGAGCTTGTGAGCTGTGGCGAGGACACACTTGGAGGCATGCAGCTAGAGGTCACCAAAGGACTGTGAGCTGTGGGTTTCTGGAAGCAGGAGTCCCTCCCCTTGAGGCCCCGCATGGACTCAGGTGTTGGCTTTGCCTTTTCTCCTGTGAAACAAGTCCTGTCTTTCCGTCCGTGGTGGCACCAGCTCCTTTGGCCTGCACTGAAAGAGAGGCTAGGGCATGGAAGTCGGGGGGCAGAAAGAATGTCGGGGGGCGGAAAGAATGTCGGGGGGAAGACAGCCAAGAAAAGAAATGCTGAATTTAGAATGCTCTAGTAGCTGTACTTTAATTTTGTATTTCGTTTGAGAGGCAGGCAAAGACCTTGACTTACAGGTTTTGCAACCCGAGTTCTAGACGAGCACTGAGGAAATCTCTTACACCCTCTCTACTTGGTGCCCTTTTAGGGGGGATGTTTTTATGGTGTCTGAGGCTCCCAGATGCTGGCGTGGATCATCTTAAAGGGAGCAGAGCCATTCAGAAGCGTCCGAGGCTCACAGCAAGTGCCTTATCTCTCACTGCCTGGGCCTGCTTTTGCAATCAGGCTAGTTACCAAAATCCCTGCTTCCTGCTGACCTTCTCATGCTGTGGAGGGCAGGCTGCAGCTGCACCAGCAGCCGGGGCTCTGACACTTTCCCAGATGTTTGTGCTCTAGGGACCATGGTCCCTCCTCCGCCAAAATGCCTCATGCAAGGGCTCCTGCACACTCAGTCCTGCAGCCAACCTCTCTGAGACACTGCCTCCCCACCCCACCCTGGTGTCACAGAGTCATTTGGTGGCCACTCTGGGCCACAGCAGCCGGTAGAGTGACAGGGTGGGGGAAACATAGCCGGACCCATGGCCCACGCTGAAGGAAAAGTGACACGAATCTAAAAGAAAATGTAAAAATTGCTGCGTGCTGGAGAAAGATTGTGCTGGCCTACCCACTGGGTTCCTGCTGAGCACAGTTGTAATTGGAATGTACTCTTTGCAAAGTTTATTGGGTCCTGGAGCGACTTGTTACTGAACTGGTCAATTAATCTATTTTTTTTTTGTTTTTTAATGAGTTAGGGGATTTCCTTTAGCAGAAAATCACCAGGAACCATGACCAAATGCCCAGAGCTCAGGGAAAGGCTGGCCTTTCCTTCTCGAAAACCCCGTTCAACAATTAAAGGAGGAAATGGACCCTTCCCGCTACAGGTGGCAAATTGGGCCGATCTGGGAACCAAGGAGGAAGGATTGATCCGGCACAGAGGTGAGTGCAGGGAGATCACCATGAACCGATTACTCAAGCAGGGCAGTTTGAGTATTCGGAAATAAAGCCGTTAGTCTCCCTGCTGAGAGACAAATGATTTCTATTTAAAAACCTGCTTGTTCCAGGCACCAACTCCCAGTGTAGCAATAATTAATGATATCGGAAGGTTAAGGAAGACCTTCTGCTGAAATCCCTCTGCTCCAAGCATGAAATTGGATTAAAGTGAAGATAAACTTAGACATTAAATCTGTTGAGGAAATCAGTAATTATGTGGAAATGCACACATTTTGAGCTGTTTGAGTGAGTCAAGTGGGTGATGTGCTGATAGTCTTGTCCCAGGCATTTGGGCCTTGGTGGAAATGAACTGTCAGAGTGGATGCTAAAAAGGGCATTCTACCTGCCTCAGTCCCAATTCCGGATTTAATTTTTTTTCCCCAAAGTGAAGTTCTGGGGGCCTTTTGGATACACTCTGTGGCCGATACTGTTGGCTGTCTGCCTAATACATGTTTTCCCTTCTTCTTTATGAACAGTTTTTTTTTCCCCCAGGGGAACAACGTACAGGCCAAAGAATATAAGTTCCCATGAAGTCTTGCAGTTGGGGGTGGCTGTGGGATGTGGTGCTGGCTAAAGTCATGGGAGTCTACTGGGTGGAGCTTCTGGGGAAGTTATTTGTTTTTCGTGATTAAAAGGGGCAGGGTCAGTTGGCATGTGCCTTTTGACCTTTGTTCTTTGTCTTTTGCCTTCCACTTCTGCTCTTTGTCCTGTCTGGAACAGCAGTGGAAGGGCCATTTTGTAACCACAAGGATGAAATTTCTGTCCTCAGGTTGGTGGCATTGGCAGCTAGGAGGAGCTCGGCCCCTTTGTGATTTCTGAGGACAAGTGGGAAGGAGAGAGCCCTGCCATCAGGCATCTTAAGTGATTAAGCCCCAAGCCATGAAGTTGAGATTTAGAATGAAGTCCTTTTCCTGACTTCAGGCATAGAGCCAAAAGAAAATCCAGTCGTGGGCAGCATGGTGATGTCATTTGGGATGATTCAGCATGAGGCTTCCCTGAGGGCGTGAGTAGTGGCACATTCTCTCGGTTTGGAGGAGGAGCTGCTGTTGGCTTCCTCTGGTGTGTGGCTGAGGGATGTGGATCTTTTGGTCCTCACTGGGTCTCCTCAAACCCCTTGATGTATCACGTGTCTGCCTATAGGGCCCCCATCAGTTCCCTTTGCTCTGGGTTCTGAGAACAGGTGGCATCCTTGTATCAAGTCCAGTAGGACTACTGGGAAAAAACCTTCAGTCCCTCTCCCTGCCAACGTGCAAAGGTCACTGTCTAAGACAGAGTGGATTTCCACACTGCCAGTTCTCCTTGATCCTAGGATGCTGCTGTGGACCCAAGCAAAGCTGAACCAGAGGATGTTTCCCTCCTTTGAGTCACCTTCTGCTAAAGACTCTTCAAAGTTGCTTTACTTGCTTATTATCTGGGGTCGGGCTTCCTTCTTAGGGCACCACGCCTCTGCCTTGCCTCTCTGGGTGAGGGGCAGAGTTTGTGGGGTCAGAGGGTGCAGCTGGAGTGCAGGGGCCATGTGCCGGGCAGGCTTTCCTGCACTGGGGCAAGAAACAGGCTGGAGGCCTCCCGAGTAACACCCTTCGCACCAGCGGGAATCATCAGCTCTCTCCTGCTTCCTCTGTGACATTATCAAAGTCCTTCCTTGGCCATAGGGTCCAGTTTTTGGTCTTTAATCATTTAAAGCCCACACTTCTATGCATTGCTCTAATCAGTCCTCATAACAACCCTGGAAGTAGTTATTTTAAGCATCATGTCACATATAGGGAAACTGAGGCTACACTAGTATCTGGGCCAAGACACAGTGTTAGTCCTTGGCAGAGCTGGGACTGAATTCAGTGGGTCCTTCTCCCAGCCCTGGCTTCACACCGCCCCCGCCCCCGTCAACATTCCCTCTTGTGGTGGCACCCCAGGAATCACAGGGACTGTTGGCTGAGATGCTTGCATTCACATAGCTGGTTTTCCCCTCCTTCCTGGATGCACAACTGAATTGCTTTTTTCCAGGCCTCCCTTACATCAGATGGTACAGGGAGCTCAGGCCAGGGACATGGGCAGAAATGATTTGGGGGATCCAGAGGGACTTTAAGAAGGCCCAGTGGCAGACGCACAAGATGAGGCGCGTGTAAGACATGATTAGAATACAGCCACCCAGCTTACATTGGTCTGTTCTATTAGCGAGACATTTGGGGGGTTGTTTGTCACAGTGGCTAGTTGTTGATAACCCTGACCGATACAGACGGCTTGGGATGTTGATGCACACCCACGTATTGAATCTTGTAAGACATGACTGGCTAGTGGGGAGAAACCATGTCCCAGATAGTCTGAGATGGGTGTTAAGTTGTTTTGTGGAGACATTCTCTTACAGTCGGAGATTCCTTTGGCTACACGTCTCTGAAGATGGCTGATATGTGCTGTGCTTTTGGGGAGGGAGCCACTAAAACTTGAAAAGAGCTCCCAGCTCTGAGTTCTCAGGTTTGTCTCTTAGAGTTTTTCCGTAGTGGTACCTTGAAATGCCAAGCTAAATTCCTCCTTGGGTTTCTCATACATATAAATATGAATGTCTTACAGCCGCTTCCTGAATCTAGCTCACAGGAGGTGATTCTCAAGTTGTGCAAGTTTCTCAGCTTCTGCCACACTCCCCATCACACACGCGCGCGCGCACACACACACACACACACACAGTTTAAAGTTGATTATTGTTTTGTTTTGATCCCAGTAGCGGTGCATTTAAGGCCGTGTTTATATATCAGAGAGCAAATTATTTCACTACTTGATGTGGAAAATGGAGATAGATATAACCACCTCTTTGGGTTGTCTCAAGAACGGAACATGGTAACGAATGTGAAAGCACTGAGCACTGAGCTGGGAGCCCAGTAAGCTCAACCAACGGGAGACCCGATGCTTATTAACTGCGTAGACTTGTCTCAAGGGTTGAAGCAGAGGGCGGGGCAAATCCTGAGATTCACAAATGGCTTGAAAGCAGTTCCATAAGAACACGTGCGATGAGAAAACACACTCGGAGACACTTTGCAGCCAATGATCTGCTCCAGTCAGCCTAGTTTTAAAAAGAGATTTTAATATGTATCAAAGGGTTAATGTTTTATCTTTATCAGGATTCCAGAACTCTTCCCCTGTCATTTTGCTTCACCTTTTATTCTCTGTTTCAGTTAGAATCTCCTTTCTGTCCTTTCCCCCAAGGCAAATTAGTATATACTACGTGGCTTGTTTTAAGTGGAAACGCCCGTAAATCTGAACGCTTATTTATTATTTATGGTAGCAGAGGCAAGCTTTCCTTCTCGTGTTCTCCGCATAGCCTGCCCACACCTGAGAGCGGACGCTGAATTTAGGAGGAACGGTGCCCTCCAACGCCGTGCCTCTGCTGAACTGTGCCCTTGGGATGCCTTCCCTTTGGAGTGTGCTTTACTGTATCTCCACCCTTCCTTTTCACTTCATTTCAACGTTGCTTCTTCTGACATCAGTGAAACTGGCCAGAGTTGGCAGCTCTTACATTGTGCATCCAGAGAAATATTTTGGGGACCTATTAATTCTCAACCACTTCAGTTGGCAGGCGGAAGGCCTGGAAACAAATGAGTCTGGCGAGCGGCCCGGGCTGTCAACCCAGGCTGCTGTTCATTAGTGAGGCCCCACCTTTTGTGCTCGCTTGCAGTTCTACTGTGCGGATGGTTTCTTTATCTGACTTAGCGGACGGCTTTGGGATCTTGGGGGTTATTACTCTACTCGCCCAAGCAGGAACTCAGAGACACTGAGTAATGCATAAGGGGGAGGCCGCGCGGGGGGGGGGGCGCCGGGGGTCTTGGCCAATGGGTTTTGATATATTCTCTTTGCTCCTTGTTTCTATTCCTGACTCTTAAGCCTTGCATTTCAATCCCATCAATGGGGAAATGCAAACTTTAAAAAATACCTTTGTCTTTTCTTGCAGAACAGGAAATCACATTCTGATGTGTGTCATGTGAATTTCTTGTCTGCGAGCAGCTACCCGAGCATTCCTTCTCCTCCTCTCTTCACTCTCCGCCACCATCCTGTTCTCTGCCCCAGGACTCCCACTGTCAGGAAGAAACGTGGGGGAAAGCTTTTGGATGTTCTGTCTCTCCCCTTGTTTTAGTTTTTCTTCTAGGAAATTGCTTTTATTTTCTTATCATGAAGATAATATGTGTTCTTATAGAAATTGCTCAAAATGCTCTTGGAGAGCACACTCTACCTGAGTTTAAACTGGGATGTGGCATTGCCTGGTCAACAGGTGGGGTGATACACCTCCCTCCCCCAGCACTGCTCTGCCTCCCTCTGCCCTTGCCTCTGCTCATCTGTTTGCATGAATTTACTGTTAATTTTCTTTTTGCACAGAGCACGGTAGGAGGCTCACAGAGGGGGAATGCTTTAAACCAGAGCATTTGAGTCACAAAAACTGGCAAAACCTACCTGGTCTTTCTCCACGCAATTCTGTTTAGGAATTGCATGTACTTTTCCTAGACCATCTTTCTAAAGCTTGGAAAGGGTGATCCTGGGGGTCCCCAAGATTCTTTCTGAGAGTCTGCAAGATCTACCTTTTTCCAATTGCATATGTGTGTGAGACTGGATTTTCTTCATATACTTGCACCAAACAGATACTGCAACAGATTGAATGCGGAAGCAGATCCAGTGATACAGCTGTCTTCTATCAAGCCAGATGTTCAAGAGGTTTGCAAAATGTAAAACAGTGCGTCTCCTATTACTAAGTTTTGTTTTGGGAAATATAATTGTTTTTTTTGGGGGAGGGGAGAGAGTGAGAAAGAGTGTGCATGAACTAGGGTGTAGGGCAGAGGGAGAGAGAGAGAGAATCTTAAGCAGTCTCCATGCTCAGCATGGAGCCTGATATGGGGTTTGCGCTCACGATCCTGAGATCATGTCCTGAGCTGAAATCAAGAGTTGGACACTTAACTGGGCCAACCAGATGCCCCAGGAAATACAGTTTTTATTATTTTTTTTATTTTTTTATTTTTTTAAAGATTTTATTTTTTAGTATTTATTTGACAGAGATAGAGACAGTCAGCAAGAGAGGGAACACAAGCAGGGGGAGTGGGAGAGGAAGAAGCAGGCTCATAGCAGAGGAGCCTGATGTGGGGCTCGATCCCATAGCGCCGGGATCACGCCCTGAGCCGAAGGCAGACGCTTAACCTCTGTGCCACCCAGGCGCCCCGGAAATACAGTTTTTAAAAGTAAAAATATGTTATTTATGTTAACATGTAATTGTTTATTTTTATTTTTAAGTCAGTTAATATATTCACGTTTTTCATTTTAAATTTATAATACAGTAAATATTGATAGATAAAACCTGTATAAACCAAATTATTTTTGGTGTTGTCAATAAGTTTTAAGTGTGTAAAGGGACCTCGAGACCAGCAAGTTTGAGAATAAATACCCTAATTATCCAAAATAATATCTTAAGTTTTCAAAATACCTGTTGGTGCCTTAAAACTATTGGTTGTTTGGAAGCATCCTAAATGTCCATCAACCATTATGGCTAATAAACGATGATGTATTTATAAAATGGAATACTATATGGCAAAAAAAAAGAATCCACTATAGCTATGCACAACTGCATATTGAGTAAAAGAACCTGGGCACAAAAGAATACACCTTGTAGGTTTAAAAACTGGTAACAATAAACTACCATGTTTAGGGATGCAGAAATGGGTGATAAAAGTATAAAGAGAAGCATGGGGGTGATACCTTAAAAGTTAGGGCCATGATTGCCTTTGTGGGGTGGGGGGGGGACTGTGAATGGACAGGGTTTGAAGGAGCTTCTTGGAGTTGGCAGTGTTTAACTTGCACACACCGAGGTTTTATGCATTTCTCTGTATGTGGGTCTGCTGGTTATTAACCTATTGTCTTTGAGCTCCAAACCTACCCTTCTGAACACCTTTTCTGATGCGGGGGATGGCACTCTGGAAGCCACATTTTCTTTTGCCAAATGGCTCAGTTATGCATTGCTAGTTGGGGCCTCTGGGGAGAGGCTGGAAGTCTGGGAGATGAAGGAGGAACATTGTCCTTCCGATGTCACTGCAGCCACTCTCCTTCACGGGTCCACAGGTCCAACTGCAGCCTTCTTAGGCTCTTTGAACCAGTCTGGTTGCCCTTTTCCAGAAAACACACTACCAGCCGGCATGGTACCCAGTCCAAATGGAGCGGTGGCCTGTCCTGGAAGGTGTGATTTCCATTGCTGCAGGGTCTGTCTTTCAAGCCTCTAAACTTTAATCATCCCAACCTTTTCCCTTTGTCTCTGCAGACTTAGGGGCAGTCACTGCTTCCTGCAGGTAGCTGCTTTCCGTGGAAAACACTTGTAACTTATCATTAGCTAAGCTTATTAAGTGGTATCAGGACCTGTTATTGTTCTTAGTGTCATTTGCATTTTATTACCAAACATTATAGATTGGAGGAGTTGCTTCGGAAACTCACTTGGGAGTTACTCCACAATAACTATGTGTCCACCTTGTTCCTTTTCTTTTTAAAGATTTATTTATTTATTTATTTTTTGAGAGAGAGAGCGAGCACAAGTGGGGAAAGTAGCAGAGGGAGAGAATCTCAAGCAGCCTCCCTGCTGAGTGCAGAGCCTGATGCGGGACTTGATCCCAGGACTCTGAGATCATGACCTGAGCAGAAATCAAGAGTCAGATGTTTAACCGACTCAGCCACTCAGGTGCCCCACCCTGTTCCTTTTCATCCCCAATATTAGCTAACACGACTTTATAGTAAAGTCTCTCTCTTAAAATTGATGTGCTTCCTGTCTCGTGACCGAACCCTACAGGATACAGAAAATAGTTCCAGGAGTGACCCTTGGGGGGGAAAAGATCTCAAAGATTGGGATTTGGGCATGATTTGATCGTGTTCTTGAACTTAAATTTAGTGCAGAGCTCCTTGCCATGGCAGGGAGTGACGTCATGAGTAATCAGTGTCCCCTGCAGTGGCCTTGACCGAAATGCTTCCTGAAGTGAAGGCCATGGGAGATCGAGCGGTCGCTGCACTTGACCGTTAGGTAGAACGATGACTGCAAGGACTCTAGGATATAAGATGGCATTTCTCAATGTGCTGGAACACTTACAGAGAGAAAAACAACACGCTTGGAGCTTTAAACTCTCAGTTCAAGTCTTGGTCAGAGAACCAAAGAGCTTTTAGAGTGACTGCCCTCAGAATCACTTTTCCTTGTAGCCTCAGGGCTGACTTTCCTGAAAATCAGACAATATATTGAACCATACAGGATGCAGCTTTAAAGCCCTTTTTGAATTAAAAAGTGAAATCAGGGCTATGGCAAGTCTCTCACATGAAATTTAGGGTGTTCTTTGGGAAGGAGTGGGACCCTGAGTCCTGCTATGGGGACAGTTGGATGGACTCAGATGAAGCTGATAATTTGGAAGCCCCGAGACACTTTGATCCTTTTTTGGACTGTGGAAGCAGCTTGCCTTCTGTGCCTGCGGAGACCAGGCTTTTATCGTGTGAAGACAGTGAAATAATCTCACGCGGGGAAGCGGCCTTGTGAGGTAGGCCTACCTTAACCAAAACCCGACCAACCACCTCTCGCTGCTCCACACACTCCAGAGAACAAGTACAAAGCCTGCACAGGAGGAAACATCCTGTATTACAAAATAATTATCAGATTTTGATAATTTATATTACCAGAAACCTGGGGACTACGTGCAGTAGTGTATTTTAAGGAGGCTAGACAGAGAGGACAGGATACAGCCCTGGAGGACCACATTTCTCTGTGTGGTTGCACTTGGAGCTGCACTGGGATCTCCTGGTTTATTTGCGTGGATGACTACGGCTCGGACCCCGTGGTGACCCACACTTCATAGGGTGAGATGCCGAACTTCTTCAGCATAATGTACAGAAACAGATCCAAAGCCTTCTGGGGATGGGAACGTGGAAGCCCTCTGCCCATCCCCTCAACTCGTGCACTCTCTCTCTCAAATGAATGAATGAAATCTTCAAAAAAAGAAAAAGAGATATATCTGTATTATGGAAAACTCTCCACTCTGGAGAATCTGGCCTTGTGCTCCAATCCCACCCAAGCCAGTTCTCAGATCAAGAGTTCCTTGATTGAGGGGAGCCAGGGTTCCCCTAAAGACTACTGGGATGTCACAAGTATAGACCGTGAATCTTCCTCCAAGCCTTCCCCAAAGGAAGATGGGGTCGTTAGTAAGGGTGATGTCACACTGAGGAATAAGACACACACAGACTCTTCAGGATTTTCTGACTCTGAACTGATGCTAATTTCCTGGAGACCTCTAGTGCCCCTGGGAACCATCTGTTGAAATGGGAGCTTATGGCGCTCAGGTTATAAATGGGGACCTGAGCCAAGCTCAAATCTCAGGGGTCCCAGCATCCTACAATTACCTCTCTAGTTAGGGGATATAAAACGAGGATGTACGTACTCGGCTGTGGGCAGAGTCCATAACTGAGTTCCTTACAGTGGGAAGTCCCTGGAGCTTCTCCTCCCCGCTTCAGTAGTAAACCAGAAGCTGTACTATAATCCCGACTCTGCATTAACATAAGCGCCGCCCCAGAAGATGTAAAGAGATAAGTGACACTGGCCACGTACTTGTTATAATCCCACGTAACTCGCTTTTTTGGCTTGCGCAGGTGGTGGGTAAATCCTGGGGAGTGAGTGTGCACAATCCTCTACTTAAGCGAGTCATTGACCTCAGTTGCAGCTGCTGTTCCAGACGTGGCGTTTTTATTTTGGAGGCCATCAACACCGTCCTTGCTGCTGGGGTGCGGCTCATCTGAGATGGTTTCCTCTCTTTTAATCAATTGCCGGGTTTTGAACTGAACAACTTTTTTTTTCCACTTGGGATTCTGTATCCTTGTTGTTGTTGTTGTTTTTTTTAAAGATTTATTTATTTTAGAGAGAGAGCTAGAGAGTGTGTGCATGCACCTGGGGGGAGGGAGACAGAATCTTCAAGCAGACACTGGGCTTGATCCCAGGACCCTGAGATCATGACCTGAGCCAAAACCAAGAGTCGGCTGCCCAACCGACTGAGCCACCCAGGCGGCCCTTATATCCTCTCTTCGTACTGAACGAGTGTAAAGGTGAAATTAATTCTCTAGATTTATATCTGTATGGATATAACATAATAAAATAGATGGTAGGAGGGCTTTTTCTGCCAGCCATCCCCCTTCTTTTTGCTGCCTTGTGTCCCTTCCTAAAATATATATATAAGTAATATATGAAATAATTTAATATATAACTATTAATTACAATACTATAATGTATGTAATAAAATATATATAAAATTTAAATAAAATACATGTTAACTATACTATGTTATATATAATAATATATATAAAAATGTAAATAAAAATATTATATTATATATACACACACACACTTTTGGTAAGAGTTAAAAAGAGACTATTAACACTTTAGTTTATCTAAGCTGTGCTGGAAGAGCCACAGCTGTCAGGAGAAATGGTTGCTGGTCTTGAGGCTGTTTCATTCTGGAGGACCTAGAGGATGGTTCTAAAGAAGCTCTTAGGGGCTCTCGAATCTGGTGGGTTGCAAGCTGGGGGCTGCCAGGAGGGAAGGGGTGGGAAGAGGGCTGCACAAGGAGACTCCTGGACACCTGTCTGAGCAGGGATGGGAAAAAAGTAAAGGACCAGATGTTGTGAGGGACCCCCATCATCTAGTGGTAGGATTTCTTTCCGGCAGCGGTGGGTTGTACCTTCAAGCACGTTTCTACATGGCTCACACACAGAACTAAGAGGTTGCAAATGCAATCTTAATATCGATCTCTCTGTTGCCAATTATTTAAAAAAAAAGATCCAAATTGGTTTCTCTGTTATCTGGCACGAGTAGGGCATAGCATATTCAGGTCAATTAAATTTTACAGCCAAGAGTAGCAGATAAACTACACACTTCACTAGTTCCTACAGACGTGGGCTGCACGAGCACACACTTCGCATTCCAGCGTTGTAGAACGAAATGTCCTTCTGTGGATGAGGAGTCGGGAATTTTAGTGCCTCAGGGTCATGAACGAACAGTCGCTACCATGGACTAAAAGAGGCACAGGGCTATTAGCCATCATGCGGTTCGGGGGTTTGTGTTGTGCTCTGCGGCACCTTATAAACACTACATCAAAAACTAACGATGTACTGTATGTTGGCTAGCTGAACATAAACAAACAAACAAACAAGGGAAGATTTAAACCGGGCATCCATGCTGTATTAGTTTGCTAGGGCCGCCATAATGAAGCACCACCATTGGGAGGCTTAGAACAGTAGAAACTTACTGTCTTACAGTCCTGGAGGCCAGCAGTCTGAAATCAAGGTGTAGGTGGGGCCATGAGCTCTCTGAAGGTGCTGGGGATCGGAGGAGGAGGACCTGTTCCTGGCTCCTCCCCTTCCCTCTGGTAGCCTGAGGCTCGTAGGTGGCCATCTTCTCCTTGTGTCTTTTCATGTCATCATCTCTCTGCGTCCAGATTTCCCTTTATATAAGGACAAAAGACATATTGGATGATGGCCCACTTTAATGACCTCATTTTAACTTTATTATCTTTATAAGACCCTCTCTCTCAATAAGGTCACACACTGAGGTACTGGGAATTAGGACTCAACGTATTGTATTTTTGTTTTGGTGGGGGTGGGCACTGCTGAACCTATAATGTGCTTATAACAGATTGAAGCTCTGGGTAAGATTTGTTGGGAAAAGAAGTTCATCGTTACATATTTTGCAAATCCATTACATGAAAGGTGAGAAAATTAAGGCCTGGTGAGTTCGATGTCTTGTTCAAGTGGTAGAGCTTATGTGGTGGATTTCAGATTCAGATCCAGGGCCACGGGACTTTAGTTTATTTTCCAGCCCACAGCAGGAGCTGCCACGCTACTTGATAGAAAGTTATGATTGCTAGCACGGCTGCGAAAGCAACTTTATTCTTTCAAGTTTTTATTAGTCTTTTCATAAATGTCCCTTTTAATTGGAGAATTTGACATCGACATTCTGTTGGTTGGAAAGAGCCTAAGGCAACATAAAGTAATTGTCTTTCATTAGAAGAGTTCAGAAGTACAATTGATGATCTCTGTCAGAAGCTGAAAAATATTCATTTCTTCCTGGAATAATTTTGAAGTGAAAAGGTGGAAAACAATCCAACAGTTAATGACATACAATCAATACTGAATAGAGAGAACATAAGTGTTGTTGGGCTTCTTTTATTTCTTTATTCCCTCTCCACCTCTTTTTTTTTTTCCCCCCTTATTATCTGACAAGGCTCATTGACAGATGCTAATTTGAAGGATTCAGAACTTCTGGGAGAGGGGAAGCCGATTTGGAAATCCTGCATAGTCTTGATTCTCTTGTGACAATTTGGGAATGTGGAGATCCACAAAATGAAAATAATCAGTCTGTGAGATTTATCTTGTTAGACCAAGATTTATGTTGTACCGTTTGGCAGAAGAAAAGCCTGCGGTCTTTCCAGATAGCCAGTCCTTTGGCATGTTGAATGGTGGGTCACGTTTGTCCTGGGTGGCCCATGATACTCTCTTCATACCCCTTCGCGCTTATTGTCCATTTGGCACCTAGGGGCTGTCCTTGTTCACTTCCTGTCATTACCCCCAGCGAACTCTGGGAAGATGGCCGCTTACATGCACATCTCTGAGGCCCTCTTCCCCTTTGGAGTACTATAACAACCAGTAAGGATCAATGACTAATATAGGCGTGGGTGTGAATTTGAGCTCTCTGAGGAAGACTAGGGGCAAGGGAGTGGGAAGGGCAAAATTCTCTAAGGCGTGGGGTGAACTGGAAGGGAGCAGTGCAGAGGACAATGCCTGCCTCTCCCAGCAGCCCAGAGGGAAGACTGCAGACATTGTGCCCCTCGAGAAGGTCTAGCCAGCAGAAATCTGGGCTCTCCTGAGGGATCCTTCTGAACCTTCTGCTCCACTCTGAGGCGGCCCATGGTGCTGACCCTGCAGAGCAGGAGGGGCCCCACACAGCAGCTGGAGAACTATCTATGGGCTTTGGGGTTGGGACAAACCTGTTGGTTGAACTGGAATACACCCGAGTAGTGAGGTTCCTTTGGTATTCCTCAGCTGCAAAGTGAGTCATGTGGGTCCTCCCGGAGGCAGCTGCCAAGACATACTTAGAAGTACAAGATATCTGGGGCTAATGCTTGTGAAAGACAAAGAGAAGGAGCAGGAATAGTCAGGGAAAGCCTTCAGACATGATGGGGGTCTGCTTTCTCTGCTGGAAGAGGGGGGAAAAGCACTGAGATGCAGCTGTGAGAGTCAGCCGTCCCCGTGTGGAGTTTCAGCCCAGAGACTGCCTGTAGTGTCTGGATGGGACAGAAATGGCCCCGTCCTTGTGCCCCCACTGGATTTAGTCACTGGCTGGGAGTGGCCTGAGGAGGGTATGGCCTCATCCTGATCTGTGCAGCAGGTCCGAAAGGCGCTATGGGGCTCAAGGCTGTTGGCCATTTGTACTCCTGGTGGAAGATTCTTGCTGAAGAATCTTGAATGAATGAGTGGAGACTGGAGGTGAGGAGAAAGAGATGTGGATGGATATTTTTATATTTATATCTGTACCTATATCTCTATCTGTATCTCCGTATATCCTTTCTCTCATGTATCTATATGTACATCTATATCTGTATGGATAACTTCAGTGGTATGCAGTAGGGCAAAAGAAGGTTTTCTAGAATTTAAAACAAAACTTTTCTTTTTTTTTTTTTTAAAGATTTTATTTATTTACTTGACAGAGATAGAGACAGCCAGCGAGAGAGGGAACACAAGCAGGGGGAGTGGGAGAGGAAGAAGCAGGCTCATAGCACAGGAGCCTGATGTGGGGCTCGATCCCATAACGCCGGGATCACGCCCTGAGCCGAAGGCAGACGCTCAACCGCTGTGCCACCCAGGCGCCCCCAAAACTTTTCTTTTTTCCCCCTTCTTTTTCTTTTTAAGATTTATATATCTATTTGAGAGAGAGAGCACAAATGGGAGGGGCAGAGGGAGAGAATCTCAAGCAGACTCCCTGCTGAGTGCAGAGCCCCATGTGGGGCTCGATCCCAGGACCCCTAGATCATGACCTGAGTCAGTCAAGGCAGATCTTAACTGACTGAGCCACCCAGGCACCCCTCTTCTTCTCCTTCTTCTTCTTTTTTTTAAGATTTTGAGAGAGAGAGAGAGAGAGAGAGAGAGAGAGCAGGTGGAGGGGCAGAGGGAGAGGAAGAAGCAGACTCCCTTCTGCCTAGGGAGCTTGAATCAGGGCCTGATCCCGAGACTCCAGGATCATGACCTGAGCCGAAGGCAGGCTTAACCAGCTGAGCCACCCAGGTGCCCCAGTTTTGTTTTCAAAACTTTTTGATATCAAAATATCTTTATATGCATATGTAATTTGTATTTGTATGCTATATATAAAATAAATATATATACAAAAATATATAAATACATGTGTGTATGTATATATATGTGTGTATATATACATATATGTATACACACACCCAGATAGAGACATATATGTTATAAATAATTTATTTGTTTGTATATATGTAATATTTCTATGTGTATAGGCCTAGAGAAATGTACGTGAAGGTAAGTGCACACATAAGAGTGTGGTTATCTCGGGGGTGAGAACAAAGCAGGGGTTTGTGTGCACATCAATTATTTTCTTCTACAGTTTTGGGTGGTGCGCTTGTTGGAACAAATTATTTGTGCATTAAAATTTTACTTTTTATCAAAGTAAAATGTGCTCAATGTTACAAATCTAGTAGTACCAACAAGATTTGTAGTGGAAAAAGAGGCCCTGCCCTGCTTTTTCCCACAGGCAATCACTTTTAATTATCTCTGCTGTCTCTTTCCATGGTTACTTCCATATTTCGAAATAATGCGCTCATGTTGCCCTTTCTCGATTTTTCGCATTTTAGACTTTGTCCCTGTCTTCCTGATGTTTTGGAGGCGCATTTATCTCCCTGGCACCACCCCATCCCACCTGGCCCCTCCTCTCCTTTGTCTTCCCTGTAGGATCCTATGGTATTACAACCGTTAGGTACATCAGTGAAAAGTGTCTGTATCATCACTGACTGTGGTTTCCTGGAGAGCCAAGTATCTTGCTATAAATGCATTTCTTTTATTGCTGTGGTATTTTGCGTGTTTCCAGTGAAAATTTTTCCTCTACCATTGGTATGTTCTAGCAAGCAGAATCCTTCTACAGAGCAGTATGCCTTTCTTATGTTAGATTATTTCACATTAATTTTACTGCACATTCAAGCACATATGTATATACTTTCCTTTCCCCCTGAAATAGTAGCACACTATATACCGTATCCTTAACTTTTTAAAATACATCCAAAGTTTTGTTCTATATTAACCCGTATGAACATACCTTGTTCTTCATAGCAGGTGGTTGCGTAGTATTCTTTTGTATGCCTACACCTGCATTTATTTAACTGGTGCTCTATTGATGGAAATTTCGGTTATCATCAAATCTGGAATGAATATTCTTTATACACATCATTTCATACTGGGAGAGGAAGAAGCAGGCTCATAGCAGAAGAGCCTGATGTGGGACTCGATCCCATAACGGCAGGATCACGCCCTGAGCCGAAGGCAGACGCTTAACCACTGTGCCACCCAGGCGCCCCGAACATACCTTGTTCTTTATAGCAGGTGGTTGCATAGTACTCTATTGTATGCCTACACCCGCATTTATTTAACTGGTGCTCTATTGATGGAAATTTCGGTTATCATCAGATCTGGAATGAATATTCTTTATACACATCATTTCATACGTATATTATCTACCTAAAAGGGTGAATTCCTGTATGTGGAATTTCTGGTGAAACAGTAAAGCCATTTTAAGTTTGGAAGGTGCACTGAAACTGTCCTTCAGGGAGGTTGTATCAATTTACATTTCCACCAACGTGATTTGTTCCTCTAGACTTTTGCTGGCAGAGAATATTGTTAAATAATTTCCTCTTTGCCAAAGTGACAAGGAACTACAATGAGATATAATTACAGCTTTATTTTGCATTTCTGTTATTATGAATGAGTTTGAGTGTATTTTCGTGTATTTTGGAGCCATTTATGATTCTTTTTATGTGAACCATCTAATAGTGTATTTTGCCGATTTTCTGTTGGATTCTACATCCTTTTGATTTGTTGAAACTATTTATATATTAAGGGGATTGGCTTTTTGCTGGGTTTTAAATTGTGGAATGTTTTCTTCATTGGGGTTTATCTTTTGACTTTGTTTTTCGTGTTTCTTTCATGCAGAAAATTTCAGTTTTTATCTAATCAAATTTTGCAATCATCTAGTAACCCTAGTCCGCTTATGATAAAACATCAGACAAATCCAAATTGGGGAGCATTCAGCAAAATAACTTAATGCTTTTCAAAATTGTCAAGGTCACCAAAGACTTAGGGTCTGTTACAGACTGCAGGGGAGTAGTAAGGAGAATTAACGACTGAGTGCAGCGTCGTATCTGGATAGGGTCCTGGAACTGAAAAACGACATTGGTGGAAAAACTGATGAAATTAGAATAAGAAGTCTTCAGGATTCTGCCAGCATGGATTTTTGTTGTTGTTGTTGTTGTTGTTCTGATGATTATATTTTGGTTATGTAAGATGTTAACATTAGTGGAAGCTGGGGAGTGGGGGTGATGGTATGTAAAAATTATCTGCTCCATTTTGCCACTTTTTTATAGGTCTAAAATTGGTTTTAAAAAGTTCNGGAGCCTGATGTGGGGCTCGATCCCAGAACGCCGGGATCACGCCCTGAGCCGAAGGCAGACGCTTAACCGCTGTGCCACCCAGGCGCCCCTGTTGTTGTTGTTGTTGTTCTGATGATTATATTATGGTTATGTAAGATGTTAACATTAGTGGAAGCTGGGGAGTGGGGGTGATGGTATGTAAAAATTATCTGCTCCATTTTGCCACTTTTTTATAGGTCTAAAATTGGTTTTAAAAAGTTCAAAAAGTTTGCAGTTTTGGCAGAAGCTGCCAATTGTCTACCCAATATTTATTTTATCCTCCTTCCTTATTTTTTTTTAAAGATTTTATTTATTTATTTGAGAGAGAGTGCACATGAGAGAGAGAGAGAGATCATGAGCAAGGGGGAGGATTAGAGGGAGAAGCAGACTCCCCACTGAGCAGGAAGCCCAATGCAGGGCTCTGTCCCTGGACCCTGGGATCATGATGTGAGCCAAAGGCACATGCTTAATCGACTGAGCCGCCCAGGTGCCCCTATCCTCCTTACTTATTAACAAAATGCTGGGCAGTGTTCCTCTTTCTTTGCAGATAAGGGTGGCCAATAAGAAGAAAGCCGAATTTGTCAAGTGGGGCTTCTGTGAAAGCCAGTTTGCCTTTCTCCTCCCAGTTGCCTGGGAAGCAGAAAACGTGGCTGGAGCTTCAGCAGCCATCTTTGGTTCATGGAGGAAGGGACAAAAGAATTGCAGAGACCTTATACTTGGCATCAGGGATATCCTGAACCATTTGCAGCAATGGTCTGTCCTTTTGTGATTCAGTTTCTATATACCTAGAATGCAATTTTTAACGGATAGCAGCATGGCTCCTGGCCTTCCTCACTTGAAAAACTAAAAAACTAAAAAACAAACAAACAAAAAAAGACTCCAGCTTTCTTCTAGTATGACTTTGGTTTCATTTTTATATTAAAAATGTTCATCCATCTGGAATTAATTTCATTTGGTCTGAGGATTGAGAGATCTAGCCTAATTTTTCCCCCAAATACCTACTCAGTTGCCCAATACCATTAATGTATTGAATTTCCCCCTCCTGATACTCAATGTCATTTTCATAATATACTAGATTTTAATAGATATTTTGATCTATTTCTGGGATTTCTGTCTGGTTGCCTTGATCTAATTATTCATGTGCCACTTTCATAATACCTTAATGCTAATTTTATATTTTAATATTTATTGGGACAAGTGTCTCCTCTTAACTTCTCTTTTTCAGAATTTTTGCACTTTTCAAAAATTAATTTATTTTCATTTTTATTTATTTATTTTCTATTTTTAAGATTTTACTTCTTTTATTTGAGAGAGAGAGACTTCGAGCGCAAGCAGGGGGAGTGGGAGAGGGAGAAGCTGAGGGAGCCTGATGCCGGGCTTGATCCCAAGACCCTGGGAAGCTGAAGGCATATACTTAACTGACTGAGCCACCCAGGCACCCCTAATTTATTTATTTTTAAAGTAAACTCTACCTTCAGTGTGGGGCTTGCACGCACGACCCTGAGATCAAGATAAAGAGTCGCATGCTCTCCTGACTGAGCCAGCCAGGTGCCCCTCAATTTTGTTTTCTTTTTATGCATTTCCATATAAATTTCAGAATCAGATTGCATTCTAAATTTTTTTGGTTGGTGTTTATATTGAGACTGTATTAAATTTATGTATTAGTTTACGGAAGAGTGATACCCTTTTAATATTGAGTCTTCCTATCTCAACAAATGACATACGCCTTTTAATTTATTTAAGGATATTCTTTAGAAGCATTATGACATTTTATTTAGATAGATCTTACACATTTCTTGTTAATTTTCTTCTCACATATTCAGTTTTTTCCCTTGTTATTTTAAGAGAGTTTTTCATTATGTTTTCTAAGCTGTATATAGGGAATATAATAATTTTGTATGTTTTGTAATTAGACAACTTAATGCATTTTCATAATGCTTTCAGCTGACTCCTTTTTAGGTTTTTCCATTGTATAATCATTTAACCTGCTTATTATGATACTTTTACTCCATTCTTTTTATACTCTAATTTCGTCGTCCTGTCTAATTGCGTCAGATAGTGGGGAGGAAGTCAGAGTTCTCATATAAAACAGGTGGCACTTCAAATTGGGTATTAGGAGAGAAGTTTAATAAATGAGTTTCTTCCCAAGTGTGAACAAAGTGCAGGGAAACAGGACATGGTCCAGTACTCTAGCCAGTAACAGTGGGAAACTCTAAACACCTCGAGGCCTGAAGGTGTGAAGGATGGGAGAAGCTATTGGAGCCTGGAGAGACCCTCCCATACAGAGAGAGCTGTATGGGAGGGTCCTCAGACCAGAGTGGAGGCCTTTAATTGAGAGACACAGCCAACCTGCTATGACAGGGAGAGAATGGGAGAAGGATGCCTGATCACTCTGTCCTCCCATCTGCTAGTGAACTCCATTGGCATCCTCTCGATGCACTCTACATAGGCGAGTAGCAAGAGCGAGGTCAAGAGGGATAGAGTAGATCTGGAGGGGCAAAGACAGTGAGTACAGGGTATATCCTTGTCTTGTTCCTGATGTTAGTAAGGAAGACCTCTAGTATTTATCATTAAGCATATGTGTTTATATGTATGTATGTGGATGTATCTACATAGCTACATATAGGTGTGTGTATATGTATGTATGTATTATCCATCTGTATATGTGTGTATGAAACCACGTTTAACAAGTAAGCATCAACTTCTTTTTCTAATTAAAAAATTCTGGGGCACTTGGGTGGCTCAGTCGGTTAAGCATCTGCCTTTGGCTCAGGTCATGATACTGGGGTCCTGGGATCGAGCCCTGTGTCGGGCTCCCTGCTCAGTGGGGAGTCTGCTTCTCCCTCTGCCACTCCCCCTGCTCGTGCTCTCTCTCTCAAATAGATAAATAAGATGTTTTAATATTTTCTAAGATTGATGTTGAATATTATATTAGAATCCTTATGGTATTTAAAGAAATGATTATATGATTTTTTCTTTTGATATAGTAATAGTAAATATTTTAATACATACCCAATGATCACATAATTTTTGTAATACTGATATGAAAACTGAGTCACTG
>NC_048226.1:16375550-16410793 GCF_002007445.2 Ailuropoda melanoleuca | reverse complement strand
TTTTTTTTTTTTTTTTTTTTTGTACTGTGCTAACAGTTTAAATAGCATTAGTGTTACCAGTTTCTTTAGTGGTTGGAGAATTTGGTAAACTGGTCCTGTGTATGCATGTATGTTTCTTTTTGACAACTTGCTCCATTTTTTTTTTTTAAAGATTTTATTTATTTATTTGAGAGAGAGAGAGCACAAGTAGGCAGAGTGGCAGACAGAGGGTCACGCAGAGGGAGAGGAGAAGCAGGCTCTCCGCTGAGCAGAGAGCCCAATGCAGGACTCAATCCCAGGACCCTGAGATCATGACTGAGCCGAAGGCAGACGCTTAACTGACTGAGCCACCCAGGCGCCCCACAACTTGCTCCATTTTTTAAATGGAAATTTGTCTCTTTAGATTTTTCCTATCCAAAGTTAATGAGTTTATGTAACTTATATTTTCCTAGAAAATCATCTATTTTATCAAAGTTACACATTTATCTACATAGAGCTGACAAAATTAGTCTATAGTTCTTTAAATTTCCTCTGTATCTATAGTTATTCAAAAAACTTTTTGTGTATGTATGTGCTTTTTCTGTTTTTTTCTTGACTTGTTAGTGACAATTTTTAAAAATTGTGTTTTCTAAAAAACATCTCTAGATTGATTTCTGCCACTTTCTGTATCCCAAATTATTTATGTTCTTTATTAATTCCTTCTTCTGATTTACTTAATTTAATTTTCTGGTTATATTTCTAATTTCTTGAGTTGGATTATTAAATCATTTATTTTAGTTCTTTGTTATTTATTTCTCTTAGTATTAAGGCTGTGATTTTTCTCACGGGACCACTTTAGCTGTAACCCGTGGGTTCCGTAATGTAGTTTGTACTATTGTTTGTAATATTGTTTTTGTAACTCTGCAGTTACAGTGCTGTCCTCTTTCGACTCAAGGGTTGTTTAAAGAGTCTTAAAGTTTTCAGATGTAGATTTCATACCACTTTTTTGTTCTTTAAAGAAAAATACTTTATTTTGTAGAGTAGTTTTATGAAAAATTGAGCAGAAGGTAGAGATTTCCCATATGCCCGCTGGCCCCCTTTGGTCCTTACTCTTTGTAGGGTGAGAAACCAATGGAGGGTTTTGCAGAGGGAATGTATATTTCGAAGGGTCGCTCTGGCTGCTCTGTGGAGAACAGGCAGGAGCAAGGTGACCAGCTCCCCTTTGTTAGATCCGTTCTCTGGTCTGCTTGTTTCCCTTCACTTTTCTGTTTACTCTTTAACTCTGCTTGGAGCACATCGCACAGTTTCTTACGAGTGCCCCGTAGGTAAACACTCCATGTCTTTGTGCGGCTAAGAAGGCCTTCTTTCTCTTCCTACCTTTGAATAGTAGTTGGACGGGGTAGACAATTCTAGCTTGAGAATTATTTTCCGTCAGCCTTTTTCAGACCCCTCTGTCTTCTAGCACCTGGTGCTGAGGAGCCTGATGCACTTCTGATTACTGATCCTTTGCTTGCGATCTTTGTTTTCTCTCTGGAAGCTTTTAGGATATTCTCTTTATTTTTGAAGTTTTGTAGTGTCGTGACAATGTGGTGTTATTTAGGAACATGTGTGTTTTCTCATTTTACTAAGCACATAGTGTAGATAGCCGCATTTTTCAGTCCTGGGAAAATTTTGTTTTATTTTTTGAGTTTCTTCACCTTAATCTTCTGTTCTCTGTACTGTTTGTTAGATTTTGGACCCTGCACATGATCCTTGAAATTTCTTTATTTTTTAAGGATTTTATTTATTTATTAGAGAGAGAATGAACATGAGTGGGGGGCAGAGAGAGAGGGAGAAGCGGGTTCCCAGCTGAGCAAGGAGTCTGATACGGGACTTGGTCTCAGGACCCGGAGATCATGACCTGAGCTGAAGGCAGATGTTTAACAGACAGACTGAGCCACCCAGGCGCCCTGATCCTTGAGATTTCTTACCTTTTTCTTCCATATCTCAACTGTATGTCATTTTGTTCCATTTCCTGGGAAATTTTCCCAATATTATTTATGAACATTTCTATTAATTTTTTTGTCTTTGAAGTGATATTTTTAATTTCTAAGAGCGTTATTTTATAAAGAATTATGTTTAGTTTGCTGAAAGCAAAATATATTCTCATCTCGAAATAGAATTAAAAAAATTTTTTTTTCCTTTTGGGGCCCCTGGGTAGCGCAGTCGTTAAGCGTCTGCCTTTCGCTCAGGGCGTGATCCCGGCGTTTGGGGATCGAGTCCCACATCGGGCTCCTCCGCTGGGAGCCTGCTTCTTCCTCTCCCACTCCCCTGCTGTGTTCCCTCTCTCGCTGGCTGTTTCTCTTACATAAATAAATAAAAAATCTTAAAAAAAAAGAAATTAAAAAAAAATTTTTTCCCCCTTCTGTTCCCTGTATGATTTTTCTCTTCCTCTGGGTTCATTCTTTTTTTTTTTTCTTTGTTGTTCATATTTGTTTATTTTCTCTCTCTTTTTCATATCAGATGTCTTGCTGCAATGTCTGATGATTTCCTTAACTTTGGGTGGTTTCGGTGGGGGCCTGATCGTTCCCCGGGTGGTTCCCAAATGCGAGACTCTGGTGGCCTGTTCTCTGGTTTGTTCAGTTTTCCCAGGTGAATACTGGAATCTGTCTCCTGGAGGATTATTTCCTTGGCTTCTGGCTCTTTGTATATGGAGTGTAAAATTGGAGCTAAGAGTCAAGATCACCCCATGTTTGGTTCCTCCGTGACACTGCTCCATCCTGAGTTCAGACATAAGGTTTCTCGGGTCCTGTAACATTCATTCCCTTTCAGTTTCTCCAGGGTGTAGACTTCCATTTTCCTGCACGGAGTGCAAACCATCTGCTGGCATTCTGTGTGAGAGTAGAGCTGGGGAGAGGATAGAGGCAGGCCTTTCTGTGTGTGACTTTTATATTTGATCCTGGGCCTCTGACTCCAGAGGCATTTTGGGAGGCAGGTGGACTCTCTTCTTGTCCGTTTGCCTCTTGGCAGACCCTCTGGGCTATCTTTTCCTCCAGTCCACTGAATCAGGCCCCACTGCCCCATCTGCCTTCCACTTCCTAAACTCGTATGTCAAAGTCTCTCTTCCACTGATGTACTTGACATTGTTGCCTTGCTTTCTAGGCTACACATTTCTCCCCTTTGTTATAATTTCCGTGGGGTTTCAGGTAGAATGGAGATAGACATTTCCTCAATCTACTCACTGTCTTTTGATAATTGAAAACTCAAAGAAAATTTAAAAGGAAGGAAGATAATTCTACCAAGAGAAGAGTCCTTTTCGCTTTGGAATTGACTTAAGCACTCCTTACATCTCCTCCCTTAGTATATGTTTCACTGTGAAAACTCATTGTTATTTTCAAAGGACTTTCAGGCACAGAAAACTAGATAGAGCTTAGGAAGAGCAGGGGGCCTGAAACAGCTCACATAGGTCCTGGCTCCTGGGGAGAGACAAGTCATGCTGGACCCCCACAGACATCTTGAAACAAGTGGTCTCACTGCTCAGCTTGTGGCTTTTCCAGACACTGAACATTGGGAGGAGATGAGGGGCAGATCCTGGGAACTGAGGGGCAAGGTAGGGCAAAGCCAAAGTGCTAAGGATAGAGGTTTCTGCTGCACCTGACCTTGGTGACTTCGAGGACCCAGAGAGTCCTCTAACTTACAGGCTGGGGACCCTCGGGGCAGACAACACAGCAAAGCCACCAGGGCTCTGGCATTCCTCCAGATTTGACCACGTGCATCAGGGGTAACTTTTCTGAGTGTATCATCAGTGTCAGGCACCATGCTGGATACGTGACAAGCATAATTTCAATTGTCAGAACCACCTGGGAGATAAGGGGCACTTTCCACATTTTGTGGAGGAAGATACTGAAGCCCAGGTGAGTAAGAAATAAGAACCAGAACGTGAATCGAGGTCAGCTTGGCCTCTGCTTCGACTAAGGCACAAAGTCGATTTTGGCCAGACGTGTCATCAGCAGCCTGGGGGCCCAGTTTCACTGCATACATGTATCGCTTGGCCCATACACTGTAGGCACACGCGGTGTCCTGAAATATTTTGAACCAGTTGGCAATGTTGGGAAACTCAGGGAGTTTACATAATCCTCCAGAACTCCAGCTTTTTTGGAAAAGTCAGCAGACTTGACCACACTGGGTCTGTGATTCTTGTGTGGCAGCAGTGCCTCGGAGCTGGGGCAGTTTTTACCTCTAAATGGCAGGGAGGTGCCCTTCTGTATGGCCCCAGAATAACCCACGTGAGCGTCTGGCTCCTGGAGAGCATGACATTATTCTATGTAGATGCAGCCAAACTCCACAGATACCTTAGAACAAGCCGTGGCATCCTCTGGCCTATTTGTCCCTGTCCCCACCACTTCCTGTCACTCCCCATCATGAACCCTGCTCTGGGTGTCTGTTACTGAGCTTGTGTCCTGGTTTTCCTTACAGTAAGATCTAATAGGCCGGCTTATTGAACGAGCCAGACGTAGAAGGGGGGGATTTAAAGCAGTTTCATGCCTAATCATTCTTCTCCATTAAAATCCCTTCCTGGGGTCATTCTTTCTTGTCCCTGGATGAATCTTGGTGCATCTAGAAAATAAGAAGTGCTCTTCAGTCTAATAATCACATTGCTTCCCCTTCTCCCCCCCCGCCACTTATGCGTCTTGGTCACAGTCCGATGTAGGCTGAGGAGGCTGGTGGGATGGCCGATTTACCTCTCCTGGCTACACTGGCCCCTCCAAGTCAGCAGTGGGGACTGGGCCGATGCAGCTGGAATAGCTGGAAACTGGCTGATGTTGGTGACCCCAGCTGAGCTGATCCTTTTGTGGTTCCTCTCTGGGATCTCTACCTGCAATTCAGTAGCCTTTTTTTTTTTTTAATTTTGATCTATTTTCTATGAATTTATTATTTTTTTTTAAAGAACTGGTCTATTGATACAACTTATATGTCTTTAGATAGGTTATGTGTTTCTTTGGCAGCATATATTTGGAATTCATTTAGTCAGTTGCCAAAAAAACTTTATTTTTTAAATGATGGAATTTTAAATATACAGGTTGGTAGGAATGCAAACTGATGCAGCCACTGTGGTAAACAGTATGGAAGTTTCTCAATTAAAAGTAGAAATATGACATGATCCAATAATTCCACTACTGGCTATTTACCTAAAGAACATGAAAACACTAATTTGGAAAGCTGTGTACATCCCTATTTGTTAAAGCAGCATTATTTATGATAGCCCAAATATGGAAGCAACCCAAGTATCCATTATAGATGAATGGATAAAGAAGATGTGGAATATTATGCAGCCACAAAAAGGATGAGGCCATGCCATTTGCGACAACATGGATGGACCTAGAGAGTATTATGCTAAGTGAAATAATTCAGACAGAGAAAGACAAATACCCTATGATTTCACTTATGTATGGAATCTAAAAAACAAAACAAATAAATAAATAAACAAAAAGCAGAATCAGACCTATAAATGCAGAGAACAAACTGATGATTTCCAGGGGGAGAGTAGCTGGGGGATGGGCAAAATGGGTGAAGGGAAGTGGGAGATACAGGCTTCCGGTTATGGAGTAGGTAAGTCATGGGAATAAAAGCTCCAGCATAAGGGAATATAGTGAATGGTATTACAATAGTGTTGCATGGTGACAGATGGTAGTTACACTTGTGGTGAGCACAGCATAATTTGTAAACTTGTTGACGCTACATTGTACACCTGAAACTAATGCAACATTGTGTGTCAACTAAACTTAAATAAAAAATTAAAAATACATGATTGTATATTATGGGTTAAATTTTTCAAAGCAGTAATGGATCGGGGCTTATAAGGGAAATGGTATATGCTTGTACATATTAAGCATCTCCAGTGTAAAATTTCTTAATTGGAATACTCTTTCCCTTGGCTAATTCATTAGTGAAAGTATTCCTCAAGTTAACGCTACAGAGTATGAAGCAATCCTTACATAGTGTAAACTTGTTTATGTTATTTTGATTTCACTTTATTTTTTTTAAAAGATTTTATTTATTTATTTGACAGAGAGCTAGAACGTGCGTAAGCAGGGGAAACAGCCGAGGGAGAGGGAGAAGCAGGCTCTCCACTGAGTAGGGAGCCCGATGTGGGGCTCGATCCCAGGACCTTGGGATCATGACCTGCGCTGAAGGCAGATGCTTAACTGACTGAGCCACCCAGGCACCCCTGGTTTCACTTTAAAACCTTTAGTTTGCTTCTTATGGATACGGTTCATACTCAGTATAAAAAGTGCAGACACACATAGAAGAAATACATATCAGCTGTTTGGTTTTACAAATGATAGTAAAAACACCATGTCTTACAACTTTTGACTGCTTTGGGTTCCATTTTAGCCCCTGGGCTCTTCTGAGGTCTCAGGCTCCTTGAAATGGTACTGTAGGGCAATAACATTTTCGGCTGACCCTAGGCTATCTTGCTGCTTTGGGGTCCACATCCTGTCTTCTGGGAAACCTGCACCTTTGTTCTGTACAATTGGTGTTTAATTCTTCACATCAAATTCTCTCTGTTAAATAGAACTGGTGTGGTTTCTGTTTCTCTGGCTGGACCTTAGACCCAGCAGCTCTAGCATTTACCCATTTTCTCAGCTCCAAATGAGGCACAAATTACTTCTGGGAGGTATTAATTAATTTCTGACAGTGCTTAAAGAACTATTTCTCTTTCTCTCTCCTCATATCCATTCCTTTCCCATCTCTTGAATTTTCTCACATTTCTATAAAGAGAATGGAGCACATTTGCCAACTGGTTAGCTTGAAGTATCTAGAGTAATGGTTCATTTAGTCAGTTGCTGGTAGAAAGATGGGGGTGGGTTATACATACACAGAAGAATTCTGAATCATGGTTCATTTGTAAGTATCGCTTCTACTTGACAGTGTTTGTTAGCCAAGCAAAATAACCGAAAGAAGAAGGATTTATTTGGAAATCTGATTTACACAGAGTAGGTTAAATGGTTGAATAGATTCCTTCCTTTGGATCTCTCCATTCATAGAGTCTGTACTGTGATTTTTATTCTAGGGACCTTTGGTATAGGTCAGCTCTATTGTTCTTATGGAACTGTATGGAAGAAACGTGTGGGTGTTCAAGAAAATGGTTATATAATTAGTGTGAATAGAATTCCGAGGCAGAGAAGACTTGGAGTGGTCCTCTGGTTCATCTCCTTGCCTTCAGGCAAATCAACACCTAACCCAATTTAGACAGAAAATATTCAGAGAATTCCCCTCATTGCTTTTATTAGCTTAATTCCTATGTTAAAAATAGTTTCCTCCAGAAATCTCTCCTTTGATTTTACTTTGAATTAATTTAGTCTCTCCATCCCTCACTCAGTCATTCAACACAGTTCTTTTTGAGCTTCTATTATGTGCCAAGGACTGCTAGCAAAGGAGACAGTCTCCATGTAGCCCCCGGTGCTTATGCCAGGACTGATGAGAGAAACATGTTGCAGGAAGGCAGAGCTCAGCTCAGCGAAGGAAGAGCTTTCCAAGGGTGAGAAACGCTCAAGATGGATCGGGCTCAAACACACCCTTGGGTCACTTGGCCAGAAGTAGGGAGGAGGGGAGCGGCTGCTGGAGGCTTGGACTGGATGCCCTTCACGATCCTTTGCAACTTTTGGATCCTGTCTCTCCTCTGAGTACTGTATTGTCATGTGGGCTCTTTCTTCCCATGTGATTTTCAGGGAATTCGTTCTTCTATTTATCCTGGACTGGTAGGAAGCCTGGTCTTGTTGACAATGAACTAGTCATTAATTGGTAATTGCTTAGTCATTAGTACCAGAGAAATGACCTGTCCTCCTGATTCTCTTAGAAGGATGCTCCTTGCCTTGCCTCTCTCTGCATCTCACCACCCAGCTGATGCCTGATTACATTCTCTGTCCCACCAAATACTTCCCCCTTCACTGTACTCAAGTGCAATTCTACTTTTGAGTAATTTTTATATTTTATATATATATAATATACATATATGACACAACATCTAGCCTGACATAACACCTAACACATAGTGGGGCTTAATATTACATGTGTGTATGTATGTGATATATGTATATTCCATATAATACACACACACATATACATATATATAACAATATGTATATATGTAGTATGTACATATACTTTGAAATGAGTGAATAAGTCTTTAGTCATTGACTGGATTTGTAGAAAATAAGAAAACAGTGACATTGTGTTAGGATTCTCCAGAGAAACAGAACCAATTATCTATACCTACATAGCTATACCTAGATCTCGAAGAAATTGGAATACATGATTTGGGGGTTTGGCAAGGACAAAGTCTGTAGGATGGGCCACCGTGCCGGAAATGTAGGTAAGAACTGATGTGCAGTCTTGAGTCCGAAGTCCTCAGGGTAGCAGGCTGAGAACCCGTGCAGGGTTTCTATGTTGCAGACTCGAGACACAATTGCTTCTTCTTCATGATCCCTCAGTCTTTGCTCCTTGGCCTTCAACTGATTGAATGAGGCTCGTAATCTCCATTATGGTGCAAATCTACTGATTGTTGGTTCATCATATTATAAAAAACAAACCTTCACAGCAACACCTGTTCTGGTGTTTGACCAAACGACTGGACTCTATAGCCCGGCCAAGTTGACACAAACAAACCAAGTGTCACACACATAAAAGTAAAACTTGCTTCGGACACCCAGTAGACCGGCACCATGTCAGGCATCATGGCAGACAGACCCTAGGGTGACTCCCAAGAACTCTAGCCCTCTGGTGTCTGCTCCTATGTGATCATCTCCCTGTGAGTGCGGGCAGGACATACAACTTGCTTCTAAGCCATAGAATATGGCAAAGGTAATGGGATGTCACCCCTGTGACTGTGTTACACTGTGTAACACCACGTTAGCTGACTGGAATGAGCAGTGCTCCTGTTGGCCTGGAAGAAGCAAGTTGCCCCAATGTGGTCGGACTGTGGAGAGGCTCACGTGTCAGGGACTTGGGGGTGGCCTCTACGAGCTAGGGGCTCAATCCTACCGCTGCAAGGAGCTGACTTCTGCCAACAACCACGTGAGCTTGGAAGGGGGACCTCGTCCTGAGCCTTGATTGCGACCCAGTGTGGAGGGCCATACTACGCTGTGTGATTTCTTGACCCGTGGAAACTGTGAGATAATAAGTATGTGCTGTTTGTTATGCGGCAAGAGCAAGTGAACGTAGCACATTGTGCGCACCCCGCACTAACGCTTGAGGTGGAGTCAGTGCTAGATGAGGGGCTGGGGCTCCACAAAGTCCAAAAGCTGGCCATATCGGAGCTACTTCTGAACACAGCTGAGACTCCCAAGTTCCTGTGTGTTCCAGCCCACACCCGCATTTCTCCTCAGTTTAGTGTGGGAGAACAGACCGGATAATGAGCTCTGTGAAATGGTGAGGACAGAAAGAAAATTCCATTGTGCATATGTAAACAGAGAGTCCAGCAGATGAGATTTAAATGTTTTTTTTTCACCCAAGAAGGACTCCAGGAAGCTGCATCACTGTCTCTAGGAGCCAGGAGAGTCTCCAGACTCCCTCTGAGGGTAACCTTAAAATGCCAGAGGAGTTCTTAATGAGGAATGAAGGGTTTAAACATTGTCTGAATTGATCTTCCTTTGCACCCACACGTGGCCTTTGATGCACACGGATGCAGACCAGGTAGGGAAGACGTGAGCCGGGTGCCACGGTGGGGGTGGGGGAGGAGCACAGGATTCATGGCTGCTCTCGTCCAGGGCTGAGCTGAACCAGCCTGAAGGTGCCAGAAGCCTGCTTGACAATCGCCTTCTCACTCATCACAATAAATTAGCTCCCTGTGGATAATGTTGCCTCTTATTATCTGCGGATGTCAGGACTTTTTATTATCCCTACCTTCTGGGACTCTCTTCTGTCTTGACTTCGTGCAGGAGACAAAACTAGGACAACACTGGGAGTCCTGAGCCTGTTTTGGTGCAAGAGCTCTGCCTTGGGGGATACACAAGTTTAATCTGGTCAGAGACCAGGAGAGTTGGGGCCAGAACTCCCTGGCGTGGGCTCTCAGAGATCGGGAGGCCCTTCCATGAGTCTTGTGTGGTCCCCTGGCAGTAAACCAATCTTCCTGGAAAGGGATCCTTGGTGATATTCTTTTCTCTAAAATGAGCAGCTTGTTGCTCTTTTGAGTCCCCTGTCACCTTCTGAGAAGCTTCCTCAGCTTAATCCTGTGAAAACCCAGCTTTTCCTCCCTCACAACGGGAGGGTGCTCGTCCTCTGTGAGATAGTTTCATGTTCTCTGTTGCGTGATGCATGACCATGCTCAGTGAGCTGCCCCTGCTCACAGCTCTCTGACGTTTCCTCCTGTCCCTCATTCACTGTGCCCGAAGTTCTGGCTGTTGGGAACCACCTGCTTTGCCAGGGGTGTGCCTGACCTCTCATTCCCACTTCCATCCTTTGCAGAGGCTGTTCCCCCTCTTCTAGAACCCTCCCCTGCCTCCTGGCCAACGCTCAGGCGCTCTGCAAAGCACAATGTTAAGTGTGCCTCCCCTGCAGAGCTCTGCCAGATCCCCAGTATTCTGTCTGTCTGTCCGTCTCTCTCTCTCGATGACTGGCTCTGAAACTTTAGGCAAGTTGCTTTGCTGCTCATGGCTCAGTTTTCTAGTCTACAAAGCAAATCTTATAAGAATCCTTACTTGATATGGTTGTTGGGAGGTAAATGAGAAAATGCAGAAAAAGCCTTCAGCACAACACCCAAGGCATACTAACGGGTCAAAAAGTTCAATAAACCTTCACACTGGCTTTATTTATTTAGATCTTTCTCTCTGTAAATCTGTGAGCACCTTGAGGATAAGAATTGTTTCTTAGTTGTCACTGTTGATTGCTGGGCCTTGCCGTGGCAGGTTGTATTCTCCCCACATGGCTGCAACATGCCTTTGGCTCTCCTCCCAGTGGTAGGTGGAGGTATGTCCCTTCCCTTGGAAGGTAAGTGGGCTCGTACCTACGGTGGGAATGATGCCGTGTGACTTCGGAGGCTGGGATGTAGATGGTGACACACCTCACAACTGGGGTGTCTTGTGGTGCTTGCTCTTAGAATCCAGTCTCCATGCCGTGAGGAAGTCCAAGCCTGGACCTCCATGAACAGCCCATGTGAAGAGGAAATGGGAGCCCTGGCCCACAGCCCTCGCTGGCTCCCAGCTGATTTCCAGGGTTAACATGCCAGCCAAGAGGGTGAGCCACCTTGAAGGTCCATCCTTCAAGCATAGTCCAAGTTGCTGTTTGGAGCAGAGACAAGGCCACTCAGAGTTCTTCCTGAATTGCAGATCTGTGAGCAAAATAAGTAACTGTTGTGGTTTTAAGCTACTAAGTTCTGGGGTAGTTTGTTACTTCGTACGAATAGCCAGACTATCCCCTGTAGCTTTCATCTACTTGACCTAGAAGCTTTCCAATCAGAGGGCATTCGTTAATGAGTCAATAGGGATGGTTGAAGTGACCTCTCTCAAAGCAGGAGGAATAATTTCCAAATCTCTGACTCTTCCCATGATGCTTTCCACTCTGTAAATGTTGGTCGAACTGAACAAAAGAGGTTAAGAGACTCAACCGAACAGTATTTGTAGAGTGTTTTTGTATACCTGAAATTCTGCCAAGGGAAGCAGAGGGCCAGTGTCTGTCCTCAGGGAGCCTGGCATCTGTTGGGAGGAGAAAACACACAAAGGAAACAATTGGAATGGAACAGGAGGACATACATGTTAAAAAACCAAAGTCAGGGTCAGGAGAGGTCCAAAAGGGGCAAGGCACCAGGAGGAAGTTGGACTTGAGGCAGGCTGGGAGGGCTGAGGGGACTGGAGTATCAGGTGTGCTGAGGGGAAGGAGGAGGACAGCCAGGTAGAGGGGGGAGAATGAGTGGGGTGAGGCAGCCGGTGATCGGAGGGAGCAAAGCTTTCAGGTCGTTACGTGTCAGGATGAGGACTGAGAGTTTGGTTCTTTTTAGGCCCGTTCTAGGTTCCAGAACAAGGGAATGACTTGATGAGCAGGTGTGTTGGGATTCGGGTGGATTTGGGTCGGGGGAGCAGGATCCAGGGGAGATTTGGGTAGGGGGAACCAGGAGGCTGGAGGGGGGTGGTGACTGGAGATCTCAGCAGTAATCCGGGGGAGAGGGAGTGTTTCATTGTCCAGGAGCTCTCCCCCCAGTCAGTGCCCCGTGGATGCTGCCAAGCTCCTCTTGGTTGCCCCTTGTCTGTCCATGGATTGCTTAGGTGTCTTGTGGCGGTACACGAGGTGGGGTGAGGACCCAGGTGACATCTTTGAATCCTGACTCCATCTCTCATTAGCCTGCATGTTCTTGGGCAAGTTAATTAACTTTGTTGGCCTCAGTTTCCTCATTTGAGAAATGGGAAAAAAATAATAATACAGGGCTTTGTGAGATTGTAAGTTGGTTTGTACGGAGAGGAAATGCTCAGTGAGTATTTCTGTTATTTTGGGTCACAGCTTCAACACGTTTCCACAGCTGGACTCTGGTGGTGGGTAGGTAGTGATCTTTTATCTGGGACTCTGGGGACTTCCCAAACAGCCATCATTTGTCAATTTGTAGTTTATCCCTTAGACGGAGCTATTTTAGAGGTGCTTGAACTTATACAGCATATACGAATTTAATCAAATTCCAGGGTATCATACTGTTTCCCCTCTGTGCTGTTCTTCACTTACAAATAATTGGCAAAGTCCATGCACTTGGCCTCTATAAAACTGAACAGTCATTGTTTCTAAGGAGGGTTTAATCCAGTCAGACAATCACAAAACATCGTAAGTGACTTTTGGTCCTGGTAGAAAGATGGTATCTCCCAGAATTGGGGTTCATTTGGGGGTGATGTAAGTCTTGCTGAAGACAGCTGAAATCTGGAGCCTGGGCTTATGAAAAATTTTGAGCAGATTTTAGCAGCAAGAAATTCTTCTGTCCTTTTCTCTCTCTTGTTCTCTGTTCTTAAATCCATCCATCCATCCATCCATCCATCCATCCATCCATCCATCCATCCATCTTTCCTGTATGCTGATAGATCTTTTTCATTTACAAAGCAAGTTATAGTTGATTTATTTGTTAGCTTTATTGGTTATTCAACAGAACTGTGACCTAATCAGTGAATTGTCCTAGTTCTGTAGACCCAGCTAAAATATTAACACATTGTCCCAATTAAGCAAATAATTTCTGAGCAGGGTCTTTGTCTTCAGTTCAATTTGTAATATGTGATTCATTTTTAACGTTTAGTATTGCGAGTAGGTACTTGTTATTAATAAAGGTAGAGCTTTTGTGATATTTGAAGGTCCAGTGGGTCCTTGATAACTGCCCCGTAGTCCCTTGTTCCTGTAGGCACTCAGGATTGATTCTTTTTCCCAAGGCCAGGAAGGACAAGAGGCTTTCTTTGGTGTTGATTGGAAGCATTAAATGGAGCACAAGGGAAAAGCACATTGCTCCGGTTACTATCTTTCCTAAATTGGTTATAGAATCTTCTTATTTCATAAGGCCTTCAGCACTGATTTGGAAAAAAAAAAATCTTTTCTCTTTCATTTAAAAAAGGTGCCTCAGGCATCCATTGTATGATAGGTGCTTAATAAATAATAATAACAGTTATTATTATGGAGCAAAAATCTGCTATCCTTTCACATGAATGGAACCTTGAGACCTCTTTCTATTAGAGAGGTGGATGTATTTGCTTTAACACCACGTTATTGTGGCTTTTTGGTTCAAGGCATCAGCATTCTGTTTATCCACATGCTTCAGGATTTATGGTTATTACTGGGTCTGTTTTTCCGTCTCCTCCATATCCCCAAGCTTCACATTCTTTTCTTGCTAAATTCCAGAAGTTCAGATAACAACAGAAAATGCATAATAAATTTGTGCCTCTGTAAATAATAATAGGGAGTGACTGAAGCTTGCCTGGGATTAGACTCATTTTGTCTGTTTTTCTCACTTGAAAAAATTTTGATGAGTTTATTCTTTATCACTTTGGGAAATAATGTAAAATGTGATTAGAGGCCCACGTAATCTGGGCTGTGTTCCCAGAACTGTTTTTATTTAGTGTTGCTGTATTTGGGTGATGAAATGTTTATGCCACAGCAATGGATTTTTCAAATCATACCATTTTCGATAAAGATGCTGTATTTAAACCTCTTCTTGTCCATTTTGGGGGTGATCAGAGTAGGGAGTTTTTTGCTCCAAACCTTATCAAAAGTGTATTGGATGGAAGATATTTTCATAGGGATGGCACATTTCTCATCATTTCATAAGATGCATGTAATTTTTATCTTTTCTTCATGACTCAAAGTGATTATGAACCCAAGTTGCGGTGCAGTGTCTTCAGGAATGATCAAGATATTCTCACACTAAATATCCCTGGGCAGCTTCCCAGAACTTCTCCTTCATTGGTTCTTTCTCCTTCTGGATTCCTAGGCTATTCCTTTTCTTTTTTTTTCCTTTTTGTTGCTGTTTCTGCCTAGTGTTTCCCTCTCCCTCACCCCGCAGCATCATGTGAACTTTGAGAGGGAAAACTGGAGAGTGCCATTGGTATTGTATGTTAAATAAGAATCAGTGAGCTAGGAATAAAACACCAGGCTTCCCGTGGAAACTCAAGTTTAGGACTAAAATTCTGCTCTGAGAGCCACTGGTGTGACCTTGGGCAACAATCTCTCCGGACCTTAGTTTCTCCTGCTGGAAAATGGTGAAGTTAGGCCGCAAGACCTCTGGTTTTAACGTTTACGAGCTTACCGAAGGCAGCCAGTAGTCTCTGCACTTTCTGACAGGTGTAACAACTCGCTGGATGCCATTTTTGTTTACCTGTGGGTTTTTGCTGCATCCTCGAGGTAATCTGCTGATGTTTCCCCTCAGATGAGGGGAGCATTTGCCTCGTCATGACCTAGGTCTGCCCTCACACGTCAATCTGGGATCATTCCCCCATCAGCTACCAGGACACAAATCTCTGTCTCAAGAGGTTGCTTCTTATAGGAAAACCTGACCTGTGACTATTAAGTAAAGATTTCTGTGCTTGGCTATATATTCTGTCCTGAAGAAACATTAAGAGAGTAATACATTAAAAAACGTAAGAGCATACGGTAGGATCAATAATGGCTCCCGAAGATGCTCGCCTCCTAGTTCCTATTACCTTGTGTGGTAAAAGGGATTTTGCAGGTGTGATTCTGTTAAGGATCTTGAGATGGGGAAATCATTTTGGGTCCGATGTAATCACAAGGGTCTTTGTAAGAGGGAGGCAGGAAGCTGGCTCTAAAGATGGAGGAATGCTGGCGGCTTCTGGGAGAAGTTGGACAAGTCAAGGAAACAGATTCGTCCCTAGAACCTCCAGAAGGAACGCAACCCAGCTGACCCGCTGACCCGCTGACCCTCTGATTTTAGCTCCCCTAAGACTCCTCTTGGACTTCTGACTTCCAGAAACGTAAGAGATTATATAATGTGCATGTGGTTTAAGACACAAAGCTTGTGGAATTTCGTTACTGCAGCCACAGGGAGCTAATGCAGAGCTGCTGTTGTTTTCCCTGTCTGAGTCATTCTCTGTCTCCTTCACCAAAGGGAGCTGGATAGAAGGCTCCAGAAGGGACATGCTGGATCCATTTTCCCAGACATGGAACCCAAAGCTGTGCTGCGGAGGACACCTGAGCTCAGTTCTCTGGATCATTTGTTCTGCCTGTCATGTAATGGAGTGTGGACTGTCTTTGTAGACCCTGGTTCCTGGACAGTGGGAGAGACTCTGGTAGGGGGGGTGGTCTTGTGAGAGCCAACACTTCCATCCCTATCCCCAGTACATTCTCCTTCTGCTCATGCCTGCAGGATGCAGGCCTTCCTTGGGGTAATTTTTGAAAACTGGTTTCCTGGGATACCCACCTTTATTCTTCCAGGCTCCTCTTCTGGGTCCCGATCCCCCAGGGCTGCCTCTGCTGGTATTTTGGCCCTTGCGGCTCTCTGTACTTTCAGGTCCCACTTTTTCCTCTATAAATGCAGAAAACGGAGCTCCCTCAACACATAAAGTACATCCGGGGACACCAGAAACCTCACCACCATGAATGAGGAAAATGAATTGGCATTTTCAGCAGTCTGAAATGGGAATGCCCTTCCGTATGGCAAACATAGTTTCTTTTTTTTTTTTAATGATTTTTTATTATATTATGTTAGTCACCATACAGTACCTCCCCGGTTTCCGATGTAAAGTTCGGCTTCATTAGTTGCATATAACACCCAGTGCACCATGCAATACGTGCCCTCCTTACTACCCATCACTGGTCTATCCCATTCCCCCACCCCCTCCCCTCTGAGGCCCTCAGTTTGTTTCTCATAGTCCATAGTCTCTCATGTTTCATTCCCCCTTCTGATTACCCCCCCTTTCTTTATCCCTTTCTTCCCCTACCTATCTTCCTAGTTCTTATGTTCCATAGATGAGAGAAATCATATGATAATTGTCTTTCTCTGCTTGACTTATTTCACTTAGCATTATCTCCTCCAGTGCCGTCCATGTTGCAGCAAATGTTGAGAATTCGTTCTTTCTGATAGCTGAGTAATATTCCATTGTATATATGGACCACAGCTTCTTAATCCAGTCATCTGTTGAAGGGCATCTCGGCTCCTTCCATGATTTGGCTATTGTGGACAATGCAGCTATGAACATTGGGGTGCATATGGCCCTTCTCTTTACTACGTCTGTATCTTTGGGGTAAACACCCAGTAGTGCAATGGCTGGGTCATAGGGTAGTTCAATTTTTAACTTTTTAAGGGACCTCCACACTGTTTTCCAGAGTGGCTGTACCAACTTGCATTCCCACCAACAATGTAGGAGGGATCCCCTTTCTCCACATCCTCTCCAACAATTGTTGTTTCTTGCCTTGTCTATCTTTGCCATTCTAACTGGCGTAAGGTGGTATCTCAGTGTGGTTTTGATTTGAATTTCCCTGATGGCTAATGATTTTGAACATTTTTTCATGTGTCTGTTAGCCATTTGTATGTCTTCATTGGAAAAGTGTCTGTTCATATCTTCTGCCCATTTTATGATTTGTTTATTTGTTTCTCGTGTATTGAGTTTGAGAAGTTCTTTGTAGATCTTGGATACCAGTCCTTTATCTGTGGTGTCCTTTGCAAATATATTCTCCCATTCCGTGGGCTGTCTCTTAGTTTTTTTGACTGTTTCCTTGGCTGTGCAGAAGCTCTTTATCCTGATAAAGTCCCATAAGTTCATTTTATCTTTTATTTCTCTTGCCTTTGGAGATGTGTCGTGAAAAAGGTTGCTCTGGCCGATGTCATAGAAGTTGTTGCCTATGTTCTCCTCTAGAATTTTGATGGATTCCTGTCTCACATTGAGGTCTTTCATCCATTTGGAGTTTATTTTTGTGTATGGTGTGAGAGAGTGGTCAAGTTTCATTCTTTTGCATGTAGCTGTCCAATTTTCCCAGCACCATTTATTGAAGAGACTGTCTTTTTTCCACCGGATGTTTTTTCCTGCTTTATCAAAGATTAGTTGCCCAAAGAGCCGAGGGTCCATTTCTGGGTTCTCTATTCTGTTCCATTGGTCGATGTGTCTGTTTTTGTGCCAGTACCATGCTGTCTTTGTGATCACAGCTTTGTAGTACAGCTCGAAATCCGGCATTGTGATGCCCCCAGCTTTGTTTTTCCTTTTCAACAGTTCCTTGGAGATTCGGGGCCTTTTCTGGTTCCATACAAATTTAAGGACTATTTGTTCCAGTTCTTTGAAAAATGTCCTCGGTATTTTGATCGGGATAGCATTGAAAGTGTAGATTGCTCTGGGTAGTATGGACATTTTAACTATGTTAATTCTTCCAATCCATGAGCATGGAATATTTTTCCATCTTTTTATGTCTTCCTCAATATCTTTCAAAAGTGATCTATAGTTTCTAGCATATAGGTCCTTTACGTCTCTGGTTAAGTTAATTCCAAGGTAACGCATGGTTTTTGGTGTTATTGTAAATGGGATGGATTCCCTAATTTCTCTTTCTTCAGTCTCGTTATTCGTGTATAGAAATGCAACTGATTTCTGGGCATTGATTTTGTATCCTGCCACCTTACTGAATTGTTCTATAACTTCTAATAGTTTGGGAGTGGATTCCTTTGGGTTTTCCATATAGAGTATCATGTCATCTGCAAAGAGAGACAGTTTGACTTCTTCTTTGCCGATTTGGATACCTTTGATCCCTTTTTGTCTTCTGATTGCTGTTGCAAGGACTTCTAGTACTATGTTGAATAATAGTGGCGAGAGTGGGCATCCTTGTCGTGTTCCTGATCTTAAGGGAAAGGCTTCCAGCTTTTCCCCATTGAGAATAATGCTTGCAGTAGGCTTTTCATAGATGGCTTTTATGAGATTGAGAAATGTACCCTCTATTCCTACACTCTGAAGGGTTTTAATCAGGAAAGGATGCTGTATTTTGTCAAATGCTTTTTCTGCATCAATTGAGAGGATCATATGGTTCTTGAGTCTTTTCTTGTTGATATGATGTATCACATTGATTGATTTGCGAGTGTTGAACCATGCTTGCATCCCAGGTATGAATCCCACTTGGTCATGATGGATAATCCTTTTAATGTACTGTTGGATTCTATTAGCAAGGATCTTGTTGAGGATTTTGGCATCCATATTCATTAGAGAAATCGGTCTGTAATTCTCCTTTTTGAGGGGGTCTTTGCCTGGTTTGGGGATCAAGGTAATATTAGCCTCATAGAATGAGTTTGGTAGCTTTCCTTCTGTTTCTATTTTTTGAAATAGCTTTAGGAGAATAGGTATTATTTCTTCTTTGAATGTTTGGTAGAATTCCCCAGGAAAACCGTCTGGGCCTGGAGTTTTATTATTTGGAAGGTTGTTTATCACTGACTCAATTTCTTCATAGTTAATTGGCCTATTTAAGAAATCTATTTCTTCCTGTTTCAGTCTTGGTAGTTTATAGGTTTCCAGGAAGGCCTCCATCTCTTCCAGATTGTTTAGTTTTTTGGCATATAGCTGTTGATAAAAGTTTCTAATAATCCTTGCAATTTCAATGGTGCTGGTCGTGACCTCTCCCTTTTCAGTCATAATTTTAATAATCTCAGTCCTTTCTCTTTGTTTTTGGACAAGTTTTGCCAGTGGTCTATCAATTTTATGGATTCTCTCAAAGAACCAGCTTCTAGTCCTGTTGATCTGCTCTACTGTGGTTCTGGTCTCTAATTCATTGATTTCTGCTCTAATCTTGGTCAACTCCTTCCTTGTCAGTGGGTTAGGCCTGTCCCTCTGTTGCTGTTCCAGTTTCTTGAGGTGAGAATATAGAAACTGCATTTTAGATTTTTCTATTCTTTTGAGTGAGGCTTGGATGGCTATGTATTTCCCCCTTAGGACTGCCTTTGCAGTATCCCATAGGTTTTGGACCGTTGTGTATTCATTCTCGTTGGTCTCCATAAATTGTTTAATTTGTTTTTTGATTTCCTGGTTTATCGAGTCATTCTTGAGCAGGATGGTTCTTAGCCTCCAAGTGTTTGAGTTTCTTCCAGGTTTTTCCTTGTGGTTGAGTTCCAATTTCAGAGCGTTGTGGTCTGAGAATATGCAGGGGATAATTTCAATCTTTTGGTATTGGCTGAGACCTGTTTTGTGTCCCAGAGCATGATCTATTCTTGAGAATGTTCCATGGGCATTTGAATAGAATGAGTATTCTTTGGTTCTGGGGTGTAGTGTTCTATATATATCTATGAGGTCCAACTCGTCGAGTATGGCATTCAAAGCCTTTGATTCTTTGCTTAGTTTTTGCCAGGGTGTTCTGTCTATTTCTGATAGTGGGGTGTTGAGGTCCCCTACTATTACTGTGTTCTTATCTATATGTCTCTTTATTTTGGTTAAGAGTTGGCTTGTGTATCTTGCTGCTCCCCTGTTGGGGGCATATATATTAATAATTGTCATATCCACTTGTTGAATACTTCCTTTAAGAATAATATAGTGCCCTTCTGTATCTCTCTCTATGGCCTCTAGTTTAAAATCCAGTCTATCTGATATGAGAATTGCTACTCCAGCTTTCTTTTGAGGTCCATTTGCGTGGAAGATGGTACTCCATCCCCTTACTCTAAGTCTGAATGCATCTTTGGGTTCAAAATGAGTCTCTTGTAGACAGCAAATGGATGGGTCATGTCTTTTTATCCAATCTGCAACCCTGTGGCGTTTTATGGGAGAGTTTAAGCCATTTAGATTGATAGAGATTATTGACAGATATGATTTTAATGATGCCATTTCTCTTTAAAGTCTTTGTATCGGTTGTGACTTGCTGCTCTGTATCACTCTTGGGGCCTTTTTACCTTTATAGAGCCCCCCTTAATATCTCCTGTAGGGCTGGTTTCGTGGTTACGAAATTGGTTAATGATTGGCGATTTTGGAACGTCTTTATTTCTCCATCAATTCTGAATGACAGCTTTGCTGGATAAAGGATCCTTGGCTGCATGTTTTTCTCTGAAAGAGCTTTAAAAATGCCCCCCCAAGCCTTTCTCTCATTCCAGGTCTCTGTAGACAGGTCTGACGTAATCCTGATACCTTTGCCTTGGTACGTGAGAAATTTCTTTGCCCTGGCCGCTTTCAATACTGTATCCTTGGATCTAATATTTGCGAATTGCACTATGACATGCCGTGGCGTAGGTTTGTCCTGGTTGAGCTTGGATGGGGTCCTCTCTGCCTCTTGGACACGAATGCTTGTTTCCCTTGCTAGATTAGGGAAGTTTTCAGCTACAATTTGTTCAAATATCTCTTCTAGACCTCTGTTTTTCTCCACCCCTTCAGGGATGCCGATGATTCTGACATTGGATCGTTTCATAGAGTCAGTAATCTCCCGTAATCTACATTCGTGGGCGTGGATTTTTTTAAGACCAGCTTCTATTTTCGTTTTTTCTTCTACTAACCCATCCTCCAATTCGCTANCGGAGCCAGACGTCCCAGGGTTCAAATTCTGCTTCCACCACTTCGTGGCTCTGTGACCTTGGGCAAGGATAACTTAATTGCTCTGTGCCTCAGTTTCCCACATCTATAAAATGGAACTCATAATCATACCTCCCTCTTAAGGTTAGAATAGAGCTGGCACATGGTAAGCTCTCACTGGGGGCTAGGTATCCTGATTCTTCTTATTCTATATAATGAGCTACTTAAGGGATTTTCAAGGGCAACTTTGGCTCCTCATGAGTTTTCCATTACTTGCTGATGGTATAAATTTCATGGGGCTTCCTGACAGGAAACAGGAACTCTAGGATGTCTTTACTGGGAGCATCTCCAAAGTGAAGCCCTCTCAGAGGTACCAAGAATTATGATCTTCTTCCAGCTCAGTGCGAAGGAAGGCCACACCCCTGTGCAGGCCCCCTAACCTCCTTGTTGCTGAGCTAACCTTGATGGAAACTTCCAGCAAAGTGTTTCTGCAGAGCGATTCATAAAGCATGACCTAGAGCTATATTAAACCTACAAAAATCAACCTCCAACAGTGAGAAACAGTTTTATATGATAAAGTAGTGATTACATTTTCTAATGATTGCTCAAAGTATTTTGTAATCTATNAAGGACAAGAGGCTTTCTTTGGTGTTGATTGGAAGCATTAAATGGAGCACAAGGGAAAAGCACATTGCTCCGGTTACTATCTTTCCTAAATTGGTTATAGAATCTTCTTATTTCATAAGGCCTTCAGCACTGATTTGGAAAAAAAAAAAATCTTTTCTCTTTCATTTAAAAAAGGTGCCTCAGGCATCCATTGTATGATAGGTGCTTAATAAATAATAATAACAGTTATTATTATGGAGCAAAAATCTGCTATCCTTTCACATGAATGGAACCTTGAGACCTCTTTCTATTAGAGAGGTGGATGTATTTGCTTTAACACCACGTTATTGTGGCTTTTTGGTTCAAGGCATCAGCATTCTGTTTATCCACATGCTTCAGGATTTATGGTTATTACTGGGTCTGTTTTTCCGTCTCCTCCATATCCCCAAGCTTCACATTCTTTTCTTGCTAAATTCCAGAAGTTCAGATAACAACAGAAAATGCATAATAAATTTGTGCCTCTGTAAATAATAATAGGGAGTGACTGAAGCTTGCCTGGGATTAGACTCATTTTGTCTGTTTTTCTCACTTGAAAAAATTTTGATGAGTTTATTCTTTATCACTTTGGGAAATAATGTAAAATGTGATTAGAGGCCCACGTAATCTGGGCTGTGTTCCCAGAACTGTTTTTATTTAGTGTTGCTGTATTTGGGTGATGAAATGTTTATGCCACAGCAATGGATTTTTCAAATCATACCATTTTCGATAAAGATGCTGTATTTAAACCTCTTCTTGTCCATTTTGGGGGTGATCAGAGTAGGGAGTTTTTTGCTCCAAACCTTATCAAAAGTGTATTGGATGGAAGATATTTTCATAGGGATGGCACATTTCTCATCATTTCATAAGATGCATGTAATTTTTATCTTTTCTTCATGACTCAAAGTGATTATGAACCCAAGTTGCGGTGCAGTGTCTTCAGGAATGATCAAGATATTCTCACACTAAATATCCCTGGGCAGCTTCCCAGAACTTCTCCTTCATTGGTTCTTTCTCCTTCTGGATTCCTAGGCTATTCCTTTTCTTTTTTTTTCCTTTTTGTTGCTGTTTCTGCCTAGTGTTTCCCTCTCCCTCACCCCGCAGCATCATGTGAACTTTGAGAGGGAAAACTGGAGAGTGCCATTGGTATTGTATGTTAAATAAGAATCAGTGAGCTAGGAATAAAACACCAGGCTTCCCGTGGAAACTCAAGTTTAGGACTAAAATTCTGCTCTGAGAGCCACTGGTGTGACCTTGGGCAACAATCTCTCCGGACCTTAGTTTCTCCTGCTGGAAAATGGTGAAGTTAGGCCGCAAGACCTCTGGTTTTAACGTTTACGAGCTTACCGAAGGCAGCCAGTAGTCTCTGCACTTTCTGACAGGTGTAACAACTCGCTGGATGCCATTTTTGTTTACCTGTGGGTTTTTGCTGCATCCTCGAGGTAATCTGCTGATGTTTCCCCTCAGATGAGGGGAGCATTTGCCTCGTCATGACCTAGGTCTGCCCTCACACGTCAATCTGGGATCATTCCCCCATCAGCTACCAGGACACAAATCTCTGTCTCAAGAGGTTGCTTCTTATAGGAAAACCTGACCTGTGACTATTAAGTAAAGATTTCTGTGCTTGGCTATATATTCTGTCCTGAAGAAACATTAAGAGAGTAATACATTAAAAAACGTAAGAGCATACGGTAGGATCAATAATGGCTCCCGAAGATGCTCGCCTCCTAGTTCCTATTACCTTGTGTGGTAAAAGGGATTTTGCAGGTGTGATTCTGTTAAGGATCTTGAGATGGGGAAATCATTTTGGGTCCGATGTAATCACAAGGGTCTTTGTAAGAGGGAGGCAGGAAGCTGGCTCTAAAGATGGAGGAATGCTGGCGGCTTCTGGGAGAAGTTGGACAAGTCAAGGAAACAGATTCGTCCCTAGAACCTCCAGAAGGAACGCAACCCAGCTGACCCGCTGACCCGCTGACCCTCTGATTTTAGCTCCCCTAAGACTCCTCTTGGACTTCTGACTTCCAGAAACGTAAGAGATTATATAATGTGCATGTGGTTTAAGACACAAAGCTTGTGGAATTTCGTTACTGCAGCCACAGGGAGCTAATGCAGAGCTGCTGTTGTTTTCCCTGTCTGAGTCATTCTCTGTCTCCTTCACCAAAGGGAGCTGGATAGAAGGCTCCAGAAGGGACATGCTGGATCCATTTTCCCAGACATGGAACCCAAAGCTGTGCTGCGGAGGACACCTGAGCTCAGTTCTCTGGATCATTTGTTCTGCCTGTCATGTAATGGAGTGTGGACTGTCTTTGTAGACCCTGGTTCCTGGACAGTGGGAGAGACTCTGGTAGGGGGGGTGGTCTTGTGAGAGCCAACACTTCCATCCCTATCCCCAGTACATTCTCCTTCTGCTCATGCCTGCAGGATGCAGGCCTTCCTTGGGGTAATTTTTGAAAACTGGTTTCCTGGGATACCCACCTTTATTCTTCCAGGCTCCTCTTCTGGGTCCCGATCCCCCAGGGCTGCCTCTGCTGGTATTTTGGCCCTTGCGGCTCTCTGTACTTTCAGGTCCCACTTTTTCCTCTATAAATGCAGAAAACGGAGCTCCCTCAACACATAAAGTACATCCGGGGACACCAGAAACCTCACCACCATGAATGAGGAAAATGAATTGGCATTTTCAGCAGTCTGAAATGGGAATGCCCTTCCGTATGGCAAACATAGTTTCTTTTTTTTTTTTAATGATTTTTTATTATATTATGTTAGTCACCATACAGTACCTCCCCGGTTTCCGATGTAAAGTTCGATGCTTCATTAGTTGCATATAACACCCAGTGCACCATGCAATACGTGCCCTCCTTACTACCCATCACTGGTCTATCCCATTCCCCCACCCCCTCCCCTCTGAGGCCCTCAGTTTGTTTCTCATAGTCCATAGTCTCTCATGTTTCATTCCCCCTTCTGATTACCCCCCCTTTCTTTATCCCTTTCTTCCCCTACCTATCTTCCTAGTTCTTATGTTCCATAGATGAAAGAAATCATATGATAATTGTCTTTCTCTGCTTGAATTATTTCACTTAGCATTATCTCCTCCAGTGCCGTCCATGTTGCAGCAAATGTTGAGAATTCGTTCTTTCTGATAGCTGAGTAATATTCCATTGTATATATGGACCACAGCTTCTTAATCCAGTCATCTGTTGAAGGGCATCTCGGCTCCTTCCATGATTTGGCTATTGTGGACAATGCAGCTATGAACATTGGGGTGCATATGGCCCTTCTCTTTACTACGTCTGTATCTTTGGGGTAAACACCCAGTAGTGCAATGGCTGGGTCATAGGGTAGTTCAATTTTTAACTTTTTAAGGGACCTCCACACTGTTTTCCAGAGTGGCTGTACCAACTTGCATTCCCACCAACAATGTAGGAGGGATCCCCTTTCTCCACATCCTCTCCAACAATTGTTGTTTCTTGCCTTGTCTATCTTTGCCATTCTAACTGGCGTAAGGTGGTATCTCAGTGTGGTTTTGATTTGAATTTCCCTGATGGCTAATGATTTTGAACATTTTTTCATGTGTCTGTTAGCCATTTGTATGTCTTCATTGGAAAAGTGTCTGTTCATATCTTCTGCCCATTTTATGATTTGTTTATTTGTTTCTCGTGTATTGAGTTTGAGAAGTTCTTTGTAGATCTTGGATACCAGTCCTTTATCTGTGGTGTCCTTTGCAAATATATTCTCCCATTCCGTGGGCTGTCTCTTAGTTTTTTTGACTGTTTCCTTGGCTGTGCAGAAGCTCTTTATCCTGATAAAGTCCCATAAGTTCATTTTATCTTTTATTTCTCTTGCCTTTGGAGATGTGTCGTGAAAAAGGTTGCTCTGGCCGATGTCATAGAAGTTGTTGCCTATGTTCTCCTCTAGAATTTTGATGGATTCCTGTCTCACATTGAGGTCTTTCATCCATTTGGAGTTTATTTTTGTGTATGGTGTGAGAGAGTGGTCAAGTTTCATTCTTTTGCATGTAGCTGTCCAATTTTCCCAGCACCATTTATTGAAGAGACTGTCTTTTTTCCACCGGATGTTTTTTCCTGCTTTATCAAAGATTAGTTGCCCAAAGAGCCGAGGGTCCATTTCTGGGTTCTCTATTCTGTTCCATTGGTCGATGTGTCTGTTTTTGTGCCAGTACCATGCTGTCTTTGTGATCACAGCTTTGTAGTACAGCTCGAAATCCGGCATTGTGATGCCCCCAGCTTTGTTTTTCCTTTTCAACAGTTCCTTGGAGATTCGGGGCCTTTTCTGGTTCCATACAAATTTAAGGACTATTTGTTCCAGTTCTTTGAAAAATGTCCTCGGTATTTTGATCGGGATAGCATTGAAAGTGTAGATTGCTCTGGGTAGTATGGACATTTTAACTATGTTAATTCTTCCAATCCATGAGCATGGAATATTTTTCCATCTTTTTATGTCTTCCTCAATATCTTTCAAAAGTGATCTATAGTTTCTAGCATATAGGTCCTTTACGTCTCTGGTTAAGTTAATTCCAAGGTAACGCATGGTTTTTGGTGTTATTGTAAATGGGATGGATTCCCTAATTTCTCTTTCTTCAGTCTCGTTATTCGTGTATAGAAATGCAACTGATTTCTGGGCATTGATTTTGTATCCTGCCANAGATTCACCTGTCTCTCCAGAGCTCAATGCTCTGATGGGTCTAAGAAAAGCTACCAATTTTCAGTTTGTTCAGCCTTTTCTTCTAAGAAGGGGAGTGACAACTTCCAAGCTCTTGCCATGTCAGAACTGAAAACGGAAGTGTGTTTGAGTCTAACCTGTCTTTAATTGTGAGCTGCTGGAGTCCAGAGGTGGGGTCCATCAGGGTGCTTGTAGAGTAGCCTGTGGACAACATCTGTGACTTGTCTCAGTCCAGTGGTGGTTTTTAACCTAGGTTACTAAGCTTAATCACTTGCGGAGCTTTTAGAATCTGTAGCTACCCAACTTGACCCCTGAAGATTCTGAGTGAGTGACTCAGATGTAAGACCCAGCATCTGTGTGTTTACAAAACTCCCAAGGGGATTCTGACAGGCACGGTGTAGAGGACTCTGGGTGATGGCTATCCATGCAGACCATCTCAGGGAGAAATAGGGAATATTCTGGCATCTTTCCCCTTGTTCAGTCCCTCCACCATCCATAAGCAGCTGTGTCACCTACGGTTGGGAGCAACATTGGAGAAGCGAGAAGGTACCTAATAGAATGTACAAATGAGATAAAGATAGTTGTGTAATGGTCAGAGTCCTGTCAAGAAAACAGAGACAGACATCAGTAGGATGATTTAATATGGGAGGATTGAAAGAACAAACACAAGTGACACAGTGATAGCAACTGTTGGAAGCTACTACCGGAACGTAGGGTTATGGGAACCAGGAGCTTAGGGGGTGGGGTCCTGCAGAGCTGGGACTCAAAGGGTGGAGGAGGGGGCATAGCTGGCTGCTGATGGAACTTCAGGAGGCTGTAGGAGGGGTGCCAGGGATCTGGGACTCCAACCTCCAAGGAGGGGTTGTGTGCTCCTGCTTCTGGGGAGGTCAAAGAAGCTGGAGGTTGGAACCAACTATTGCTGTGAGGTGAGGTTGTGGTGAGGCTGTGGACTGGGCAGCAGGAGTTTAGGGTGATGCTCTTTGGCAAGGTTCTTCCCATGATGGGGAAGAATGCCTCAAACATATCCACTGAGCTACACTCTTCAGATCTGGTACGTGTCTTGGTTTTGATTTCACGTTGTTCAAGTCTCTCTCTGATTGTAATTTGGTTTTCTATTCTGTATTCTCTCCTGACTGTGCCTGAGAAAATAGTCCAGGCATACCAAGGCCATTAATCTGAAGGCATTGGGTTTATACATCAGTCTCTCTTGATTTGACTACCGTGAGTTTTCCCTGGGAGACAACAACACCAGGACTCCGTGCCTTTAAGACCGAGGGGTATGATACAGCTCTGTGGTGACTTGTTCAGGGATTATGCCACTCCATTTTCTCCTGGAAATGTTCCAAATGACAACATATCTTTCCTATCAACCAACAGTTTTTCATGTATTTGTTTTTGGATGATTTAGTTACTTATATGAGTCTATGAAGGAAGAAGGAGTTCTTAAATATTTCTTTGGTTGTCCTGGGCAGGCCTTTTTTTTTTTTTTTCTCATGCGGTTAATCCCAGTTTTTGGTTTTGCTCATGCCTTCGGATAAGAGGAATACTTCCGTAATGTCTCGGAAGCTGTCCAGCGCCCTGGGGCTCCTTTTTGGTTAAATGGGGGTAGCCTTGTTAGCCGTGGTAGCTTCAAAACGGAAGTGCTCATGGAGCACAGCGCTGCGGTTAAGTGTATAACAGCACGTCGAGCAAGAAGGATGTTGACGTGAGGCAGATTGGATCCTGATGTTACTCAGAGGAGGAAGCAGAGCCCCAGCCATCACCCATTCCTGGACCAGCACGTGCTGCAGGGTGCCCCTGACTGCACTGCCTCAGTCTGGGGGGGATGCAGCTTTCTCCCCTGCAATCTCCAGTTCAGTCAGACCTGACAGAATAAAATCACTTCGCGTGCAGCAGAATCACACCTAACTTACTCAAATTCAACTCCCTGCGCTCCTTCCAAGAGGAAACCGATAATTTCAGTGGCACTGGGGAAGAGAGAGACGCATCACTGGCAGATACACAAGATTCATCCTCATTCTTCACAGTTCATCGGACACTGGATTTTTATACACACATGGTAATGTACTGGGTAGAAGGCACCAGACCATACGTGCTGAGAGGCAGTAGAACTAGGCCTGTGGAGCCTAGTCCGGAGCCAGACGTCCCAGGGNTGCACGCATGCACGCGTGCATGCCCCAATGTCAATGCCTTGATGCCGTGTGTGTGTGTTTCATTAAAGGAGCATAGATTTGGAACCTGGGCTATTATTTCCAGTGACTTATAGCCTCAGGGGCAGCAGTGAAATGGAAAAGAGCAGGGTAGCCTGCTCTCGCAGAGATGTTCACTGCATCTGAAAGGTCATGTCATGTTTCCTGGCAATTGACTCCATGAGTCTGGATTCTACAGCATAAGGTCAGGCTGTTTCCACTCGGCCTGTGTGTCCTGAGGAACGTGCCTTCCGGTTGTGTTCACATTGACCTCATTACCCAGCCCTGGCCATGAGTCTGGCATGGACTCCCCGTGACTTCCACCTGCTCAGGGCTGCCTGGCCCCCACAACCCCGTGACTCTGCCCCAGGAGCAGGGTTGAGTGTGGATGCCTCCCTCTCTTGGGCTGATCCCTCCCCCAGCAAAGACCACCTGCATGTTACTGAACAAGAAATGGAGTGTTAGGCTGTGATGCTGGGTGTGGGGACTATTTCTCCTACTCATGGGAGTGGGGGAATAGAGGGAAGAAGAGACAAGAGACGCCTGGGCCCCTGGTCTCAGAATGCCATCACATGAACAGAGGGACCCATCAAGACCAATGAAAATTTCCAAAATTCCCCAACTCCAGATCAGGCCTGAAAGCTCACTTTGAGCAACAAAATGGTGATTTTCTTGAATTCACTACCTCTGGATACCTCCTACCTACAAAAGATCCCCCCTGTAACTTTCAAGTAAATTACAATACTTTTTTTTTTTTTTGGATTTATTTATATGAAAGAGAGTGAGAGAGCATGGGCAGGAGGAGGAGAAAAGGAAGGGGCAGGGGAAATAGACTCCCCACTGAGCAGGGAGCTGGACACGGGGCTCAATCCCAGGACCCCAGGATCATGACCTGAGCTGAAGTCAGATGCTTAACCAACTGAGCCACCCAGGTACCCCTGGAATTACAATACTTTTATTTATTTATTTATTTATTTATTATTTTTTTAAAAAAAGGTTTTTTATTTATTTGAGAGAGAGCGCAGAGTGAGAGAGAGAGCATGAGCAGGTGTGAGAGGCAGAGGGACAGGGAGAAGCAGCCTCCCTGCTGTGTGGGGAGCCCAATGCGGGGCTCCATCTCAGGACCCTGGATCATGACACGAGCTGAAGGCAGACCCTTAACTGACTGAGCCACTCAGGCGCCCCGAAATTATCACACTTTCAGAACCAAGATGGTTCCAGTCCCAGGAAGTAGACTTAGTCACAGGCAAAATGCTCAATGAATTCCAAGTTTTAACTCCCAGGCGATTGAGGAACTTGAGCATGAGTCAGTGGCCAGATTGCCGCTTTCCATCGAATACCAGGAAGCCAAGCGGACTAGGTTCTTCAGACCAAGTCTCAGTCACGGTTTTACTCCTTGTGTTGTCACCGTGGCTGAGTTGTTCGAAATCTCCGAGGCTGTCGGATGAAGATCTTGTTCCACACCCTTGTTACGACGCTTCAGTGAGATCGTGTCCAGGGAGAATGTCAGTGATTTGAGGCCATATTTTGGGTTTTCACTCGCCAGAGCCTGACCAGCTCTCTGAAGTCAGGAGAAAGAAAACTAAAGTCTGACACTGAGGAAAAGAACATTCTGAACCATGAAGGTCAATCAGACAGTAGAATAATTGTGCTCAGGATGCTGTCAGGACACTAGAACTAGAGGTATTCAAGGGAAAATTGGATGTAATACTTAGGGAAATAGTATGGGAAGACTTCTTGCCCTTGTTTTCGACATCTGAAGGAGATGACCCCGCAGCAAATCTATAAATAAAATGCTGTTTTGTTGTCTAAGATTTTGGTGCTCTGGGAATGATGGGATGTGTCGGGCACTTTGAAAAGTGATAATACAAAAGGTGTTGCAGAAAAATGAAGCCTGATGTCTCTCTGAATCACAAAAACCATATTTGAAATGTGAGGCTCATTCTAAAATGCGAATCTGACCATGTCATTCACTGTCTGCATTAGGGGAGACCAGTCTGTATGGACACGTATAATGGTTTGACATGACAGAACTTCAGCTTTTTGCTCTCCATTCTGAGGCAGCTGTGCCTGGCTGGTGGAGAGCTTTCTTCCACATGGTGATTCAGGAACCCAGACTTCTTTTGTCTTCTGGTGCCATCATGCCCTACACCCTTGCCAGCCTCTTCTTGAGCTGTGGAAGGAGAAAAGATGTGTGGGAGGGACAGCCACTCTTAAAAACCTTGGCCAGAACATGTACTAGCTTCCTTTTCCTGTTCCATTGGTGAGGCCCCAATGGTAGAGCCATATCTGCCCAGGAAGAGAAGGAGATGGCTCACACTCCCTTTCTCAAAGTTCTTCAACAGGTCCCCACAGCAGACATAGAGCATTTGCACCAGGCAGAGCCAAGCCACAGTCGTCTTCGAGAAACAAATAAAAGCCACACAACCCCTCCTTTTCCTTCTACCCATTGCCAATTCTGCCTCCAGGTTTAGGACTTTCCTAGATGCCATGAACAGAATCCCTGATCTCGAGGGACAGAGAAGTTATTCTCTGATAATAGTCCAGTCTGTGAAATAGCCTTTCATGAAAAATTAGCGCCCCTCCAGAAGGCCCAGAGTGGATAGGGAACATGCAAGAGGCTCATTTTAAGTGCCAACGTCTTTAGCACTGGTTGCCTGAGGACGTAACGTGGATGAAAAATGCTAGTCCTGCATGCTAGCCATGGTGAGCTGAGCCATTTTCTCCAAAGGCGCTGCTAACAAGGCCCTGTTCGCTCGCCATCGTCTGCACGGGGAGACCGTGGCGGCTCCCCGCCGAAGAGGCAAGGTGGACTTGTGTACGCAGGGTGGCCGGTCCTCGGGGCCCAGTTGCGTCGAAATGCATGCAGGTGTCATAATTAGCCATTTCCTGGCAGAGCCCCACAAGTAAGCTACAGTCCTCAAGACACAGCCCTCTAGAACCTTTTACGGGATTGTTTGCAGACCAAATAATATTCATCTGTAACCTGCTTCATTACCCCAGCCGTGTATTTAACTGGTACAAATTGCTGGTACGCATTTTACAGAGTTGGATGTGAGGGGGTTAATAGCAGGCGGGGCTCCACAAAGCCCACAGCGAGGCTGGTCGGCCCACAGCTGAGTCAGGCGGGTGCAAGGTTGCAGGTTCCTGTTCTCTTCCTCGCCCGTCAAGACCAATAAACATGTCATGCAGTGGCCAGAAATGTGTGCGGTTGGGAAGTCCAACAGCGATGTTGAGCACGTTTCAACGGTCTGAGAGGGTTTTCTGGTCCCCTAGGAGGGGAAGTTAAGGCACCAGATTATTTAAGGCGAAAACCTCCCACAAGCTTTCTGCTCCCAGGTATGCCCTGCACATCCCAGCTAATATATGAACCAAATGAACATTTCCCTTCGAGGAGAAAATAGAATTTCATGTTAAAGTCTAAATTGTGTTTATTCGGGCTCTGCTTGTCACTAAGGGCATGGATGAGGCTCTCCTTCCCCCAACAACAAGGTAGTTAGTTGGGGGGCTGCTATGCATTTTTTACACTAAAAGAGAGATGCTTGTTGGGGATGCGTTCACATGGTGTGCCCCCAAACTGCTTGGAGGTCATGGTCACTGGATAAGCGGTTGCTCCGATTTCCTGGAGAGTCATGCAAATATATTTGCATCACACAATCCATCTGCCAGTCTGCACCTCTCTGTTTTGGAAGATCCCCATGCTTGAGAGGTTTTGGAGCCCCTGTTCGCCTTCTCAGGCTCGGGCTGCACAGATCATTCTTGGACAAATCCAAACTTAACTACGTGGTTAGATGAGAAAACACAAGGAGAAGGTATCATATGAAATGCAACGTATTCCTCTTTGGTAATATTGGGAGTAGACTAGGCTGATGAGAATGGAGAAACAGCAATTTTTTTCTCTACTATTTGCAAAGTATCATTATGTGAGTGTGTGAGGGAGATTGGGTGATGGAGTCGTTTGAACAATGCTTTATTTTATTTTATTTGAAAGAAAGCTCAGCTTTTTTCCTTTTCTTATTATTGTAAATACTGCTCCAGTGAACATCTTCCTGCAAACGACTCCTTTTATCCTTCCGAATTATTTCCTCGAGAGTAAGTTTTACACAAGAGAGTAAGTTTTACACAAGAGGATAGTTGATTAAAGGGAATGAGTTTTTTGACATTTAAAAAAATACGTACTATCAATTTACTTTTCCAGAAGAATTATGCTAATTTATATAGTCACCAGCAAATAACGAGTTTAACAGTTTTACTGCAATTTTATTAGCTTTGGATTTTGCCTGATCCTTTTGTTCATTGGCTAGGTTGGAAATGGCACTCAGTATTATTTCAATTTGATTTTTTAAAATTTATAGCAATGGTATTTTCCCCTGTGTATTTTAGTCGTCTTATTTTTTTGGTGACCGTGACTTTTTGCCAATTTTCTTACGTAATATCTTCTTTCATTTGAATGAGCCCTTTATAAAACATGAACTTTATCCCTTAAAGAAAGTGAAGTGTAGCAGTGATAATTATGTTCCTATCTATAAAAATGCATGTAATAATTTATTCCCTGGACTATTGCATCGAGTTGTGATCATGCATATTTCAAAGTGCTTTGGAAAATCCTCAGCATTATATACAGACCAGATCATCTTAATGTAAAATTGTAATATAAAAAAATTTATATTTGTTTGGAAGTGTAAGTATAGTGGTGCCTGGGTGGCTCAGCTGGTTAAGAATCTGCCTTCAGCTCAGGTCATGATCTCAGGGTCCTGGGATCCAGCCCCTCATCGGGCTCCCAGCTCAACTGGGAATCTGCTTGTCCCTCTCCCTCTGCCCTTCCCCCTTTGCCCCTCCCCACTGGGCTTGTTCTCTCTCTCTCTCTCTAATAAATAAAATCTTGAAAAAGTAAAAGTGTAAATATAAATATACTTTGGGGATAAATAGTTTAATAGGCTTTTATGTGCGAAAGATCGGGGTATTTTAATTGATCACAGACCCAATAGGAGACAATGGTGGGACCCAAATGATAAGAGGTTAATTAATATGAGACACATTCTACACCTGAATGTATGTTTTTTTTTCTAAGTCATCCATTAGGGAAAAAAAAAGCTGCCTTATATTCAAGTTCTAACTCATTTGTTTAAATTGAAGTATAGTTGACAATGTTACATTAGTTTCAGGTGTACAACACATGATCCAATAATTCTATATGTTATTTTGTGTTCACCACAAGTGTGGCTACCATCTGTCACAGTACAACACTCTTCCATGGCATTGACTATATTCTTTATGCTAAATCTTTCATCACCAAGACTATTCACTCCATAACTGGGAGGCTGTACCTCCCGCTCCCCTGCACCCATTTTGCCCCTCCGGCAACCACTAGTTTGTTCTCTGTATGTATGGGTCTGTTTCCTCATTTACAGGAGAAAAGAACATATTGTATTAGGAAGACATATTAGCATGATAATACCTCAGTCAATGCTAGTTTTGATGCTCAGGGAAGGTCCTTGAGAGAATGGGTTAAAAAAGGAAGCAAAGAAATGTAATATCAATTTTGTGATTGTTCCCAGTTGTAGGACCTCACAATTTGAAATGTTGAACGTTGACGAGAGCAAGTCTTTCCTTGATCTTTCAGAAATCACTCCACAAAGCCTAACCAGGAAGAGGTCATAATGTAGAAGTGACACATCTTAACTTAGGAGATGAATTTAAAAACCCGATTGCCTAATACCATGCAAATGGACACTTGTGGCTTAGGAGAACATTTTTAGTAAATGTACCACACACAGATTTAAACAGTGTTGGATTCCTTGAACCATAGGTACAATGAGAAAATGAAATAGTCTGGATGAATCTTGACCAAACGGAACCAAACACAAAAAAGCACTAACATAAAATTTGAAAATAGGCAGCTCTAATAGACTGTGCTAGAAGCGAGAGGGTGGTTACCTCTGAAGGAGGGAGATGGGGGGCTCCTGAGTAGCTGGCCCTGTGATGAGTGCAAGGCTCAGTTCACCTTGCGCACAGCCAGCGGGCCAAATAAAAATGCTTTATGCATCTTTCTATATATACGGTACTACAGTAAAATGGTCCCCCCCAGTACCCCCCCCCCTTTTTTTTGAGAGAAAGAGAGCATGAGTGGGGGCAGGGGGCGGAGGGGCAGAGGGGGAGAGAGAGAGAGAATCTTAAGCAGGCTCCACGCCCAGTGAAGAGCCTGACTGGGGGCTCTATCCACGATCCTGAGATCATGACCTGATCAGCGAAACATTTTAAAAAGACCTCATTTCGAACAACTTAGAGCTAAAGATGTTGGCTCTGGAAAGCGGCTTCGCATGATTCCAGAAGAAGCTTTCGCGATGGCAGAGATGACATCAAAGATGTAAATGAAAAGTGAGTATTTTTTTGTGATGAAATGTGGGTAGGAAAGATAAGCCACACTTCTAAATGAATCTCTTACCTTAGAATGTAGGATCCAGAATAATTTAGTCCTCAAATTATGAAATTAAAATGGAAACTTTAAAGGAGTCATTTGACTGTTTCATCTCAACCCCTCGATTATATAGCCACGTGGGCTGCTCGGTGTCCTGTAGGGTTTTCTCGTCGGGAAGCTAGCGTGGCCGTTTTATTTTGAGGGGCAGGTGGAGCTCATTCTCTGCATGTGTAGTTGTAGATGCTTTGTTTTAAAAGGGAGCCTATGTCCTGAAGCAGCTCAGAAGAGGGGGACTAGGGCATGGAGAAATTCCAAGAGCACTTTGTATGAAGGACCAGGGGGTGCTAACCTGAAGTAACAGAAAATGTGGGGTGAAGGATGTCTTTGAAAATTAGAAGGGTCATCATGTGGCTCCAGAGAACTTTCTATTACCAGTGAGTGGAGGGCACATTT
>NC_048226.1:16350827-16375502 GCF_002007445.2 Ailuropoda melanoleuca | reverse complement strand
GAAGTCAGATGCTTAACCAACTGAGCCACCCAGGTACCCCTGGAATTACAATACTTTTATTTATTTATTTATTTATTTATTATTTTTTTAAAAAAAGGTTTTTTATTTATTTGAGAGAGAGCGCAGAGTGAGAGAGAGAGCATGAGCAGGTGTGAGAGGCAGAGGGACAGGGAGAAGCAGCCTCCCTGCTGTGTGGGGAGCCCAATGCGGGGCTCCATCTCAGGACCCTGGATCATGACACGAGCTGAAGGCAGACCCTTAACTGACTGAGCCACTCAGGCGCCCCGAAATTATCACACTTTCAGAACCAAGATGGTTCCAGTCCCAGGAAGTAGACTTAGTCACAGGCAAAATGCTCAATGAATTCCAAGTTTTAACTCCCAGGCGATTGAGGAACTTGAGCATGAGTCAGTGGCCAGATTGCCGCTTTCCATCGAATACCAGGAAGCCAAGCGGACTAGGTTCTTCAGACCAAGTCTCAGTCACGGTTTTACTCCTTGTGTTGTCACCGTGGCTGAGTTGTTCGAAATCTCCGAGGCTGTCGGATGAAGATCTTGTTCCACACCCTTGTTACGACGCTTCAGTGAGATCGTGTCCAGGGAGAATGTCAGTGATTTGAGGCCATATTTTGGGTTTTCACTCGCCAGAGCCTGACCAGCTCTCTGAAGTCAGGAGAAAGAAAACTAAAGTCTGACACTGAGGAAAAGAACATTCTGAACCATGAAGGTCAATCAGACAGTAGAATAATTGTGCTCAGGATGCTGTCAGGACACTAGAACTAGAGGTATTCAAGGGAAAATTGGATGTAATACTTAGGGAAATAGTATGGGAAGACTTCTTGCCCTTGTTTTCGACATCTGAAGGAGATGACCCCGCAGCAAATCTATAAATAAAATGCTGTTTTGTTGTCTAAGATTTTGGTGCTCTGGGAATGATGGGATGTGTCGGGCACTTTGAAAAGTGATAATACAAAAGGTGTTGCAGAAAAATGAAGCCTGATGTCTCTCTGAATCACAAAAACCATATTTGAAATGTGAGGCTCATTCTAAAATGCGAATCTGACCATGTCATTCACTGTCTGCATTAGGGGAGACCAGTCTGTATGGACACGTATAATGGTTTGACATGACAGAACTTCAGCTTTTTGCTCTCCATTCTGAGGCAGCTGTGCCTGGCTGGTGGAGAGCTTTCTTCCACATGGTGATTCAGGAACCCAGACTTCTTTTGTCTTCTGGTGCCATCATGCCCTACACCCTTGCCAGCCTCTTCTTGAGCTGTGGAAGGAGAAAAGATGTGTGGGAGGGACAGCCACTCTTAAAAACCTTGGCCAGAACATGTACTAGCTTCCTTTTCCTGTTCCATTGGTGAGGCCCCAATGGTAGAGCCATATCTGCCCAGGAAGAGAAGGAGATGGCTCACACTCCCTTTCTCAAAGTTCTTCAACAGGTCCCCACAGCAGACATAGAGCATTTGCACCAGGCAGAGCCAAGCCACAGTCGTCTTCGAGAAACAAATAAAAGCCACACAACCCCTCCTTTTCCTTCTACCCATTGCCAATTCTGCCTCCAGGTTTAGGAAGCATTCCTAGATGCCATGAACAGAATCCCTGATCTCGAGGGACAGAGAAGTTATTCTCTGATAATAGTCCAGTCTGTGAAATAGCCTTTCATGAAAAATTAGCGCCCCTCCAGAAGGCCCAGAGTGGATAGGGAACATGCAAGAGGCTCATTTTAAGTGCCAACGTCTTTAGCACTGGTTGCCTGAGGACGTAACGTGGATGAAAAATGCTAGTCCTGCATGCTAGCCATGGTGAGCTGAGCCATTTTCTCCAAAGGCACTGCTAACAAGGCCCTGTTCGCTCGCCATCGTCTGCACGGGGAGACCGTGGCGGCTCCCCGCCGAAGAGGCAAGGTGGACTTGTGTACGCAGGGTGGCCGGTCCTCGGGGCCCAGTTGCGTCGAAATGCATGCAGGTGTCATAATTAGCCATTTCCTGGCAGAGCCCCACAAGTAAGCTACAGTCCTCAAGACACAGCCCTCTAGAACCTTTTACGGGATTGTTTGCAGACCAAATAATATTCATCTGTAACCTGCTTCATTACCCCAGCCGTGTATTTAACTGGTACAAATTGCTGGTACGCATTTTACAGAGTTGGATGTGAGGGGGTTAATAGCAGGCGGGGCTCCACAAAGCCCACAGCGAGGCTGGTCGGCCCACAGCTGAGTCAGGCGGGTGCAAGGTTGCAGGTTCCTGTTCTCTTCCTCGCCCGTCAAGACCAATAAACATGTCATGCAGTGGCCAGAAATGTGTGCGGTTGGGAAGTCCAACAGCGATGTTGAGCACGTTTCAACGGTCTGAGAGGGTTTTCTGGTCCCCTAGGAGGGGAAGTTAAGGCACCAGATTATTTAAGGCGAAAACCTCCCACAAGCTTTCTGCTCCCAGGTATGCCCTGCACATCCCAGCTAATATATGAACCAAATGAACATTTCCCTTCGAGGAGAAAATAGAATTTCATGTTAAAGTCTAAATTGTGTTTATTCGGGCTCTGCTTGTCACTAAGGGCATGGATGAGGCTCTCCTTCCCCCAACAACAAGGTAGTTAGTTGGGGGGCTGCTATGCATTTTTTACACTAAAAGAGAGATGCTTGTTGGGGATGTGTTCACATGGTGTGCCCCCAAACTGCTTGGAGGTCATGGTCACTGGATAAGCGGTTGCTCCGATTTCCTGGAGAGTCATGCAAATATATTTGCATCACACAATCCATCTGCCAGTCTGCACCTCTCTGTTTTGGAAGATCCCCATGCTTGAGAGGTTTTGGAGCCCCTGTTCACCTTCTCAGGCTCAGGCTGCACAGATCATTCTTGGACAAATCCAAACTTAACTACGTGGTTAGATGAGAAAACACAAGGAGAAGGTATCATATGAAATGCAACGTATTCCTCTTTGGTAATATTGGGAGTAAACTAGGCTGATGAGAATGGAGAAACAGCAATTTTTTTCTCTACTATTTGCAAAGTATCATTATGTGAGTGTGTGAGGGAGATTGGGTGATGGAGTCGTTTGAACAATGCTTTGTTTTATTTTATTTGAAAGAAAGCTCAGCTTTTTTCCTTTTCTTATTATTGTAAATACTGCTCCAGTGAACATCTTCCTGCAAACGACTCCTTTTATCCTTCCGAATTATTTCCTCGAGAGTAAGTTTTACACAAGAGAGTAAGTTTTACACAAGAGGATAGTTGATTAAAGGGAATGAGTTTTTTGACATTTAAAAAAATACGTACTATCAATTTACTTTTCCAGAAGAATTATGCTAATTTATATAGTCACCAGCAAATAACAAGTTTAACAGTTTTACTGCAATTTTATTAGCTTTGGATTTTGCCTGATCCTTTTGTTCATTGGCTAGGTTGGAAATGGCACTCAGTATTATTTCAATTTGATTTTTTAAAATTTATAGCAATGGTATTTTCCCCTGTGTATTTTAGTCGTCTTATTTTTTTGGTGACCGTGACTTTTTGCCAATTTTCTTACGTAATATCTTCTTTCATTTGAATGAGCCCTTTATAAAACATGAACTTTATCCCTTAAAGAAAGTGAAGTGTAGCAGTGATAATTATGTTCCTATCTATAAAAATGCATGTAATAATTTATTCCCTGGACTATTGCATCGAGTTGTGATCATGCATATTTCAAAGTGCTTTGGAAAATCCTCAGCATTATATACAGACCAGATCATCTTAATGTAAAATTGTAATATAAAAAAATTTATATTTGTTTGGAAGTGTAAGTATAGTGGTGCCTGGGTGGCTCAGCTGGTTAAGAATCTGCCTTCAGCTCAGGTCATGATCTCAGGGTCCTGGGATCCAGCCCCTCATCGGGCTCCCAGCTCAACTGGGAATCTGCTTGTCCCTCTCCCTCTGCCCTTCCCCCTTTGCCCCTCCCCACTGGGCTTGTTCTCTCTCTCTCTCTCTAATAAATAAAATCTTGAAAAAGTAAAAGTGTAAATATAAATATACTTTGGGGATAAATAGTTTAATAGGCTTTTATGTGCGAAAGATCGGGGTATTTTAATTGATCACAGACTCAATAGGAGACAATGGTGGGACCCAAATGATAAGAGGTTAATTAATATGAGACACATTCTACACCTGAATGTATGTTTTTTTTTCTAAGTCATCCATTAGGGAAAAAAAAAGCTGCCTTATATTCAAGTTCTAACTCATTTGTTTAAATTGAAGTATAGTTGACAATGTCACATTAGTTTCAGGTGTACAACACATGATCCAATAATTCTATATGTTATTTTGTGTTCACCACAAGTGTGGCTACCATCTGTCACAGTACAACACTCTTCCATGGCATTGACTATATTCTTTATGCTAAATCTTTCATCACCAAGACTATTCACTCCATAACTGGGAGGCTGTACCTCCCGCTCCCCTGCACCCATTTTGCCCCTCCGGCAACCACTAGTTTGTTCTCTGTATGTATGGGTCTGTTTCCTCATTTACAGGAGAAAAGAACATATTGTATTGGGAAGACATATTAGCATGATAATACCTCAGTCAATGCTAGTTTTGATGCTCAGGGAAGGTCCTTGAGAGAATGGGTTAAAAAAGGAAGCAAAGAAATGTAATATCAATTTTGTGATTGTTCCCAGTTGTAGGACCTCACAATTTGAAATGTTGAACGTTGACGAGAGCAAGTCTTTCCTTGATCTTTCAGAAATCACTCCACAAAGCCTAACCAGGAAGAGGTCATAATGTAGAAGTGACACATCTTAACTTAGGAGATGAATTTAAAAACCCGATTGCCTAATACCATGCAAATGGACACTTGTGGCTTAGGAGAACATTTTTAGTAAATGTACCACACACAGATTTAAACAGTGTTGGATTCCTTGAACCATAGGTACAATGAGAAAATGAAATAGTCTGGATGAATCTTGACCAAACGGAACCAAACACAAAAAAGCACTAACATAAAATTTGAAAATAGGCAGCTCTAATAGACTGTGCTAGAAGCGAGAGGGTGGTTACCTCTGAAGGAGGGAGATGGGGGGCTCCTGAGTAGCTGGCCCTGTGATGAGTGCAAGGCTCAGTTCACCTTGCGCACAGCCAGCGGGCCAAATAAAAATGCTTTATGCATCTTTCTATATATACGGTACTACAGTAAAATGGTCCCCCCCAGTACCCCCCCCCTTTTTTTTTGAGAGAAAGAGAGCATGAGTGGGGGCAGGGGGCGGAGGGGCAGAGGGGGAGAGAGAGAGAGAATCTTAAGCAGGCTCCACGCCCAGTGAAGAGCCTGACTGGGGGCTCTATCCACGATCCTGAGATCATGACCTGATCAGCGAAACATTTTAAAAAGACCTCATTTCGAACAACTTAGAGCTAAAGATGTTGGCTCTGGAAAGCGGCTTCGCATGATTCCAGAAGAAGCTTTCGCGATGGCAGAGATGACATCAAAGATGTAAATGAAAAGTGAGTATTTTTTTGTGATGAAATGTGGGTAGGAAAGATAAGCCACACTTCTAAATGAATCTCTTACCTTAGAATGTAGGATCCAGAATAATTTAGTCCTCAAATTATGAAATTAAAATGGAAACTTTAAAGGAGTCATTTGACTGTTTCATCTCAACCCCTCGATTATATAGCCACGTGGGCTGCTCGGTGTCCTGTAGGGTTTTCTCGTCGGGAAGCTAGCGTGGCCGTTTTATTTTGAGGGGCAGGTGGAGCTCATTCTCTGCATGTGTAGTTGTAGATGCTTTGTTTTAAAAGGGAGCCTATGTCCTGAAGCAGCTCAGAAGAGGGGGACTAGGGCATGGAGAAATTCCAAGAGCACTTTGTATGAAGGACCAGGGGGTGCTAACCTGAAGTAACAGAAAATGTGGGGTGAAGGATGTCTTTGAAAATTAGAAGGGTCATCATGTGGCTCCAGAGAACTTTCTAGTACCAGTGAGTGGAGGGCACATTTTAAGCCAGTATCAGGAAGAATTTTCATAGCCATTGGAGCTCTTTAGAAATGAGACGGGCTGCCTTCAAATTGGTCCCCTAGAAGATTCAAGAAGAAACTGAGTAATTATTTGTTAGAAATACTTGTTGAAGGGATTCCTTTAATGGATTAGCTCATCTTTGAAGATTTCTCCCAACCTCAAGAACTCATGACTTAAGGATGCCTTTCTTAGCCCTCTCTCTCCCAGGTCAGCTCAGTGTCTGCAAAGTTCCGGAGGTGGAGAGTTACCCTGTGAAGTGATCCACTCTCCAGAGTTAAGCTGTTTTGGCAGCAATCCCTGGCCAGGATTATCTGGTTTGATTCTTTGTAGGGATCAAATGAACAAAAATAACTATTGTTTTCTTTGTTCATTTTTCTAGGTCAGAATTCTGAACCACTGATGTGTTTCGCTTAGCTTACAGAATTTTTAAAAAATGAATTTGTTGCCAACATTTAAAGATCAGATGTTTTCACAGAAAACACCAGGTTTCAGGGGTTTTTGGGAAAAACCTAGAGGCTGGCAATGCTTGGACGCTGTCCCCACGGACAGCAGTGGGACCATGTGGTCTTTGCTGCCTGTAGGTGGGGCCACACCCAGCTGCTTTACCCCCTCATTCCCGTCATCTCCCCAACCCCGGAGCCTTTAGGGTTTGCAATCCTTATTCCAAAGAAGATAGTTTTAAAAGTTTTTAAAAATTTTACACATTTCAATTGCCTTTAAAAAAGGCAATGAAATCTACAGTGATCAATCTCCAGCAATGAAAAATCAAAGCCTACTACTTGCCAATCAATTTTATATTCTAAGTATAAATGACCCGCCCAAGGATGAGTATAGTATCTGCTAACTGGCTTTTCAATGTGCATTTAGAATGCCATTTTTCTTGACAACTTTGTCTCTCTGTTCCTCAGTTCCCCCACATGTAAAATACAACGTAAAATGTAGTAATTGTGACCTTATGGGTGGATTACATGGAGGCGTTCTGGAAAGCACTGTCAGTGCTTGGCGCATAGAATCCTCTCAGTAAATATTTACTCTGATGGGGGACTGTGATGAAGGAATAACTGACCTTCAAATAGTAAAATACACTGAGCTAAAAATATCAAAATATTTACTGTGGTGTCAGATTGGCAAACGTGTCGGTAATTTGGCTGCCATTGTATTTGCTAGGATTCATAAAGTTCACATCCTTGTGTTCGCATTCCAATTGTCCTGCTTTGACACAGGGGTCACCATAGTCCTGGAGGCTCCCTTACTTTGGGGGCGGTCACTTGATGGGACTTTTAAAGAATAAAAGTAGTTTCCCTACCTTTTTATCTAGGACATCTCCTGAGGAAATTGTCTTCAAAAACAGAAATAAAACTAAAACACAAACAAACAAAATAGACAATTTCTTGTGGGATAAATAGAAGAGCAAAAGTCTCTTAGGTACAGCCTGGAGTTAGCCAGACTCAAGGTGAAGGGCACAGTCTTCCAAAACCACGGAGTCCCCCTAAGACTTCTTCTTCTTTTTTTTTTTTTTTAAAGATTTTATTTATTTATTTGACAGAGAGAGAGAGAGAGAGAGAGAGCCAGTGAGAGAGGGAACACAAGCAGGGGGAGAGGGAGAGGAAGACGCAGGCTCCCAGTGGAGCAGAGAGCCTGATGTGGGGCTCGATCCCAGGACCCCAGGATCACGCCCTGAGCTGAAGGCTTAACGACTGAGCCACCCAGGTGCCCCTGCCCAAGACTTCTGACACGAGTTACAAGTGCGGGAGTGCCCAGGGCAGCCCTCACATGAGTTATAAACGTGGGGGTCCCTCATGAGCTCTCTCAGGTGTGATTATATGCTAGAATGACTCATAGAACTTGGGAAAGCACTAAACTCACAATTACAGTTTTCTTACAGCAAAAAGAGGGAGAGGAAGACGCAGGCTCCCAGTGGAGCAGACAGCCTGATGCGGGGCTCGATCCCAGGACCCCAGGATCACGCCCTGAGCTGAAGGCTTAACGACTGAGCCACCCAGGTGCCCCTGCCCAAGACTTCTGACACGAGTTACAAGTGCAGGAGTGCCCAGGGCAGCCCTCACATGAGTTATAAACGTGGGGGTCCCTCATGAGCTCTCTCAGGTGTGATTATATGCTAGAATGACTCATAGAACTTGGGAAAGCACTAAACTCACAATTACAGTTTTCTTACAGCAAAAAGAAGAAATACATAGGACAGAATCTGGGACTGGGAGGGTCCCAAATATAAAGCATCAGTGTCCTCGGTGTCCCCTAATGTGTGTCTTTATGTAGGCATGACTGCATCCTTCACCACATGGCTCATTCTCCACCCTCTTCTCCTTAGAAGGCCACTGATACCATGTGGACCAGAGCCCTAGCCCTCCGATCACGTGGCTGGTCTTTCTCNTCCTTGACCACATGGCTCATTCTCCACCCTCTTCTCCTTAGAAGGCCACTGATACCATGTGGACCAGAGCCCTAGCCCTCCGATCACGTGGCTGGTCTTTCTCATAGCCAGTCCCCATCCTGAGGCATCTTGTTGGCACCAACTATCCAGGGGACTAGCATGAATAACAAATGCAATGCTTGTACTCAGGCAGTTCCAAGGTTTAGAGGTTACCTCTCAGGAGCTGAGTCAGAGGGTAGCCCTTACTTTGGGCAAAGCTTACTCTTCACCACAGAGGTACATGCTTGTGGCAGGTAATCTCTGAGATGGCCTCCATCTCCACCTACTGGTATTCACACCCCATGCAGTCCCCCTGTATCTGACTGTGGGGTGGACCAACAGTGACTCATTTCTAGCAAATAGAATTAAAAAAAAAGTAGTGGAAATCACTTCTAGGATTAGGTGAATAGAAAGAGTACACCTTCCCTCTTGTTGTCTTGCTTCTTGCGTGGATGAACCAGCTGCCATGTTGGGAGCTGCCCTACAGAGGGCCCCAAGCGGGAGGAAGTGAGGGAGGCCTCTGACCAAGAGCCAGCAAGGAGCTCATGCCCTTAGTTCTACAGCCTGCGGGAAACCGAATCCAGCCAGCTAAAACATGAACAAGCCTGAGAGTAGATCTGTCCCTAGTTGAGCCTTGAGATGAGACCCACACCCTGCTGACACCTGGTTGAACCTTGAAAGAGACCCTGGGCTCCTCCGTGGAGTCATTCCAGTTCAGTCACACCTGGATTCTTGTCCCACAGACATTATGAGGAATAAATGCTTGCTGTTTAAAGCTGATAAGTTTTGGGATAACCTTTTTTATGCAGCAACAGCTAAAATAACACATTATCCTATTCTTTGCTCTTTTCTCTTGCAGTAACAGAAATACCTTTCAGGGGACGCCTGGGTGGCTCAGTAGGTTAAGCATCTGCCTTCAGCTTAGGTCATGATCNTCCTGGGATTGAGTCCCCCATCAGGCTCCCTGCTCAGCAGGGAGTCTGCTTCTCCCTCTCTCTTTGTCCCTCCCCCCACTCATGCTGTCTCTCTCTCTCTCTCTCTCAAGTAAATAAATAAAATCTTGAAAAAAAGAAGTACCTTTCAGATCATAGGTTGAAGGATGGATTATAGATGCAATATTTACACTTAAATATGTCCTTTATAGCTGTTCGTATGAGCTTTGACACATAAAAGATGCTGTTATTTTGTTCCACTTTAAGACATCCTACTTGCTTCCCTCTTATTATTTTGCTTGTAACAGGTTAGCATAAAATTAATACAGTTTGTAGGTTTTTAAATTATTTATTTGAGAGAGAGAGAGAGAGCGCAAGCGTGAGCAGGGGGAAAGGCAGAAGGAGGCAATCTCAAGCAGACTCCACGCTGACCAGGGAGCCTGATGCGGGGCTGAATCTAACAACCCTGAGTTGGCGACTTGAGCCAAAATCGAGAGACGGTTGCTTAGCCGACTGAGCCAGCCAGATGCCCCAATTTTCTTAATTTTTAAACAAAGCACATAGCATCAATCTGTTGCTGTTATGTATTAAGGGTGATAAATTTCTCCTCAACAGGAGAAACCGTGTTTTAGTTTATCTTCATTTTACATTAGATCTTTTTCCCCCTAAATTGAGTCTATGTTAAACTAATAGGGAATTGAGCCATTAAAATGTTATTTTTGGATATTTTTTAAAAAGTATGAACACTCACCCCAAAAGTTATGTTTTTGTTGAAAGTTATTATTTTGTAATTGGAATTTTCTTGGAGCTAAGCCCTCTGATAGTTGTAAAGCCTACACCTGTGAATTTGTTCCCTAGAAGACGCTTTCATTTAGTGCCCGATTGTTTCTCTGTGGATAAATTCAATTATAAATTACAATAGAATTGACTTTTTCATAGTATCCCTCAACTCTCCAAGTATCTTAATGTCCTCTGTGGATTGTAAAGTAATTACAGTGCTCGAAGGACAGCTTAATAATTGTGGACTCGAACACAGACTCCTCTATATTCGAGAAGGACTCATTCCCAGCTGGGAACATTAAGTTGGATTTTATTGAGACTGAAGCCAGACAGCTGGGTGATCCCCTGTGCTATTTTGAAAAGTATCCTGGGATCTTTAATTTCCACCTGGATAGTCAGGAAGGTGAGAGAGTGACCCTCCCTGGATATGACCTTGAGTTCCACTCAGGGTCTTGAAGCAGGCAGCTTCCCACCCCAGACGTGAGATGTGCAGTACGGGCAAATGACGCAGACTCTTAATTATTTGCCCTCGATCCCAACTGAATTCTCACGGTTGGTTCTCCCCCAGGTGAGTTCGGATGGTGGCCGAGAAGTGTTAGAAAGTTTTCAGACAGGTGTTTCCTAAGAATGTTTCAATTGGCCTATGTGTGATGTTGTTTTGTTGTTTTATTGTCTTTTAATAAAAGTGTTTTTCGTTCTGTGAGGCTATTCATGTAACACAAGCCTGGCAAACACTCAAGGTTCTTCGGTTGTTGGCCACAATTTTCCTTTGGCACATCAAAAATGGGACATCTTTGTCTTTTTCTCCCTTTGTTCCTTTTCGTCTGTCGCCTTGATACCGCTGACTGATGAAATGGTGACTGTGTCTTTTGCACCTTGATGGGCTTTGGTATGAAAAGGTGCTAATTAGGCTGTAGCTGTTGGCCGTGTTGTCTGTGTGGGCTCCGTGTTGTGTGTGTGTGTGTGTGTGTTCTGTGTTCAGCTTTTTCAGGTATTGTTACCAGTGAGAATTTGGTTTAGAGCTCGGAAACACAACACATTCTTCAAACTGTGGGGTTGACTCAAAAGCAACTCAAAGAGAGTTTGGCAGCTCAGGGAAGTGCTGTGCGGTTGTTGGTGGTCGTAACTTCATGTACACTGAGTCTGAATATTTTCTGAATCTAGAGAGCATGTGTGCCTTCTAAAAGCAGTCATTGTTTTGCTCTCCCTCCGCACCCTGTAGATACTAGGAATGGAGATGAATGAATGTACTAGTAAAACAGAGTGCTTTTTTAGTCAGTGTCTAAAATGTAAGGTAAATTCATGCCACGTCCTGGACCCACGGGCTCACCCACTGGCTTGTGAGGACCACACCTTCTCCTGGAATCGGTTCCGAGGCACTGACTGTGTTTCTTCTGAGCTGAAGAACCTACCTTTGCTTTCATGCCTTTGAATAAGATTTGTAGGCTTTGGCGGATTTCTAAAGGATTCCACTTGATATTTTTCACAACTCAAGATAAATTCTGTACCATGAATTTATAGGTTTTTTTTTTTCTTTTACCTGGGGGTGAGAATGTACTTTTTTCTAGTTCTGTTCCTCTGATATACCTTTCTTCTATTTTTGTGAATTCCATTTTTCTTGCTGTGGTTAAAAAAATGGTTTTAGCTGTTAACATAGATGTGAAACTTTGGTTGTGCTTTCGATGAAGTTAGGTGGGACGGGAAGGTTTTCTATCTCTGTATCCCGAGTGCCTCTCACATTGTCTAGCACAAATAGACACTCCTCTGAGAGTTCTAGAGAAGCAGAGTTGAACAGTGGTTACCAGGGGCAAAGAGGTAGGGGAAATGGGGAGATGTTTGTCTAAGGGTACAAACGTTGACTGTCGCAGAATGAATAAGTGTAGGGATCTAACGTACAGCATGATGACTGTAATCAATAATACTGTTTTGCATACTGGAAATGTGATGGAGATATTAATTGGTTTGGTTGTAATAATTTTACTGTATTTATATCAATTCACCATGTTGTGTACCTCAAATATACACAATTTTAAAATTAAAAAAGTTATTGAATAATATGGTGATGGACCCATTCTGTCAAATAATCGATTGAATTATTTGTTAGCATTTTATTGGTTGATTGCATTAATCTACACAAGGGCGGTTCTGGGCATCAGGGATATTTACATGCATCTGGAGAGTGTAGGGTCACCTTGGTTATCAATGTTTGTTGGAGGCATTTGATGGCAAAAGGACCCAAAGAACCGTGGTTGAATTCTGCTTGGGCATAACTCCACTTTCTACCAGAAAACGGATAAGAGCTTTTTAAAACTGATGTCAAATTTCAGCTCTGAAGGACATCCAGAAAAACCTCCTTTTGCAGTAAGCAGATTGTTCTGAGGGAATCCGAGAGGGGGGCATGCTGTGTTATCTCTTACATCCAGCTGGAAAAGTCTTGAAGTCTCGTATGGGAGGATGGTCTCATTATGAAACAGGGGAAGGACCCAAGCCTCCACTATGCTGTTCATGCTTGGAGACAGAGAGGGGGCTCAGAGCTTAGGGGAGGACCCCTCACAGTGCGAAGGACAGATGAGATAATAAAGACGCGTCATCCACACGACTTTTTTTTTTTTTTTGCACAAACTGTGACATTCTTGGGGAAGTTAAAGGGAAAGGAAAAATGCTTTTTTGAAGAGGAGGGTGATGGAAGACAGGAGGAAGAAATGGAGAGTGATTTAAGTGTCTAGTTGGCTTTCAGCTTAGCCCCTAAGGCTTTTACCTAACCCTGTCACTGTCCCCACACCTGCTCGGGGCTGACAGTCTTGGTAATTGATGGGCTGGTGGGGGCTCTTTCCTGCAAACACATTAAGACGGGTGGGGGGGCACTCCAGCCCTTGCCCGGCCTGGCACGGGGGCCCAGGAGGCAAGCAGATCCAGGGCCTGGCCACGTTGTGGGGAGTGAGGGGATCGATTCTGTCAGTCAGCCTGCCCAGCTTGTGTCAGGCTCAGGACCTTCCACCTGCTCCTTGGAGTCATTAGAACTCCCAAATCTCTTTGAAGGCCTTTGCTATTAGACACATACTCCCGTGTTTTGATTTTTTTGCTCCCAAACTCATTTTTTTAATATAATTACCTGCATTGAACCACGCTTACCATCCATGCGCTGAGAGCGGGCAAATGATTTATTAGTCTTGGTTTCTAACTGTGCAGTGCGGTGCGGGATTGATGTGGCCGGTGACACATGCAGTGGGCCTGCCGATGTGTGGGGGTCAATGTCAGAATGATGCTTCCCGTGCAGTTGACACACACGTGGGGACCTGGCTCTCAGTGTTTAGTTGGCAGACTGTGACATTGCAGACGTGTTGTCTCCAGTCCGGGTGGGTTACAACGGGCGGAAAAAGCAATGAGGGGGCAGTTTATTTCAAGTAGAAATAAAAACGGCAGTTTATTTCAAGTAGAAATAAAAACGGTGTGAAAAGAGGGGACAGTTGTACAGCTCAAATAGTTTCTGGTAAGGCTCCCCGGATTTCTTCTGTCCACGCCGCTCACCTTGTGTACAAGGGTTTGTATGTGGCCAGTTGTGGTGGTGGTGCGGGGAGGCTCTGACCACTTGACTTGGCATTTGTGTGGACCTCGTTTCACAACCACATCAAGGTATCCATCAGTGTAACCACTTCCCAGGATAGACATTATGCTTCCAGGGCTGATTTTCCTTTTGATTGATGGTCAACTTGGAGAATCACCTGTCCTCACACACAAGATGTTGACTCTAAGACACCAGCCACCGTGCTTGGCACGTGGACAGTATTCAGTAGCGGTGACTTCCTTCCTTTGTCATTCCCTCCTGTTCAGAACAGGAAGACGGAGACTGACCGAAACTGCTTGGGACAAGGGAGAAGATGATGTGAGGAGGACAGTAGGGACCCAGTGTGAATTCTGTGGGCTCCAGGAAATTTTGATTTTCATGGGCCCCTTTCCTGTAAAAAAAAAAAAAAAGAAAGAAAAAAAAAAGAAAAAGAAAAACTGTATTTTGCTACAAGTTACCACTAAAGATGACATTATTAATACTATATGTTAAAACTTTTCCTTCCACCAAAAAGTTTGCATTTAGTCCTTCTTGGCTTCAGAAGAAATTAAACGATTTTCATGGCCCTTCGAGGTATTATGGACCCTGGGGACTGTGGCTGCTGGGCCTAATGGATCCATTGGCTCTGGAGAAGAGGTGTCAATGACACTTAATGTCAAGTAGAAAATGTAAAATAACAAATCTTTTCCCCAGTGATGTGCTGAATAAGGCATAGAAAACATGTTTTATTTATTTATTTTTCGAGGAACTCTGTGGTCTCTTAGGTATGAATGCTGTCTACTTTCGATTTGCAAGGTAAGGTTAGAGCCCACCTGTGTCGACTCTGAGATGTTCCCTGAGGTTTGGACTTTTTGGATAACTCCGGATATGAATTATGTATTTATTTTTCTAGTTATGATTTTCACCTAAATTTCTACGACTGTGTAGTTAGATTGTGGTAAATTATAGTGCTATTGAACAACTGATTAAGTCTTTCAGCAAACCAGGAAAAACTTGGGATGCTAGGAATTTACAACGAATCTCTTTGCAACGTAATAATAATGAAAAAAATCCCCTCTGCCCCCTGCAAAGGAGGCTGTTATAAAGCAAATGATACCTTCTAATGTATTTGCTTGTTACTTGGGTTTGTCAGCTACTGAAAACTTTTAAACTGGTTGTACATTTCCTTTCCAACGTGGTGAGTCTGAGGGACTGAACCATTGTTCTGACTCTTTTTTCTTTTTTTGCTACTCTGACAAATGTTTCCCTGTTGCGGGAGAGCAGGTAGGGTGCAGTTGTTGGTAGGTTGGGCCATAGAAACAGTTGAGTGTGGTTCTGATCTGGGCTCTTCCATTTGCTCCAGGTGATATTGGACAAGTGACTGAAATGCTCTGTGCTTTAGTTCCCTCCACTATAAAAAGAGGATAAAAATGCAAGTATCCTTCATTCCTTAAAACAAATTTGTCCCTGAAATAATGTAAGACGGTGAATATTCATAGAGCAGAAACCTATATCTTATTATTTAAAATAGGGGAAAAATGAGTGCATCTCTAGCTCATCCTAGGATCCCACCTGACTCCCCCCCAAAACACTAAAACTCAGACCTTTCATAATAATCCAGTCAAGATTGCTGCCAAACACAAAGTATTTCAAATATCATCTCAGTTTTTAATCACTTAGTTAACTTGTTGGCTATGTTAGCGTGTCCAGTAGTTCTGGGGTTATTGTCTTTGTAGACTTTATCACACGTACACTCAAATATAAATGAAGTCAAATGTTACAAACACACAAAAATATCAAAACACATAGTGAAATAAAATAAACAAGACAAACTACAAATGAGTCCTAAGAGATTGAAGACCTACAGATTGAAGATGAGTAAGATTGGGAGGTGAGAGAGGAGACATGGAAGCTGGGGTCACTGTTGTCTGTGAGATCTCTTGAAGATACAACTCTTTGGCCCATAGGCTGTGCGAGTGACTTGGACGCTGCCTTTGTAATCAACAGCACTGAAGGAGTGTCCTCTGTCAATAAAAGAGTGTTGATTACAAAATTTCATTTTTCATATAATCTTTAGTGGATGGTGACCCAAAGCCCCTAATGTAATCATGGCTACAGGGCATATGACTCAAATGCCACCCAACAGACAACACATTCATTCATTTTCTTCAACATGGCTCTAAGGGTGTTGGCATCATTGGAGAAGTACGCCAATTTGAGTTTTAGCCTAAGGCCTTCATAATTTCTTCCAAAAATTAGTGTTAGCCTCTCCTTAGAGGCTTTATGTCCTGGCGCATTTTCTTGTCTTCTGCGATGCACATTGAAGATGGTACCTGTTAAAAAAATGAAGCACCTCGTTTCATCAACATAAAATATTTGTTTTGCAGTAAACCATCTTCTGTCAGGGTTTTCTGCTGTTCTCAGGGGAGGATGTCTGCAGCCTCACCTCCAGCCGAAAATATCCATTCTTTCATATTTCGGTCTTTCTTAGATCTTTCCAACCATCCAGGCCTTGGTTTGGAACTCAGCTTCTCCACTGAATTTTCTCTCTCCTTCTTCTGACCTTTGAAAGTGATTAGCCCCTTCTGTTATTTCAGTAGGGTGTTCGGCGGCATCCCATGGGGGCCATCAAGCCCCTCGCTGGGTGTTTTTCCAGTTTTTAGCAAATATTATGCTTTCCTAACACCATGAAGCTTTCCACAACTGATCACACTTTTGTAATTTTCTTTATTTTCCTATGCCTAGAAAGGCCATCGAGTCATTGTGAACTTGTACGTGACCAAGTCAAGTGTTCAGGTGTCCGTTCCTCCCACTTCTACTTTTTTGCCGAATGCATGTGCTTTTCTAGCCCTCTTGGTCTCACAGGATTTTCACTTTCTTAGCGGGCATTTTCACCTCCTAATTAATGTCAAAAGATGATGCAATAAGGCACATCGTATATATTTAAAAACAGTGTTGAAAGGAAATCAGTGAGCTTGACTTGGTCCCATGACCACAGAGCGGCTTCATACACCCTCTCAGCAGATATAGAAACGTCAACTAGTGAATTTGGGGTAGAGGTTTTTGCAGAGCTTTCTAACAAATATTCTACTAGTGAGAGTCAGGTAAGGCCTACTTACAGTACCTGCTTCATTGGGCAGTTACCAGGGTGAATATGGAATCCACAGGCAGCTGGTGGGATGTGGGGTGATTGACATCGCATGATGCCTCTGAAATCAGGAGCCCACTCGCTCAGCCTTGCGGGTCATCAGTGATGCACGGCTTCTGTAACCGACCTCTCCCATATTCAATCATGCTCAAAGCTCCTTGAATGGTTGTGCTTCTGCCATCCTTGTTCCATAGAAACCACCATAGAGAGAAGTCCTGGAGGACTGTGAGAAAGAGAGGCCCCAAGGGAGCTTGGAAGTGGCTAATGGGAGATAAAAGAAAAGAGGTAGAGAAGGAATAAGAACAAAAATAAGGTTCCTTGTTTCAAGGAAGCGCAGCGGGCTCTGCCGTGGGTCTCTGGGTCTTTTAGTGTGCAAAGAGGCCAAGACAGGGCTGAAAGGTCTCTATGTGGCCTGTAAGAGTCTAGGGAGGCAGGAAGTGAAAGAGTTCTCTTGGAGGACACTACCTTGCTCAGAGGAAGCCTGTCTGCGAGAGCAGAGCAGAGAATCACCAGCTTCTGCTGCTGGTTTCTGCTTTGATGGGAACACGGTGTTTCTGAAAGTTGGCTTTACAGATGTTGGATCCGAGTTAGCAGTGTTCACAAGACGCATCCGTAGGCTGAGATATCTCCATATGCAACACATGCTAGGTGAGCTGAACTCTCCACAAAATTCTTGATCTGGGCACTTCAGGCCATACAGAGGTGATATTCAGATGGTGAGGAGACATGTTCTTTATAGGGCCAATTTGGAGATTTTGTTTCATATTTTTTTTTCAGCGAGCTGGTAAATGTTGAATTGAAAACGAAAGCATTATTCTGGGTCAGGTTTATGTAGAATAACAACAAAACATTTCCTTGGACCAAAGGAACCAGCTGACCAATTTCCCCCATTCATTATCTCTGGCTTTGTAACTTTCTTGCTTTTCCAAGGAATTGCTTCTGTTAATGGAGTGGGAAGCATCAAAGCTTTGGAACTCAGATTCTTAGTGAATAGGGAGAAATGAACGTATGTGGAGAGAACACATATAAGCCAGATGGAACTTTGGTACAAAAAATCAGATGTGATCTAATGGCTATTTCACTCGGAATGATGTCTGGATTTTAAATTCGTGACTTAAAATGACTATTGTGTCACTGCCACCTGCTGGCCAGAAAAGGTGTTAGGTTAAGTACTGTCAGTAAAGGGTCTAGTCTTTATGAGGCAGAGTAAATGAACTGTTTCCGATGGTTGTTTTTGTATATAAAAGGTATTTCTCTGAGGGGCGCCTGGGTGGCACAGTGGTTAAGCGTCTGCCTTTGGCTCAGGGCGTGATCCCGGCGTTATGGGATCGCCCCACATCAGGCTCCTCCTCTATGAGCCTGCTTCTTCCTCTCCCACTCCCCCTGCTTGTGTTCCCTCTCTCGCTGGCTGTCTATCTCTGACAAATAAATAAATAAAATCTTTAAAAAAAAAAAAAAGGTATTTCTCTGAAAAAAATGTGTCTAAAGTCTTTTTTGTTTAGAAAATGTTTTATTATTCTAATATTAACATTTTTTATATATAAAAACGTTGTTGTAGAAAGTAGGGAAAATACAGAAAAGTATTAGTATTATATCAAAAATAGTTTCTTAACACGAAAATATTTTGAAAAATAAAATGGGATTGTGATCTATATATTGTTTTGTTTTATTCAGTTATTGAATTACTTTTTCTTTTTTTATCATGAAATATTTTAAGCATACCCTAACATATAGAATATAGCAGATACCCATGAACCCCCTTGTTTAGATTTAACTCTTTTAATATTTTACTGCATGGTTTGCTTTAGAATTTTTTACAAGAGAAATACAACTCTACAGGTACAGGTGAAATTTACATCTGTCCCTACCCTTCCCATCAAATTTCCCTCCATATATCCATAAACAATCCATCAGTGTGGTGATTAAAATGCACTGAAAATTGTACACAGTTGGGTGATATACTATATTTTTTTCAATTTGCTTTTTTCACTGAACATTGTATTTCTGAAGTGTGTTAACGTTTTTATATTTAAATCTAGTATATTTAATTTTACATACAGTTGAATTAAAAATTCCAGTCCGGAAAACATGATCTTTAACTGGAGAGTTTAATCCATTTACATTTATTGTGAATATGTTTAGATGTATTTCTACCACATTCTTTTTGTTATCTGTTTATCATGCTTTGTTTAAGCATCTTTTTTTTTTCTGTTAGAGGCTGAGTATTTTTAAAAACTGTTTGTCCTCACTTACTTGTTTTGAAACTGTATCTTCTTTTTTTCCCTACTCTTAAATTTGTTCTGTGCCCATTTGACTTAAGTCTAAAGGTAATAAGCATTGCTTCTCTTCTCCTAAAGAGTACAAAGATCCTAGAATGTTTCTTTCACATTTCTCCCATCTTCTGTGTTATACTTTCCAGTATTTCATTCCCTACTGTTTTAGATCCCCCACTTGAGCTGCCACATCACCATCGTCATCGTCATTATCACCACCCTGTATGCTCACTCTGATGCTTATTTAGATGTTTCCACATGATCACTTGTTCCACTTTGGCGTGTGTGGTTTGTTTTAGGTTTTAATGCTTGCATTCTGTATTCCAGCAGTCTTTTCTGGGAAAGATTTTTTTTTGGAAAGCATAAAAGAATGAAAAGATGAAAGAATAGAGTGAACAGGGGATCTAAATGGGGTTGTAGTAAAAACTGAAAGGGAGAGTAAACAAGAACCTAAAGCACAAGAAGATACGAAGTCTAAGACCAACAGAGCATTTGCCTAAAGCAACGAATGGGGTTTACTCCCTCTTGCCGTCTCACATATGAAAGGAACACTTCTGGATTCCAAGTTACAAACACACGAACAAGTTATAGTAAGCTGACTTTTTGCTCTGTGTGGTCAGGCAACTGTGGCTGCCAAGAATTTGTGCACCACGAACATCTGTTAGTAGAATCCACAGCCCTGGAATTGGAAAGTGGAAGTGGATAAAATGCTAGGTAATCTCTTAAACTCGAACTACACATACCTTCTTTTTCCTCGACTATCTGAACTGATGCAACGGGATACAGAGTAAAATTTACTCATCTTGGGAAGCAAATGAAGAAACAGAGTCGGAGTTTTATGTGATATGTACAGATGCCCTTTATTATTTTTTATTTTACCCTTTTTCTTACATCGCCTGTTTGCTCTTGTTGGGAAAGTTTCAACTTTGCGTGACCAAAGATGTGGCCTGTTAGGAGGGACATATTAAATTGCTCAGTTTTCTGGAAGTTGCGTTAGGAGTGGAGGGCTGGCGAGGGTCATATTTTCATAGCTTCCTTTTTTTTCCCTTTTTTCTTTTTTTAAGTTTTTTTTTTATGTATTTGAGAGACAGAGAAAGAGCACATGAGCAGGGGGAGGAGCAGAGGGAGAGGGAGAAGTGGACTTCCCACTCTCCAGGGACGTTATCCAGGGACTTTGACTACAGATCTGATTGTTCTGCATAGCTGAGCGACTGAACATACAAATGGATGATGGCTAGACCACATATAAAACTGCAGCTCTGACCCACCACCTGTAACATCCCGCCCAGGAAACCAACCCTTTATCTAGAATAACCAGTCCAGGAAGCCAGCCTGGTATAAGCCAGACTTGCAGGCAGTCATACTGTGATGTCTAGTAACGATCCAGGACAACAGGCCCCAAAAACCAGGACTTGATTAGTAACTGACAACTTTCCTAATTTTGTCCCTGCTTCCAATATAGCACCAACCAGAGAAAGCCAAATGGGTTCCCCTAACTGATGACATAGGATGCCCCCTTCTAGTTCGCTGTCGCCAGCTTCCCCATGGACAGCCTCCGAACAGGGCATACCTGAAGCCTTCTTCCCTTGTTTGCCACTCCTCAGCCAGAATGCAAGGGACAGTGGCTGATTCACTTGCCATAGCCAGCTCTGAAAAGCCTTTGCCTCTTCTCGTTTGGTTGGTCTTTGTTTATGTCCACACAGCAGTAATACCAGGGATGGGAACTAGAAGCCTGGACCCCGTCTTTCCGCCCCCGCCCCCCACCCCACCACCTTTCTCCTGACTACTGAGGGTTCTAGCAAGAAGGTCAGAAACCAGGGACCCCTGGAGAGTAAAGAACTCCCTCTGCTACACACCCATTCCTGTTCTTTTGAATCCTGTTTTGTGGCATTTCCCCCGTGGCTGATCCCAATGTTATTGATAATGACACACATACAAAAGAGACTTTTCATGGGGTATAAAGTCCATGTAACTTTAACTGGGTCCTGCTGCTGGAAGTGGATTTGGATGTAGCTTTCTGGTCAGTTTTGTCACCTGTGAGCTGGAAAATCACAGCTTTGGTTTGGGTCAGAAGTCTGAGAGCAGTTGAGTGTGAAACCCAGTCCGTTTTGCTCAGACCCAGGTAATCTCCCTTCAGCTTTCTTTTGCCAAGGATAAATAATTGAGTATGTTAGAGAAGGGGAATGTGGAAATTAAAAAAAAAAGTTATTTAAAAAAAAAGGAAGACTCATCTATCCAGCGGTTACTGATCACATGCTATCTGCCAGGGTCATGCCTTACTATCAAAATATGTTTTCATCATGTCTGTGAAAGTACAAGGTTACGCAGACATGGTTGATTCGTTGTTACCACTTGCTGTGACTTTCTCTTTTCTGCACTTTACAAATTTGTTGGTCCACAGAATGTTGGATGAGGAAAAGGCATAAACTGCCGTTTCTTCATATGAGGTCCTCTGACCACCTGCACCCACAGTTTCCAGAATGCTTATGATAAGAATTCAGTTCACCTAGATCTGTGGACTCGGACGTTTTGGGGGTGGGGGTGGAATCTGCATTTTTGGCTCCTTCCGAGAGCTTGTGAACACCAATGTCTAGGTCACGTGGCTTCTGTGTTATTGGCTGTAGAGGGATTTTATTATGTATGAAGAAACTCAGCAAATGAGGTTAAGTGGCCCGCTAAAGGTCACAGAATCAGTTAATGGGTGGTTGTAACACACAAAACCCAAGGAGCTGAATGATAAAGCGATTTGAATCTGAGTCTCTCTGAGGCTTCAGGTCAAGTGCCTACTATTCACAACTCATAAAAGAAATCACTTAATAAAATGTGATACTGTTCTCAGTCAAAAGTTCATTGAATGGGGTGGAAAAGCTGGAGCTATTTCAGGAGGCTTAGTTTCTTTGCGTGTGGCTCCTGGGGAGCCTTGCGTTGGGGTCTGGGAGCCGGGGCCCCAACCCAGCCCCTGGCTCAGAGCGAGGTCCTCAACCCCTCCAGTGAAGGAACTGGGAACACTAGTCCCCATTTGTAAAGCTGCGAGGGCCGTGCCCCCTCCCCTCTCAGGAGGGGTCAAGGCTGTTACAGCATCTTTGAGTGGAGTCTTTGTCAACATCAGTTTCCCCCTGTGGTTTGCGGAATTCTGGGGAGGTTTCAGCCATAACGGAAAAAATCCTTTTCCTGTTTTTTTGGTTTTTTTTGGAATAACCTAATTGGGAAGACTGTTTTCATTGGAATGATGCCCCTCCTTCCTTGTCTCACTCCATCCTTTTCTGTTTGTTTTATTTTACTGCAGTCACTTTACAGGGCTGGGTATCACCTCGGGGGGTGTGTCCCGAGGGGCGGCTTTGCCACCTTCTGAAATGGCAAGCCTCTGTCACAAGGTCACAGCACCCCGGTGGCATCATGCAGTTAAGAGTGTGCGTCCCAGGCGGGACTGGTCCCTGGGGGAACCTTCCCACACTGCTGTTCAAATGAACACAGAATCAGTGGCCAGATCTATGTGCTTCCAGAAATAGAAATAAAAGTGAAATGAGCCCTGCATTTATATAGAACCTGCACTTTCTTGAACAAAAACGTTTCTGTAAAGCATAGGATGCCCAGAGAGAAAGAATTCTTCCTGAAGCAACAGAGGGTGAGGAGTCCTTGCCGGCTTTTCTTCTTGGGGATTCAGGAGCCACATCTGCCAAAGTCAGGCAGTTCTCTTGATCCATTTGCAATGATCCAATCCATTTGGTGTCCATGTACCAGAGACCATACATCCGGGCAGCTGGGTCCTCATAGAAGCATCTGGCTGAGGGTAAATAAGCGGGAGATAAGACAAGTAAAATTTGATACAATTCCTCTGGAGGTATAGAACTGATGGACACACACCAGTATGTTTGCATTGGTTGAAACTGGTTTGGGAGCATCCCCCCCCCCCCGCTTTTTTGTGCCTTTTTTTGAGGGGGGGCAAGTTTTTAGTTATTGTGATTGCCAAGACCCCAAAGTAATGCTTACGCAAATGTATTTATAGAAAGACTAATGTGGGGCCTTAGCCAGCATGTTTAACGTAAGAGATGGAGTTGGGTTAATCCCCATTTTTCCTGACAGAAGCAGCCAGCTGGTTGATGTCTCATACTCTTGCAACATTTTGAACTTTTTCCGTGGTGCACACATTTTGTTACTTCGCTTTGTCCTTGCGATTTCACAGTGCCTGTGAGAAATGGAGGGATAAACGACCCACTGAAGTCTAAAGTGATGGCAGGTCTGGAGCCCGCAGGTTGGACGTACCGTCTTTGGGGTCTCAGAGCGCTTATGTGGAGTAGAGGTCAGTAGCTTTGAAATCAGAGCTTGCCTGAATAAAGCAGAGTAGTCACCATTCACCTATGAGCCTGCGTCTCCTGCCAGACACCCAGGGAAAAGGGCGCTGGAGACCTGCTCCTGCCTCATCTCCTGCTGCCTTCAGGGAAAATATGACTGGGAAATCTCAGTGGGACTGATTTTATTTTATTTTATTTTATTTTATTTTATTTTATTTTATTTTATTTTATAAGATTTTATTTATTTGAGAGAGAGGAAGTACTAGGAGGCGAGCGGGGCGGGGCGGGGGAGGCGGGGAGAGGGAGAAGCATCCTGGGACCCCAAGGTCATGACCTGAGCCAAAGGCAGCTGCTTAATCGACTGAGCCACCCAGGTGGCCCAGTGGAACTGTTTTTAAAAAGAGAAGGTGCTAGTGGCAGAGACAGCTGGGAGACACTGTGTTTGAACAGAAGTTTCCTTCTGAAAGCCTCCTGCAACGTGCACACACACACATGCACGCACATGCACACACACAGCTGTATGTGGGGAGTGAGTTTGCATGAGAAGCAGTGGGATGGGGACAGCCTCGATGAAAAGCTCCCCCAAGGAGGGAGGGAGAAGGTTAACAGGCAAGAATAGCATGAGACTGTGAACCAGACAATGGAAACCTAGGGAGAAGGAGGAAAATTTCCTGAAAACATATGTCGATAAAACTGCCCCTTCCTTATTCTTGTTGGAAGCGCCAGGGGTTGCTTGGTTAGGAGTGGGGAGGAATATCATTCTGGAGACATTTTTAAAGGGGTTGCTCAGGTGTAAACAGCACGGAGAGAGCTGAGGGAAAGGGGTATCAGTGGGGACCAGCGGGAGGGCAGAGGCTTCCAGAGAGGAGGGCCAGCGGAGCGCAGGACCCATCTGGACGTGGGACTCCCGTTGGGAGAGAGGGAGTGCAGAGAGGCTGGGTGTTAAGGCCCAATGGTCAGTGCACCAGCAGGGGTTGGGGAGCGAGCAGATCTCAGGGCCCCTTGGAGGCAGCAAAGGGGAAGTAGGGGGATGGCAGGGGCCTACACAAAGGGGCCTCACCCCTGGCAGAGCTGATGGCTCTCCTCTCTATGCACAGACTGTTAGTGGGGGGAACGTATATATATATTTTTAATTTATTTATTTGAGAGAGAGAGAGAGACAGGGCACAAGCAGGGGGAGGGGGCAGAGGCAGAGGGAGAAGCAGGCTCCTGGCTGAGCAAGGAGCCCAATGTGGGGCTCAATCCCAGGACCCTGAGATCATGACCTGAGCCGAAGGCAGAC
>NC_048226.1:16338252-16350805 GCF_002007445.2 Ailuropoda melanoleuca | reverse complement strand
CTCCTGGGGAGCCTTGCGTTGGGGTCTGGGAGCCGGGGCCCCAACCCAGCCCCTGGCTCAGAGCGAGGTCCTCAACCCCTCCAGTGAAGGAACTGGGAACACTAGTCCCCATTTGTAAAGCTGCGAGGGCCGTGCCCCCTCCCCTCTCAGGAGGGGTCAAGGCTGTTACAGCATCTTTGAGTGGAGTCTTTGTCAACATCAGTTTCCCCCTGTGGTTTGCGGAATTCTGGGGAGGTTTCAGCCATAACGGAAAAAATCCTTTTCCTGTTTTTTTTTGGAATAACCTAATTGGGAAGACTGTTTTCATTGGAATGATGCCCCTCCTTCCTTGTCTCACTCCATCCTTTTCTGTTTGTTTTATTTTACTGCAGTCACTTTACAGGGCTGGGTATCACCTCGGGGGGTGTGTCCCGAGGGGCGGCTTTGCCACCTTCTGAAATGGCAAGCCTCTGTCACAAGGTCACAGCACCCCGGTGGCATCATGCAGTTAAGAGTGTGCGTCCCAGGCGGGACTGGTCCCTGGGGGAACCTTCCCACACTGCTGTTCAAATGAACACAGAATCAGTGGCCAGATCTATGTGCTTCCAGAAATAGAAATAAAAGTGAAATGAGCCCTGCATTTATATAGAACCTGCACTTTCTTGAACAAAAACGTTTCTGTAAAGCATAGGATGCCCAGAGAGAAAGAATTCTTCCTGAAGCAACAGAAGGTGAGGAGTCCTTGCCGGCTTTTCTTCTTGGGGATTCAGGAGCCACATCTGCCAAAGTCAGGCAGTTCTCTTGATCCATTTGCAATGATCCAATCCATTTGGTGTCCATGTACCAGAGACCATACATCCGGGCAGCTGGGTCCTCATAGAAGCATCTGGCTGAGGGTAAATAAGCGGGAGATAAGACAAGTAAAATTTGATACAGTTCCTCTGGAGGTATAGAACTGATGGACACACACCAGTATGTTTGCATTGGTTGAAACTGGTTCGGGAGCATCCCCCCCCGCCCCGCTTTTTTGTGCCTTTTTTTGAGGGGGGGCAAGTTTTTAGTTATTGTGATTGCCAAGACCCCAAAGTAATGCTTACGCAAATGTATTTATAGAAAGACTAATGTGGGGCCTTAGCCAGCATGTTTAACGTAAGAGATGGAGTTGGGTTAATCCCCATTTTTCCTGACAGAAGCAGCCAGCTGGTTGATGTCTCATACTCTTGCAACATTTTGAACTTTTTCCGTGGTGCACACATTTTGTTACTTCGCTTTGTCCTTGCGATTTCACAGTGCCTGTGAGAAATGGAGGGATAAACGACCCACTGAAGTCTAAAGTGATGGCAGGTCTGGAGCCCGCAGGTTGGACGTACCGTCTTTGGGGTCTCAGAGCGCTTATGTGGAGTAGAGGTCAGTAGCTTTGAAATCAGAGCTTGCCTGAATAAAGCAGAGTAGTCACCATTCACCTATGAGGCTGCGTCTCCTGCCAGACACCCAGGAAAAGGGCGCTGGAGACCTGCTCCTGCCTTATCTCCTGCTGCCTTCAGGGAAAATATGACTGGGAAATCTCAGTGGGACTGATTTTATTTTATTTTATTTTATTTTATTTTATTTTATTTTATTTTATTTNAAAGATTTTATTTATTTGAGAGAGAGGAAGTACTAGGAGGCGAGCAGGGCGGGGCGGGGGAGGTGGGTAGAGGGAGAAGCATCCTGGGACCCCAAGGTCATGACCTGAGCCAAAGGCAGCTGCTTAATCGACTGAGCCACCCAGGTGGCCCAGTGGAACTGTTTTTAAAAAGAGAAGGTGCTAGTGGCAGAGACAGCTGGGAGACACTGTGTTTGAACAGAAGTTTCCTTCTGAAAGCCTCCTGCAACGCGCACACACACACATGCACGCACGTGCACACACACAGCTGTATGTGGGGAGTGAGTTTGCATGAGAAGCAGTGGGATGGGGACAGCCTCGATGAAAAGCTCCCTCAAGGAGGGAGGGAGAAGGTTAACAGGCAAGAATAGCATGAGACTGTGAACCAGACAATGGAAACCTAGGGAGAAGGAGGAAAATTTCCTGAAAACATATGTCGATAAAACTGCCCCTTCCTTATTCTTGTTGGAAGCGCCAGGGGTTGCTTGGTTAGGAGTGGGGAGGAATATCATTCTGGAGACATTTTTAAAGGGGTTGCTCAGGTGTAAACAGCACGGAGAGAGCTGAGGGAAAGGGGTATCAGTGGGGACCAGCGGGAGGGCAGAGGCTTCCAGAGAGGAGGGCCAGCGGAGCGCAGGACCCATCTGGACGTGGGACTCCTGTTGGGAGAGAGGGAGTGCAGAGAGGCTGGGTGTTAAGGCCCAATGGTCAGTGCACCAGCAGGGGTTGGGGAGCGAGCAGATCTCAGGGCCCCTTGGAGGCAGCAAAGGGGAAGTAGGGGGATGGCAGGGGCCTACACAAAGGGGCCTCACCCCTGGCAGAGCTGATGGCTCTCCTCTCTATGCACAGACTGTTAGTGGGGGGAACGTATATATATATTTTTAATTTATTTATTTGAGAGAGAGAGAGAGACAGGGCACAAGCAGGGGGAGGGGGCAGAGGCAGAGGGAGAAGCAGGCTCCTGGCTGAGCAAGGAGCCCAATGTGGGGCTCAATCCCAGGACCCTGAGATCATGACCTGAGCCGAAGGCAGACACTTAACTGACTGAGCCACCCAGGCGCCCGGCACCAGGAGTGTATATTAAATATGTCTTTTTATTCTGGAGTTTTGATGTCTGGGGACTTACTGATCTGGGGAGCCAGGCTCTCCCAAGACTAGCCAATTCCTAGACATAGTTGGGGGTCTCACCTGCGAGTACACCTATCACCAACCAATCCAGAGCTCCCCACACCTGCTTCCTCCATCTTGTCCCTATATTCTGGGCCTTTATCCCCCCGCTCTAATCACCCCCGAGCCAGGGACCAACAACTAGGGACAGCCCGTGCACTCCGAGCCCGCTGAAATGATTTTAACTAGCTAATCCTAACCGTGCCTACCCTGCCTCACGCACTCCCNTCCCAAGACTAGCCAATTCCTAGACATAGTTGGGGGTCTCACCTGCGAGTACACCTATCACCAACCAATCCAGAGCTCCCCACACCTGCTTCCTCCATCTTGTCCCTATATTCTGGGCCTTTATCCCCCCGCTCTAATCACCCCCGAGCCAGGGACCAACAACTAGGGACAGCCCGTGCACTCCGAGCCCGCTGAAATGATTTTAACTAGCTAATCCTAACCGTGCCTACCCTGCCTCACGCACTCCCTCCTGTGGGAACCACAGTGAGGCTCTTGTCCACGTTTTTGCTCCTGCTCCCTCTGCCTCCTGGCCTAGCCCTGTGCCACCCCGTGTGGCCCTGTGTGCCATGCTACCTGCTTCTAGAGAACTGTGAGTAAAAACTTCTTCATGACAGTCATTTCTGTGTCTGTGTGTCTTACCATACCTGGTTAAACAAATCCCAGGGTAACAGAAAGTGAACAGGGTCTGGCTCAAGTGAAGATGGCAATTTCTATGCCCCTAGCGATTTTTCTTTCTCTCTCTCTCTCTCTGACATTCCTTGGTATTCCCAGAGGCACCCAGTGTTGTTATGCTCTTGGTCCCTGCATTTAATTTGAAATTAATTGCAGTGTCATTTAATTTATCGGGTGACTCCAAAATCAGCATTCTGTCTCTGACTTAGAGGTGGAACAGGGTGGTGGTGGGATGCGGGCATGGGGCGGGGGCACTTTACTCCTCTGCTATCAGACAGTGTCTATAGGCTGGAGAGTAACACAAAGCACACACAGTTTGTGACAAAATTTCACATGGCCTCCACACATAATGAAAAAGAAAAAATATCTCTGAATTATGCAAACCTGGACATTTTCATGACACAAGGTTTTGAATATTCTCTAACCAAAGGCGATTTTAATACCGAAAAAAGATCCCATCAAAGTCTTATTACATTATGAAATCTTCCCAGGGGTAGTAAGGCTGCATAGGAGATGCTAATTTTTCGTGTTATCTTTAAAATAAATTCCTTCCCTCTTAACACTAGAGGTCACTCTGCGACCACATATGTGAAATTAGCACCCTGGGGCCGGGAAGGTCAGAGCAGCTAATCTGTTTAATTGCTGAACCATGAGTCAGATTTGTACCTAATTACGAGTTGCTTTGATGCAGCCCCGCTTCTATTAAAAGTTTCCCTCTTTCCTGCGGAAATGCGCTGTTTTGATTGTTGTGATGTGTATTCCAACGGGAGCCCTGTAGGAGCCCGCTGTTACTTCCCGGCTAAGCAGTCACATTTCAGGCACCGTCTTCCTACCCTCTAGATGTTTTTGGTGTTCGTTTTCCAGGTGGAGAAAAGTACCTGCCACTTTGGTATCAAATGCTGATAACTTGGTTTCTATTTCTTTATGACACTGAGATAGAGACAAATTTAGTACCACCCTGGTGATGGGTGGGCGAAGACCACAGGCAGGTCAAACTGCGTGGAAGCAATTGTCCAGAAGGGTCCAGAAGTTTCTCTTTCCTGTTTTCGGACATACAGGAGACCAGCTCTGCATCCCCTGGATGGAATTTGCATCTGATGTGGTTGAGGTTTGGCTGAACCTCAAAATGGCTTATCAGTTGGAATTTAAAAGCCTAATATCAGTGTTCTAGAAGATGTCAATTTTCTGGGTTTGTGTCTTTTCAGAGTAACGTTATTTCTGATTTGGAGAGCCGCAGCTTTGGATATTTATCCGTGCAGAAATTTCATATGTAATTGCAGGCAAAAATCTGCATTTTATTAACGGCTCCTATTCATTGGAATTTTGTCTCTGACCAGTGGGACCCGGGAGGCCTTTGCACTGTCCTCATTCAGGGACAGTGGGCTTTCTGAGCTGGGCAGGCATGAAAGACCTGAATACCAAACTTAACGGGAAATAACAGGAAGAATGGAAGCCTGGCACTCTCTCTAGTAGCTTCCTGAGGTTTGATGGGGACTTTGCAGGAGAGGCAGGTGATGCGCGGGATATGCAGGGCTGTCTTCTCTGGAGCGCAGGCTCTGCTCCTGTCAGTGTTAGAGGTGCCTTGACATTGGCAGTCTCCCGCTGCTCTGCGGAGCCACCAGCCCTTGCAGCCGCCAGAGAGCTGATGTGCACACAGTGGAGATGATCAGCTGTTTTAGGTCCACTTCCTCATATCCTGGGGTGGCCGTGTTTGGAAAGACCTGAACTATGGGCGAGCCAGACCACTCCCCCCGCTCCTCCCACTCTGCCCCCCCCCCCCCNCCCCCCCGCCGCCAGGTTGCGCCATAATCGCCTAATCACCCTGATCCTTCTGTGTCGTGCCCAGACCTGGATTGAATTTGCAGTGCGTTTTTTTGCTTAGATTTAGAGCACTCAAGGCGGTTGAGATCATTATTCTGTATAAGGAGATAACAGAAATACTCTATGGCCAACTTATCCCAGCACCTAACTCACCCGCCCACCATTGATTTCCCATCTGGGTTCACAAGGTGCTGGCTGTAGCGGATCAATTTAACAGCACCGATGTGGCTCAAACATTCCCATAATCTATATTATCAGTGGGTTGTCTTCCTGATGTCCTCATCTGGCTTGGTCAGATGGCTTCTTGACTGGGGAAGTGAAAGGGGGCGTTGGGAGGTCTTTATGGGAGCGTGTCGGCTTTAGCCTTGCTACTCTGAAGGGCTGGGGCGACTCATCATGTCCATACCCGCCCCCCGCCTCATTTTTTACTAATGTACATGCTTGCATCCCCCTGCTTGGATTTAAATGAAAAGCCCTAATGAGTCTCCTGTTTTCTCACAGCCTACAAAAACAACATTTGGGGAGGAACTGTTTAGAAAGCAGGTTTTTTTTTTTTTTTTTTTTTTTAGAAAGCAGGTTTTTACTTAATAAACAGTGATCAATCGAATCGATTAACCATGAACACATTCCCGCAGAGTCTGTGGGTGGCGCTTGTTGGTAATTGTAGTTCACGTGCATCAGACGATTAAATGGCTGCCTGTAGACTCTTTCCCCTGCTCTTTCTCTTAATGGAAGTGGGAGTAGGAGTGCCAGCCTCTGTTGACAGCACTTTTTGGGTAGGGACTGCCTGAGCCAGCCTTTGTCCCCAGCACGTCTTTGTAACATCTCTATCAATTGTGGCCATTTACTAGGCACTTGAAGACATTTCTGTAAACCTCACATCTGTTTTGTTTTTTGTTTTTGCTTTTACTAATTCACGTGATAATTAGATCTTCTGAAGCTGGCTTTGTGGCTTTACATAAACCGCAAGTGTTTGGAGCTGCCTGCATATTAGAGTTAGTGCTGTGTGCACCGCAAGGCTTATTAGCACCGGTTTCTCTCTGTTGGCTAGAACTACAGCTAGAACCTGGGAGGGAAGCTTCCTGGCAGCATTAGCAAACTTGCTGCCTCTGAAGGGAGATGAGAACGATGTAAATGAAGGCAGTTTGTGCAGGAGACACACCAGTCTCAGGCTGTAGCTGGAGGGGGTGCCCGGAGCTGCAGCTGATGAATGCAGCAGGGAGCAGGGGTACAGCTGGGCGGGTTGCCCGGGGCCCATCTCCAGGCCCAGAGGATGGGCTGCTCTCTGCATGACAGAGGGGAAAGGCACCAAGGGGGGCACACCTGCCATTTGGAGTCCCCACTGAAGCACCAGCTTATTTGGGCATGTTTCTGAGTCTTTCTGGGCTTAGTTTACCAGTTTAACAAAGGTGCAAAATAGCAACCCAGTGTGCTCTGCGTGGCCCGGATTCAGTAAGACAGTGAGTGGTTCTGGAGGGTGGGTGCATTTTGTAGATTCCAATGCCTTTTATGCCTTTGGTACTGTCCCCAGGTAAATGGGAGCAGCCAGAGATCTGGAGCGCTGATCTCCAGGCTTCTTGACAGCAGAGGATTCCTCGGGGCCAAGTTCTCTCTTGCGCCCTCTCGTGGTTCACCTGCGTACTCTTCGGACTCATAACCTAGTGGTCCTGAGCTTTCACCGTGAGTGTAATTACAGGACCCCATCCCCAGAAAGTTTCCTTGGTCTGAGGACAGACCCAGGTGTTGGTGCATTTTCCAAGCTCCGCAGGTGGTTCTAATGTGCAGCCAGGCTAGGGAACTTCTGATATAAACCAAGAAGGGATGGAGTCCCACATGGCCGGTGGTAAAACCATGTATGTTTGGTTTTGAAATGTTTATTATTTAGGTGTTTGTTTTTATTTTACTTAACATTTACCTGATTGGTTTTAATCTAAAAATGTCCAATCCTCTGGGAGGACCCTGAAGGTTGCCTGGCTTCACAGCGATTCCCAGCCCTTAACCACTTCTAGTACAGAGACTGAAGAAACAAACAAAGGACATGATCTCCCAGTCTCTTTTAGTGCAGTGGGGACCCCTGGGACGGGAGGGGAGCAAAGCTCTGGCGCACTCTTCTTGAGGGGAATGTTGACTGTGAGTGATACAAAGACTGAAAATCTGGTAAAATGGGTTCTGAAATGAGAAGCAACATCCCCACCCCTCTCTCCCGCTCTGTGCCAAACGCAGGGGATCTGTGTTTTTGATGGAGAGGAATGGAGAGCCCATCTCAGAAACTTACTGGGGACTACACCTCTTCATACATGTGTTATAAAGATTCACGTGTTGTAATAGTGTGCACCTTCATCATTCCTCGTAAATCTGTAAATCTTTTCTCTTCCCACTGCACTAAGTTAAAGACCCCTCGCTTCCAGGCACCCAGCACCGCGCTCAGCCTTCCGTCCTGACCATGCGCACTGGCGTCGCCGCGTCCCGTCGCGGAGGTAGAGCGGCTGGCCTCGCGCCTGCGCTCCGGGTATCATTGGTGTGCACCTTCCCCGACTGGATAGATCATTAAGAGAATTGGTTTACAAGGCTCTTGCTGAGCTGTTGGCTGTGGGAGAGAAAGTAAACAGACGCTAGATAGAGCTGTAACATATGATGTTATATCCAATGCTTAATGAGGCCAGTAAAAACAGGAAAGCAAGATTAGCCGCAGATAAATGAACATGCCGGGTGTAGAATCAAGAGTTGACTGTATTTTATTTGATTTAGTTCTAGAAATAGCAGATGTTGTGTCAATTATTGCAAAGTAGTTCTCACTAATCTCTTCATTGAATTCATCTCGTTGACTGAAATGGATTAAAAAATTATTTCGTTTCCATGATTATGAGGGACATACAGTTTCACGTAGAAAATATAAAGAAGAATAAATCAGAGAATTGACATGACCAGTAATCCCACCGTTGATAATCATTCAGAGCATTTAGATAACCTGTATAGGTGCTTACTGGGTGCCATGGTCTGTTTAGGACCATTGCTGTGTTGGCACATCAATCAAATTCTCTATGAAGAAGGAACAACTAGCAACCGTTTGCTTTAATATGAGGAAAGTGAAATAGCTTCTCTAGTAACACACGCTCGGCCTTGATGCAGTCAGGGTTCAGCTCCAGCTGTGGGGCCCTGGAACCTGCATTTTTAACCACAAAGACCCACCGCCTCTGAGGGAAAGTACTGATACCACGTAGTTGTCATTTATGCTCTGAAAATGCATATAAATTTTACGGATTTGGGACCATATTCTATATGCTGGTTTGCAATAGGCTTTGTCATGTAACTTTATATACCGTTCCTATAAATAAGTTTTTGATGGCTGCATAGTATTCTTTCCTCTGGAGGTATACAGGAATATTTTAAATATTGATCTGCTAACTTCAGGCATTTATGTTGTTTCGAGGTGTTGGTGGATTTTATAAGTAATGCTGAGATGCAGACCAGTTTTATACATACTTCTCTGAGGGCATCACTGATTATTTCCCCCAGGTAAATTCCAGAAGAAAAACTATTGGCCAAAAAATTATTGGTAGTTTTAATGATCTTGATACTGAAACAGGCTTAGGGTGGTGATTAGTTTTGATCATGGCGATGAAAAGAATGGGTCGGTTTCACATTTGTAGGTGTGGTTACAGCTCCGGCCTTAGCTATATGGCAAGAATGCATCTGATGGGTTAGAAAAGAAGTCATCCGGTGGCTCTAATGAATCCCCAGAGCGCTGTGGTGGATTGTCCTCCTTTGCTCCTTCACGGCACGGTGTACCCCTGTCATGTGTCTGTCTTTGCTTCTGGACTGTGAGCAGGAGGAGGGTCATGCATTGACCACAAGTTTCCTGAGTATTCTCCAGGGGCTGGGCCCTGTGTGGGCAGGAGCCCTGTCGTCACCTGAATCCCTGCACTCGTGCAGAACTGAATGCTCTGGAGGCCCTTGATGAAGGGCTGCTGAAGAAACGCCCTCTCCCTCTGGTTCCCCTGATGTTCTCAGCTCAGCCTTCAGCACTCACCCAGGCGCCTTCTCTTGGGATAGAAACAGACATTTAATGGCAGACAAGTGTGACAGGATAGCCAGCCCTTGGAAAAGCCTGGAAAGGTAGATCCTATATTATTACCCCATTTTGCAGATGGGGAAGCCAAAGCACTGGCAAGTTTAATAATTTGTCCCGGGCTACACTTCCGGTAAGACTTGGGATTTGAACTTGCATCTGTTGAATTCCCGAGACTCTGTTCTTTCTACTTCTTCCCCATGGCCTTTAAGGAGTGAAATGCCACAATTTCAGTTAGGGTTAAGTTTTGGGTTCAGCACTTGCCTGGACTCCTATGGGGCCGGTGTGGCCCACCCCACGCCACCCAGACAGCCCGGACTGGCCCGCTAGCTATGCCTTCGGGCTCAGGTGATGGATTCAGAAGGCCTTATGGAGAGGAGGGAGTCCTGTGGTTGCAGCAGGATCAGGCTGGCACAAGGGTTTGGAATTACTCCCTCTGCTCGCCCTTCACCCTGTTGCAATGCACCTGGTGGCAAAGTCTCATCTGGTTTCTTCCCATTAACAAAAATGACTTTCATTGCTTTGGCCATTTTGAGCAAAATGGCTTCCAGGACATTGTCAGTCTCAAGTAAGGAATCTGAAGCCTCTCTCCTTTGATCATTCATTCGTTTGGTGGCTTCTGAGCACTTTCTACATATCAGACCTTCTCTGGCACTGAAAATCCAGAGGGAATTACAGGAAATCTTCTCCCCCAAGGATCTCCCAGTTGAGACACTTGGACACAACTCACTCTTCCACCACCCAGAAATGGACAGTGGCTCCAGGAGCAAAGTGCTCCGGACGTGAGATGAAGGGACAATCGATCTTCAGAGAAATTCTCTCTACCAGATGCAGAGGCGTTGTGTGAAAGCTCCTCGGGAGGACCCTTTTTGGATCAAGAGCCCAAACCAGAAAAACATTAGACAGTTGTAAGCAGAAATATTTTACTACAGAATAAGTCAAAGGAATGATCAGGATCAAATCAGGGTGGGAAAAAAAAAATCAAGGAAGCAATGAATGGCAAGAAATTTACATCACAACGGAGCAACTTCAAAAAGTGGGCTCATTTGAGTTTCTTTTTAGCCAATTAGCGAAAAAGAGAAAAAGGTAAATGGGAAAGAGTAATAAAAAAGAATTGATTTTTCTCTCTCTCATGCTGGAAAATTTCAAAGCTTGACATAATTTGCACTGATGTTTTCCTGGGAAGTGCATCAGGATAGCACTTGAAATAATTATGCTCCTAACAGGCCTATGCAGAGCTGGAATCATAGACGGAGCCTCTGGGAGCGGACGTCCCCACAGGACCTGCGGGTGCCCCACTCGGGTGGACAGGAGCAGCAGCTCCTGCAGTGGGATTCCCAGAGGCTGTTTGGTGCAGGAGGAGGGCTTGGGGCCATGCATGGCCTTGTATGCCCGGAAGCTGTTCTTGGAGTCCCTTGCTGGGGATAGGAGCTAGAAACTCTGAAGCTGACCAGCCCAGATGCCCGCATACACTGTGGGGACCCTGGCCCTGGGGCCACTTCCAAAGGCCTGATAGTCAGAAGCCCCATGCCTCAGCTACGGTGCTTTGTCTTGGCACAGGAAAACTGGCAGGAAAAGTGAGAAATTGCAGGCAACGTTCACTCCCTCCTCTGACTTCTGTACTTCGGCGAGTGAATTTTGCCCATTCATCTGCACTGATGTGGGAATTGTGCCCCTGTGAGGGTCCTCAGCCTCATGCCTGCACTGTTGGGCTGTCTGTGGTCCTGCCATGCAGCTCCCAGGGGACTCTGAGGTCAATAATTTGCAAATTAAGGAGGATTTACATGATAGATCCCGATTGCAGTATTTCAAAAGGAGAGGCTGGAGTCTTTAAGATCAAAAGGCTTTCAAAAGTGCCTTCCATTTTCACACTGCCTGCTCCAGTGGCTCTACTGGGTTCGACTTAGTCATTCAAGCTTTAAAAATTCCATGTCTTTGTTTATGTTTAAACATTACAAAGCTCTGTCGTAAATCACCTCCCTCCTGCAGCAACCTCCTCCATCAATGAGAAACCCTGGTTATAAATCAGGATCAAACCAGACACAGTGGTACCCCCACTTTTAAGTAAGTTTATGAGACTTTTTAATTATAAGAAATAATGCTCCTGGTAGATGTTTTAAACAGTAAAGGTATAGCGAATTCATAGAAATGAACCATAATCCTACCAGTCAAAGGCAACCCCACTATTAATTCCAATACTTTTTTTTTTTTAAAGATTTTATTTATTTATTTGGCAGAGAGAGAGAGAGGGAGAGAAAGCATGAACAGGGGGAGGGGCAGAGGGAGAGGGAGAAGCAGGCTACCCGCTGAGCAGGGAGCCAGATGTGGAACTCGATCCCAGGACCCTGGGATCTTGACCTGAGCCAAAGGCAGATGCTTAACTCGCTGAGCCCCCCAGGTGCCCCTCCAAAGCTTTTTTTTTTTTTTTTTTTAAACAACGGAGCTATGGATATAATATTCTTGATATTGAATGAATAGGAAGGACTGACATCCATGTGCTCTAGTACGTTTTTAAAATTTTTCCCTCTAAGCAATTTTGACAGCTTAGTGGCACTGACGTGTTACAGGGCAGGTGCTGGGACAAGGCAAATTTTCCTTTCTTTGATGGATCCTCCTGACTGTTTTAAATTGTCTTGCTGACTGTGAGTAGCCGTCATCTTCAGGCAGGACCAAAATGTAGCAATCTCAGGGGGATTCCCTTGCCTCCGTTGCTGTCCTCACTCACAGCTGGGAGAAGACAGACGCAGTCTGTGGAAGGGGACATGCGTTGTCACCGAAAGCCCCCCCTGCTTCATGTCATTCATCTCTGGCATTTGGTTACCTATCCGTTGGGGGCTGTCTGTGGCCCCCACAAGAGAATACACTCCATGCGGGCGGGCACTTGCTGTCGTGTCCCCCCCGCATTTTGTAGATGATAAGCTAAAAGTTGTTGACCATATAGACACGTGCTGGGAATGTCAGGATAGGCAGTGACTCCATCTCCAGTTTGAAAGAATGATGTTGAGACTGCCATAACAGAATACCACAAACTGGGGGACTGAAATGACAGACATTCATTTGCTCACAGTTCTGGAGGCTGGGATGTCCAAGATGCGAACCAATTGGGTTTCTGGTGGGAGCTCCCTTCCTGGCATGCGTATGGCCACCTTCTTTCTTTTTTTTTTTTAATTTCTTTTTTTCTTTTTTCTTTT
>NC_048226.1:16233542-16338152 GCF_002007445.2 Ailuropoda melanoleuca | reverse complement strand
ACTGATTTCTGGGCATTGATTTTGTATCCTGCCACCTTACTGAATTGTTCTATAACTTCTAATAGTTTGGCCACCTTCTTTCTGTGTCCTCACTTGGCCTTTCCCTGGTATGAGCTTGGAGAGGGAGGGAGAGAGCTTTCTGGTGTCTCTTCTTTATTTATTTATTTGTTTGTTTGTTGAAAGATTTATTTATTTATTTGAGAGATAGAGAGAGAGGCGGGGAGAGGGGCAGAGAGAGAGAGAGAATTTCAAGCAGACTCCCTGCTGTGCACAGAGCCCAACACAGGGCTCCATCCCAAGACCCCGAGATCATGATCTGAGCCGAAGACAAGAGCTGGACACTTCACCAACTGAGCCACCCAGGTGCCTCTCTGGTGTCTCTTCTTATAAGGGCAACAATACTATCAGATCAGGGCTCCACCCTTATAACCTCATTTAACCATAATTACCTCTTAAAGGCTCTATCTCCAAATACAGTCACATTTGGGGCTTAGAGTTTCAGCGTCCGAATACTGGGGGGACACAATTCAGTCCATAGCAAATGAGATTGCCATCGACAGCAGTGGCCTCCTGCTACAGTGGTGTCAGGAATGCCTTCTCTCTTGTCCTGAAGGTCAACTGACCTGGATTCCATCACATGTGTCTTTAACATCATTCACAACAGGTCCTCAAGGGAAATCAAGCAACTCTTCTTCCGGAGTGACATTTGAGTTATAGAAACCCAGGCCAGTGGTCCTCAGCTGGAAGCTGTTTTGTCCCTAAGGAGCATCAAGCAATGTCTGGAGACCTTTTTTGGTTGTCACATACAACTGGGAAGGGGGTTGCTACTGACATCTCCTGGGGGAGAGGTAAGTGATGCTGATCAATGGCCTAGAGTGCCCAGGACAGCCCCCCACAACTACGAATGGTCAGGCCAGTAGTGCTGGAATTGGGAAACTGTCCTAGCCCTTCTTTTCTCATTACTGAAAGGAAAACAAATATTTAGCACAAGAAGAGAAATGAAGAGAAGTGACTTCTGTTGTTCACCCATGTACCTGGCTCCATGTTAGATTCCTCATAGGTTGAGGGGCTCCTGGGTGGCTCAGTCGGTGAAGTGTCTGCCTTCGGCTCAGGTCATGATCCCAGGGTCCTAGGACAGAGCCCCACATCGGGCTCCCTGCTCAGTGAGGAGTCTGCTTCTCTTCCTCCCTCTGCCTCTCCCCTGCCACATGCTCTCTCTCACTCTTTCTCAAATAAATAAATATAATCTTTAAAAATTAAAAAAAAAAAGATTCTCCATAGGTCTGTAAATGCCATATTCGGTCTTCACAGAGAAACTTGGAAGATGATATTTCACCCCCATTTTACAGATGACAAAGTGAGGCTCAGCGAGGTTAAGTTCCTTGCCCGAAGTCATACAGGTGGCACATCTGCGTATAACCCTGCCTTGTTTCCAAGCCCGCACCATTTGCACCAGATACAGTGCATCCCCCAGGGGGCAGGGTGTAGCTCACTTCCGAACGAAGCATATTAGATGAAGTGGAATATCTTCACGGAAGGTGCAATGAACCTTTTGCATTTTAAGAGCTCATTAATCTTGAACCTGAAAATTCGACCAGGCTGAGGTGCAAGTTCTCCCTTTGCATCATCTACCAAGAAAAGATTTGCACTGTGTCCTCAAGACTGTAGGGGGGCCATGGTGAACTCATTCAGGGAACTGATCTTTTTAGAGCAATGAGTATTGCTTCGTAGGACCTCAAATGGTAACCACTTCACCGAGCCTTAGTTGTGTGACCTGGAAAGTCTTAGTGTCCCTAGCACTCTGCGTTCAGGAAGGAGTAACTCCCGCACGCGGTCAACAACATGTTTAGTCCACATTTGTGGAGCACGCGCTTTGTGGCTGATGTGCCCCAGGCCCCGAGGAAACCCGTATGTCTAAAGAGACATACTGACCTGACTAAGTTCACAGTTTATGAAGGTTAGACCTAAAATGAAGAGTTATAATACCGTGTAGGAAGTGTCACAGTTGAGGCATGGATGAAAACCTGGCTGTCGCTTTGTAGGTGATTGGACACTGCAGAGGGGACAGTCAAAGTCCTGCCTGGGGACTGGAACAGGGAAGGAAAGTGACCCTGAGGAATAAAGGTTGATCTGGGTTTTGAGGGATGAATAGACCTTTCTGGAGCAGACATACGAAGTAAAGGCATGTCAGCAGAGGAAGCAGTTGGGGTGCAGCGCTTGGGGTGAGAGAACAGGGTTTTTTTTCCCCAGGGGACAGTGAATATTTATTCATGGACAAATACTTGAGCCCCTGCTAGACACTGGATCCAGGATAAATGACTGAGACCAGTGAGTGTTATGCAAAAGAGAACAGGGTCACATGACAGGAGGTCAGAGGGGGGTGTCATTGAATCAAGTCCTCAGTCGCTAGCCTGAGCCAGTTATGTGGCCTGAGTATTCCACATCTAGACTCTTCTCTTTTCCTTTTTTTTAAAAAAATTTTTTTAAAAAGATTTTATTTATTTATTTGACAGAGATAGAGACAGCCAGTGAGAGAGGGAACACAAGCAGGGGGAGTGGGAGAGGAAGAAGCAGGCTCATAGCGGAGGAGCCTGATGTGGGGCTGGATCCCATAATGCTGGGATCACGCCCTGAGCCGACGGCAGATGCTTAACCGCTGTGCCACCCAGGTGCCCCTAGACTCTTCTCTTTTCCTGACCCAGGCCCCAGCCTGAGCATTTTGGGTCGTAAAGTTCCATCTTTGTTTCTGGAGGTCCCTGGGCCAAGGTACCCAGGACACAGGAAAGGTTACTGGGAAGGAGCAAGGCTCCCTGCTTCTCAAGTTCTGTGCTGGTCATTTCAGGGAGGTGGGGGTCCACCCTTGTGTCAGCCAGCTCCTCGACGGCTCCCTGGAGCACCTCCCTGATGGTGGGACCTGCTGAGCATCCCATATGAGTCAGGTTACTTCTCTGATGAAGGCACTACTGAGAAGATCCCCTTCTTGGTGGGGATGCCCAGCGGTGTTGCGTGGTGAATGACACGGTTGCTTTGTACCTTACAAAGATTCCCTCCGGAGACAGTTGAGAGGGCAGGTGGACAGACCAGGAATAGATACGACACGAATAGTCAGGATGTGATGTCAGAGGTGACAGGGGTCAGGACCAAGCAGAATCCCAGATTTCCCAAGTGAGACAAGAAGGTGGATGGTAGTTTTGTCATCAGAGAGAGCGAATGGGGTCAAAAACAGGCTGGGCTAGGGGAAAGATCATGAGTTCGATTTTGAAGATGCTGCTGAGTGTGGACGGCCAGGCAGCCTCTGGAAACTCAGGTCTGATGCTTTGGAAACCTGGGATAGAGTAGATTCATCTAGAGATGTGAGCAGCAGGGGTGGACTGTGTCCTGGATGTAGGAAGAACGAGAGGAGGCAGAGGACAGAATCCTTGCAGATTCCAAGGTTTGATGGGAAGACAAGAGGAAAGGGTCTACAAAGGTGGCTGGGAAGGGGCAGCCCAGGAGGCCGAGAATTGGAGAGAGTGGGACCATGTGCACTGGTGAAAACTCATGCCCACCACCCGTGAGAGGAGAGTGTTCTTTCTCGTGGTGGAATTGAAGCCCAGAGAACTGAGTGCCTCCCACAGGTCGTCCAGCTTGTCCGTGGGGGAGCAGGCGTGTGGCTGGTCTCAGCAGCCCCAGGTCAGGGACGGATCCACTCACCAAGCCACTTGCTTCAGATTCATTTGACAGGCTCCCAAGAGTCACATTTACAAGAGTTCTGGGTATTTTTTTTTTCCACACCAGATTAATATATATTTTCTATTAGAGGGAATATAAATGCATTGTAGAGATCTTGGAAAATCAAAGAAAGAAAAAAAGCTATCGACTCTAATCCCCTCCTTTTAGCCCAGTTATTGTAATATTTTCGTGTGACTTCTGTGTCATGTTGTTTTTCCGATTTCTATTTGGACTTTTTCAACCTAATATTATAACCAGTCACTCAGATTTTGCAGAATCTCTGTCACTCTTCTGTTTAATGGTCACATAATAATCCATCAAGCGGATGTACCACTTAATTAATTTGAACATTCTCCAATTTTGAACACTCAGCTTATTTTCTCTTTTTGTTGCCATTGCTGCTGTTTTATGTGATATTATTACACTGTCTGGAACCTTTTTCTGAATTTAAGACTATTTCCTCATGAAAGTTTCAGTCAATATTTCTATTGCTCTTGGAACGCATTGCCAAATTGCTTCATGAGAGGGCTGTGCGAGTGATTATCCAGCAAATGTGTGACTAGAGATGTTTATTTTTTAATTCTGGATTCTTCACTGGAATCACTCAGCTCAGCGAGATGGAAGTCAGAGCAGAAATGATGCCACCCCTGGGCTGTGGTGTGGCCTCAGAGCCGCGTGGAAGGCAAGTGGGGCGTTAGAGGAGTCAGATTTGATCTTTCATCGAAAACTTTGCTAGCGGGGGACAGAATCTGCAAAGGTAGGGGGGAGGCCAAAAGGGTGCTGGGTAGGAGCAGGTGTGGGTGGAGCGGGAGGAAGAAATCCTGATCCCGCGAAACCAGTAAGACAAGAGGGTAAAATAGTGAGAGAGACACAGATGGGAGCCCCCAGTCGCCTTTGCCCATCCCAGAGTCTTCAGAGGATTTGCCTCTGGAAACCGTACTCTGGAGCCTTTTATTTATTTATTTTTTAAAAAGATTTTATTTATTTATTTGAGAGAGAGAGACAGAGATAGTGACAGAGATAGTGAGAGACAGCATGGGAGGGGAGGAGAGGGAGAAGCAGACTCCCCGCTGAGCAGGGAGCCCCATGCAGGGCTTGATCCCAGGACCCTGAGATCATGACCTGAGTTGAAGGCAAATGCTTAACCAACTGAGCCACCCCAGTGCCCCCTATGGAGTCTTAAGGGACTAATTTGTGGGACAAGTTGAGGATCCCACCAGATCCTTTAGGGATGCATGGAGCTTGCATACTCTGCCACTTGGGATGTGGGGAATGGGAAGTGGCCAGTCAAGTCCAAGGCTCCCTCGAGGGCTGAGCCAGGCCACCACTTATGAGCCCCGTGCTAGTGTCTTAGATCCGAGGGGACCAGTGCATATTGCCAGCCAGAGCGATTGTATTCCTTTGTGTGCACATTCTAAATTTCTTCGGCCCCTGGAAGATCTTTAGAAAGCTAACAGTAATTGCAGGGAGTTCAGGTGACAGGAAGGGTTGTATGCTGGTTTCGGTTAGATACGATGTGGCAGCAAGATCTAAATACTGCACGGCCGAGGGGAGAAAGGGAAGGTGACTGCCTTGTCCTTGTCCTTCATACATGCATTGATAGACCAAAGCAGGTATTCGTGGGTGGGAAAGGCTTTTAAGTCCAGCTTACCTTCTGTGTGTTTCTAAATTCCAAAGGGTTCAGGTAAGTCGCCTGGCTTCCCAGGGGGAGTGAAGGGATAAACCAGCGCAATTGCTGCTTTCTAGAGAAGCCTTAAGACGACAAAGCACTCATTAATGGAAGAAATATACTGTGGCAGGCACCTTTATTTTTGTTTAGTCTTTTGACAGGGCTGGAATAACAAGAGTTATGTGATAGGGAGAGAAAGCTCTACCTCCATTTAACTTGCTGTATGCTGCAATAGGGTATAATTACCTATAAGTGTAATTACAGAGAAGACAAATGGCATTTTTAGCTGTGGTCTTAAAGAGGCGAGTTAATTTCCGACTTTGACCAGAACTATGTTAATTAGCCTCATGCTCTCTCTTTCTCTGGATGGAAGTTCCTCGCCCAGGACTGAGCGTGGTCTGCCTCTCCTGTACCTTTGAGTAATGAAAGGACACTGCATGCCAACCGAATCAGGGCTGCTGTATTAATAAGGCTACTTTCCTGTCCATTTATCATCAATTAAAGGTGCGCTAGTTTGTAAAGTAACCCCACCTTCGGCCCGGCCGCCCAGAACGGCTCCTCATTTATTTTCTGCCTGGTTTCGGTTGGAGTTAGACCCACCTTGCAGCTCAGAGGTGACAGGCAGTATGAAAAAGTACACTAATTGAGACATCTCAAGGGAGAAATATAAGAAAACTGAAACGGTAATTAGAATGAGGGTTTCACGCTGGGTAAGGAAAATCGAATGGAGGTGCACATTAGGGGCTGTTGCAAACGGGGATGGAGGTACTTGGAGGCGGGAAAAGGGAGAAATGGATCGCAGAGTAGCGTGTACCCTTTTAACACTTCAGGGAGAGGGAAGAGAGAGTAAGAACATATCGTGCGTCAGGTGTACGGGCTTTCAGGAAGGGTGGCCTGGCACGCAGGCTGTAACACAAAGCAAACAGGGAAACGGAGCAGCAGATCTCCAGGGCTGGAATGCAGGAGCAGAAAATGCTGGATCTTTGGGAATGTGGTTCTAGAATTAAAATATGATTTCTAGTGCCCCCAGCCTTCTTTGCCAAAGTAGAGAGGGAAGCGGCAGGGACCATTCCCGTGATTTGAAAATGAGAGCGTTCTGGGGTTTCTGCCGCCTTCTGAGGATGTTACCATCCTCGGAGTCCAAACCTTCACAGGCCGAAAGGTAAAGGAGGCAAAAACAGTTTCCCTCCGTGTCATGCCTTGCAAATAACTCATCGAATGTGGATACATGTTTGGTTAGGGATTTGATTCCAGCTGATCATTTTCTTCCTGAAATATTCAGTCCTGGAAACCAGGTATGAACAGACCGTTTTAGGAAACGTTGCCCTCTAAGTGTGAGGAGTTTTGAGTGGTCAGTCCCTATTTCGGCTTCGTAATTATAAGCCCCCAGTCACTGCCTCCCAGATGCATAAGCTCAGAGAACATTGCAGGGAGCACCTGCTGCGACCTTCTCAGCTAGCTGATAGAGTCTTGAGGTCTGGAATGGAATTCCTTGAGCAGTGGAATGGAGATGTATGCGCCCTCCAGGTTGGAAGAGAGAGGAAATGTCTCATAGCCCAGCTCACACCGAGAGTTTTGGCAAGTGGCTGGAAGACTCCGATTGAACACTTTCAGCCCCAGGGAGCCTCAGCTGTCTTTCCAGCACCACACACCTGTACTTCTCAGGTCGTAGAAGAGCCCTTTGGTATTTGCGTCCAGTGGCCACAATTCCCCCGTCTTCTGTCCAGCCTCACTGTGCTCGGTGCCTTTAATGTTCTTGGGAGGGTCTGGTTTTGAGTTCCTTCCCCACATTAACTGCTTTTGTCTGGCACCCAACACGAACCCTCGTGTGTGATCGGAGTGGCGCAGAGAGGGCGTATCTGTCACCTCCTTTGTCATACAGCATATACCTTTTCTCATGCCTCTCAAGACATTGGTTGGTTTCTTCAGCAGCTATATCACACTAACCATCATCATCAACTTCAGTTCACTATTAGTTGAGTCCTGGGATGTGCTGGGATGAGCAAGACAAACATGGCCCCTGCCCACAGGGACTTCTTCGTGTGGTGAGGAAGATCCGCATGGAGGGAGGAATCCCAGTCATGGCTGTTAGGGAAGGAGAGATGTGGGCAGTGTTGGGAATGTAGAGCATCGGTTTGGATCTGGTTCCGTGGGAGGTGGAAGCCCCTTGAGGAAGAACTGGTCCAACCCCGAGACCTGGTGAAGTGAGAGGAGGAAGAGGGGTCTGGTGAGCCTTCCTAGCCAGGACAGCATGTGCAAAGGCCCAGAGGTGAGGAAGAGTGAGGCATCTGAAGGAAAGGATAGCTGTGACTGGATCTGAGAGCCAGGTGGGAGGACATGAGCGTGGGGCCACACACTGGAGCCAGTCTGGTCTTGGGAGGGCCTTGGAGCCCACACAAAGCTTCTGCCTTCCGCTAAAGCCAGTGGGAGGCCCCTGTAGACAGCAGATGCGTGATTAGATTTTAGCTCACTCATATCAGGAAACCCTGAGTCTTCTCACATGTCTTCCTAGAAACCCCATTCCTTCCCTCACTACCTTGATTGTGGCCAGCTTTTCACATTCCAGTGAAGACCTCGACGTTTACCGCTCAGACTTCATCGTGTGCGATTTTGGCAGTCTACATGGACACCTATTTGGGGATTTGGATTCTATCCCCTACTGTATTTACCCTCCCTCCCAGATCTGCTCTGTTTTGCTTTGCGTCTCCTCTGGCTCGTTCCAGATCGATGAGGGTTTTGAGCCTCATGACACATCACTGTCTTCTGGGCTGATGGAGGTCCAGTCATGGGCACACATTGGGTCTGTCTTGAAACCTCCCTTGGATCCTCCTAACTGTACAAACATCAGCCTGTGTCTTTGTCTTTGCAACATCTGTGAGGGTGCAGGTGGGAGTGGGAACCGTCGGTCATGGAGCCGTCACGGAGTGTGTGCTGCCCCCAGCCATCCGTCCATGGCGTGTGTGGGTCTCCACACTGGAGGGGCTTAGATCCCCGACACAGTCGTTTTCCTGAGGAGCTTATGAGAAAGATTGCTTCCCATAAATCCTGCCTGACTCTCAGCTGAGAGTGCAGGTGGCCCAAATGACACAATGGTCACCCCCAGTGGCAGCACGAAGGAAGTTTTTTTTTTTTTTTAAAGATTTTATTTATTTATTTGACAGAGAGAGAGACAGCCAGCGAGAGAGGGAACACAAGCAGGGGGAGTGGGAGAGGAAGAAGCAGGCTCGTAGCGGAGGAGCCCGATGTGGGGTTCGATCCCATAACGCTGGGATCACGCCCTGAGCCGAAGGCAGACGCTTAACCGCTGCGCCACCCAGGCGCCCCCGAAGGAAGTTTTTAACAGGAATGACTGCAAAACTTCGGAAGTATCCCCAAAGGTCTTAATTTGGAACGCCTTCTGAAAAGTGTTCTGCTTTGGGGACATTACCATACTGACCCAGGTGTCCAAACGCTTATTTCTGACAATACATGACACATTTGGGGACTTTCTGATTATTTGCTCCCCAAAACAAGTGTCCCGCTCCACAAATGCGGCGCTGACCAGTGTTGAACCCCTAAGTATGAATGCTGTGTGGGTTGGTTCTGTTACCAACCGCAGGTCCCTCCTGAGCTCCAGTCCCCTATGGGGCTCCGCGTCTGTCTCGGTCCCCTGGGGAAACTCCAGCTTTCATCACTCTCAGAGAGGTCTGCTGAGTCTCTTTAGGTTGTCACCTCTGGTGCAACTGCGAGTTTGAAGCAGCTTTGCTTTCTTGGCGCTTTCAGAGCCCAGCAGGGGCGAACACTTAGTCTCTCTACCTGCAGTTAATACACCATTTGTCCCCAGAGCCGATGTGCTGATACACTTCTGAACCATGCAGAGTTTTGCTTTTTCCTCCACTGTGCACTTCCTGCAAATGCCTGCCCCCGGCCCCCATCCTCTGCCTGGAGGCCTTGCTCTTGGAGCTCTGCCACGGCACTGGCCTTGGGAGAGCTTCTGTACAGACCCAGCCCTGGCTCCCGAAATACACCCTGGAAATACACCGCTGCCCTTGGCAAGGGAAGCAACAGCACATGCGCTGTTGAGAAGTCCTGTCTCCAGTCACCTCCCTCCACTGCCTGCCCACACTTCGGACTGACTGTCTTAGGAAGTGGCTCTTTTACCCTTCTGTGCCTGTGGAAAGTGGGCCACACATTTCTGGATTGCAAATGCCAATTAGTATGCTTTACTGTTAATAACCATAGTAATGGCACAACTAATTTCACTGATCATGCAGAAATCGTTACCAAAGGCAGCATATTTGAGGGGGAATGGGTAATTTTATAAAACCATGAAGACATGGCCTTATGAAGGTTGAAAATTCAAAGCAAGCATCACTTGGATGGCATGGCGTTGAATTAGCTAATTATAGTGTTTTATATCTGTGTTTGATCATTATTAAAAAAGTTTCTCCCTCTCCCCAATACACACACAAAAGCAGGCAAAATCCTATCAAGCAAGTTTCTCTTTGAATTTAAAATTACTCTTGGGGCCAAGGAGGTTTCTGAATCACAAATGAAAGTTTGGACATCAAAGAGATTTTTCCTCCTTCTTCTAAGGGAAGAAGGCCTGTTTCTTCCCAACTACATAAGAAGGGAAAAAAAGCACATAGATTTGAAAGTGCATTTTCACCAGAGCAATGAGAGTGGAAACCGCCAAATTCCTGTTGTATAGACGAGTTTGAATGTTGCTGTAATGAGGTAAATATGACCTTAACAAAGGGACTGATAAAAAGGGAGACATGCTTCGTGTTAAAATCAGGTCCAGTGCTAAGTGACCCTTTCTTCCTGAGCAGAGCCCACTCAGATGCTCGTTTCTCTATCAACTGTCTAATCAAGGGAAGGGATGCTGGATACCCAAGAAGAATTAACTTTGAATTAGCCTCCAGATTTATTCTTTAGAGGAGGATTGGTGAAAAGTGACCTTTAAAAAAATACAATTTTCTGGAGGGAGGTTAAGATGGCGGAGGAGTAGGGGACCCCTTTTTCAGCTGGTCCCCTGAGTTGAGCTGGATAGGTACAAGACCAGCAGGAATATCCATGGAATCAGCCTGAGACGCAGGAAGATACATCTGGATCTCTACAAATGAACATCTCCAGCACTGAGTATCGAGGTACGAAGCGGGGAGCCGTGAAACAGTGCACAGATATCGGAAGCTAAACAGAAGGGGGAGGGAGCCGCCGTGTCAGGGCGCCGGGAAGCGGTAGCCACCTACAAGGGGGAGCGGACAGACCGCGGACCCGCACGCTTGAGACAGCAGGCTGAGAAGGGAGCTCCGGGAGCGCACGCGGGACGGCTGGCGGTTGGCGGGCCACCTGCACGGGGGAGCAGGCGGACTCGCGGACGGCACCCGCGAGACAACAGACTTAGAACGCGAGCTCCAGGAGCGCGCGCGCAGGGCGGCTGGCGGGCCACCTGCACCGGGGAGCGGGCGGACCGCGGACCCGCACTCTGGAAACGGCAGACTGAGTCCGTGAGCCGGGAGCGTGCACCACCAAGCATCTCACGGAGCTCCGGAGCTCCGGTGTGCTCACTGGATCGAGGCTGAGACCGGGAGCTCCGGGAGCGTCCGCGGGGCGGCTGGCGGCTGGAGGGCCACCTGCACGGGGGAGCAGGCGGACTCGCGGTCAGCACCCGTGAGACACCAGACTGAGACGGGGAGCTCCGGGAGCCCGCGCGGGGCGGCTGGCGGCGGGCGGGGTTGGAAACACAAAGGACAGAGACGTGCCGGCCCTGGAAGTGAGGGCTGGGACGCCGGGTGTGGGGCGCACAGCCCGGGATGCTGCAGGGTTGAGCAGCACCAACAGAAACAGAGTTAAAGTGGCCAGAACATCAGTGGAGAACGATCCGCGATCCCTCTGTTCTGAGACAGAGGCTGAATTTCAGCCGCTGCTGCTCTCTCAGAAGAGGCATAGCAAACCGCCAGGGAAAGCCGCCAGAGAACAAAAGCCCGGAAATACCGGCTCACAGGGTGCCCATCCCCATCCCCCCTCGCAAGGGACACAGAGACTCTACCCAAACAGGGTTTTCTGAGTACCTGCAGGCAGGCCCCTCCCCCAGAAGGCAGGCTGAAAAATCAAGAAGCCCACAACCCGGAGCGCCTGAGTGGCGCAGTCACCAAGCACCTGTCTTCGGATTAGGGTGTGATCACAACGCTCCGTAAGGAGTCCTTCATCGGGCTTCTCCACCGGGAACCTGCTTCTTCCTCTCCCACTCCTCTGCTTGGGTTCCCTTTCTTGCTGACTGTCTCTCTCTCTCTCAAATAAATAAATAAACTCTTTAAGGAAGAAGCCCACATCCCTAAGATCTCTATAAAACAAGGGCGCACGGCCTGGGTCCCAGTCAACACTTGGGCTCTGGACAACCCTGCAATCTCTCTTCATCAGAATGACGAGAAGGAGAAGTCCCCCCCAGCAAAGAAAAGATAATGAGTCTGTGGCCTCTGCCACAGAATTGGCCTCGGCCACAGAATTAATACATATGGATGTATCCCAATTATCAGAAATGGAATTCAGAGCAACAATGGTCAAGATGATGAGTAAACTTGAAAAAAGCATCAGAGAAAGCGTTGCTGAGAATATAGAATCCCTAAGGGCAGAAATGAGAGCGAATCTGACAGAAATTAAAAATTCTATGAGCCAAATGCAGTCAAAACTAGAGGCTCTGACGGCCAGGGTCACCGAGGCAGAGGAACGCGTTAGCGAATTGGAGGATGGGTTAGTAGAAGAAAAAACGAAAATAGAAGCTGGTCTTAAAAAAATCCACGCCCACGAATGTAGATTACGGGAGATTACTGACTCTATGAAACGATCCAATGTCAGAATCATCGGCATCCCTGAAGGGGTGGAGAAAAACAGAGGTCTAGAAGAGATATTTGAACAAATTGTAGCTGAAAACTTCCCTAATCTAGCAAGGGAAACAAGCATTCGTGTCCAAGAGGCAGAGAGGACCCCATCCAAGCTCAACCAGGACAAACCTACGCCACGGCATGTCATAGTGCAATTCGCAAATATTAGATCCAAGGATACAGTATTGAAAGCGGCCAGGGCAAAGAAATTTCTCACGTACCAAGGCAAAGGTATCAGGATTACGTCAGACCTGTCTACAGAGACCTGGAATGAGAGAAAGGCTTGGGGGGGCATTTTTAAAGCTCTTTCAGAGAAAAACATGCAGCCAAGGATCCTTTATCCAGCAAAGCTGTCATTCAGAATTGATGGAGAAATAAAGACGTTCCAAAATCGCCAATCATTAACCAATTTCGTAACCACGAAACCAGCCCTACAGGAGATATTAAGGGGGGCTCTATAAAGGTAAAAAGGCCCCAAGAGTGATACAGAGCAGCAAGTCACAACCGATACAAAGACTTTAAAGAGAAATGGCATCATTAAAATCATATCTGTCAATAATCTCTATCAATCTAAATGGCTTAAACTCTCCCATAAAACGCCACAGGGTTGCAGATTGGATAAAAAGACATGACCCATCCATTTGCTGTCTACAAGAGACTCATTTTGAACCCAAAGATGCATTCAGACTTAGAGTAAGGGGATGGAGTACCATCTTCCACGCAAATGGACCTCAAAAGAAAGCTGGAGTAGCAATTCTCATATCAGATAGACTGGATTTTAAACTAGAGGCCATAGAGAGAGATACAGAAGGGCACTATATTATTCTTAAAGGAAGTATTCAACAAGTGGATATGACAATTATTAATATATATGCCCCCAACAGGGGAGCAGCAAGATACACAAGCCAACTCTTAACCAAAATAAAGAGACATATAGATAAGAACACAGTAATAGTAGGGGACCTCAACACCCCACTATCAGAAATAGACAGAACACCCTGGCAAAAACTAAGCAAAGAATCAAAGGCTTTGAATGCCATACTCGACGAGTTGGACCTCATAGATATATATAGAACACTACACCCCAGAACCAAAGAATACTCATTCTATTCAAATGCCCATGGAACATTCTCAAGAATAGATCATGCTCTGGGACACAAAACAGGTCTCAGCCAATACCAAAAGATTGAAATTATCCCCTGCATATTCTCAGACCACAACGCTCTGAAATTGGAACTCAACCACAAGGAAAAACCTGGAAGAAACTCAAACACTTGGAGGCTAAGAACCATCCTGCTCAAGAATGACTCGATAAACCAGGAAATCAAAAAACAAATTAAACAATTTATGGAGACCAACGAGAATGAATACACAACGGTCCAAAACCTATGGGATACTGCAAAGGCAGTCCTAAGGGGGAAATACATAGCCATCCAAGCCTCACTCAAAAGAATAGAAAAATCTAAAATGCAGTTTCTATATTCTCACCTCAAGAAACTGGAACAGCAACAGAGGGACAGGCCTAACCCACTGACAAGGAAGGAGTTGACCAAGATTAGAGCAGAAATCAATGAATTAGAAACCAGAAGCACAGTAGAGCAGATCAACAGGACTAGAAGCTGGTTCTTTGAGAGAATCCATAAAATTGATAGACCACTGGCAAAACTTGTCCAAAAACAAAGAGAAAGGACTGAGATTATTAAAATTATGACTGAAAAGGGAGAGGTCACGACCAGCACCATTGAAATTGCAAGGATTATTAGAAACTTTTATCAACAGCTATATGCCAAAAAACTAAACAATCTGGAAGAGATGGAGGCCTTCCTGGAAACCTATAAACTACCAAGACTGAAACAGGAAGAAATAGATTTCTTAAATAGGCCAATTAACTATGAAGAAATTGAGTCAGTGATAAACAACCTTCCAAATAATAAAACTCCAGGCCCAGACGGTTTTCCTGGGGAATTCTACCAAACATTCAAAGAAGAAATAATACCTATTCTCCTAAAGCTATTTCAAAAAATAGAAACAGAAGGAAAGCTACCAAACTCATTCTATGAGGCTAATATTACCTTGATCCCCAAACCAGGCAAAGACCCCCTCAAAAAGGAGAATTACAGACCGATTTCTCTAATGAATATGGATGCCAAAATCCTCAACAAGATCCTTGCTAATAGAATCCAACAGTACATTAAAAGGATTATCCATCATGACCAAGTGGGATTCATACCTGGGATGCAAGCATGGTTCAACACTCGCAAATCAATCAATGTGATACATCATATCAACAAGAAAAGACTCAAGAACCATATGATCCTCTCAATTGATGCAGAAAAAGCATTTGACAAAATACAGCATCCTTTCCTGATTAAAACCCTTCAGAGTGTAGGAATAGAGGGTACATTTCTCAATCTCATAAAAGCCATCTATGAAAAGCCTACTGCAAGCATTATTCTCAATGGGGAAAAGCTGGAAGCCTTTCCCTTAAGATCAGGAACACGACAAGGATGCCCACTCTCGCCACTATTATTCAACATAGTACTAGAAGTCCTTGCAACAGCAATCAGAAGACAAAAAGGGATCAAAGGTATCCAAATCGGCAAAGAAGAAGTCAAACTGTCTCTCTTTGCAGATGACATGATACTCTATATGGAAAACCCAAAGGAATCCACTCCCAAACTATTAGAAGTTATAGAACAATTCAGTAAGGTGGCAGGATACAAAATCAATGCCCAGAAATCAGTTGCATTTCTATACACGAATAACGAGACTGAAGAAAGAGAAATTAGGGAATCCATCCCATTTACAATAACACCAAAAACCATACGTTACCTTGGAATTAACTTAACCAGAGACGTAAAGGACCTATATCCTAGAAACTATAGATCACTTTTGAAAGATATTGAGGAAGACATAAAAAGATGGAAAAATATTCCATGCTCATGGATTGGAAGAATTAACATAGTTAAAATGTCCATACTACCCAGAGCAATCTACACTTTCAATGCTATCCCGATCAAAATACCGAGGACATTTTTCAAAGAACTGGAACAAATAGTCCTTAAATTTGTATGGAACCAGAAAAGGCCCCGAATCTCCAAGGAACTGTTGAAAAGGAAAAACAAAGCTGGGGGCATCACAATGCCGGATTTCGAGCTGTACTACAAAGCTGTGATCACAAAGACAGCATGGTACTGGCACAAAAACAGACACATCGACCAATGGAACAGAATAGAGAACCCAGAAATGGACCCTCGGCTCTTTGGGCAACTAATCTTTGATAAAGCAGGAAAAAACATCCGGTGGAAAAAAGACAGTCTCTTCAATAAATGGTGCTGGGAAAATTGGACAGCTACATGCAAAAGAATGAAACTTGACCACTCTCTCACACCATACACAAAAATAAACTCCAAATGGATGAAAGACCTCAATGTGAGACAGGAATCCATCAAAATTCTAGAGGAGAACATAGGCAACAACTTCTATGACATCGGCCAGAGCAACCTTTTTCACGACACATCGCCAAAGGCAAGAGAAATAAAAGATAAAATGAACTTATGGGACTTTATCAGGATAAAGAGCTTCTGCACAGCCAAGGAAACAGTCAAAAAAACTAAGAGACAGCCCACGGAATGGGAGAATATATTTGCAAAGGACACCACAGATAAAGGACTGGTATCCAAGATCTACAAAGAACTTCTCAAACTCAATACACGAGAAACAAATAAACAAATCATAAAATGGGCAGAAGATATGAACAGACACTTTTCCAATGAAGACATACAAATGGCTAACAGACACATGAAAAAATGTTCAAAATCATTAGCCATCAGGGAAATTCAAATCAAAACCACACTGAGATACCACCTTACGCCAGTTAGAATGGCAAAGATAGACAAGGCAAGAAACAACAATTGTTGGAGAGGATGTGGAGAAAGGGGATCCCTCCTACATTGTTGGTGGGAATGCAAGTTGGTACAGCCACTCTGGAAAACAGTGTGGAGGTCCCTTAAAAAGTTAAAAATTGAACTACCCTATGACCCAGCCATTGCACTACTGGGTGTTTACCCCAAAGATACAGACGTAGTAAAGAGAAGGGCCATATGCACCCCAATGTTCATAGCTGCATTGTCCACAATAGCCAAATCATGGAAGGAGCCGAGATGCCCTTCAACAGATGACTGGATTAAGAAGCTGTGGTCCATATATACAATGGAATATTACTCAGCTATCAGAAAGAACGAATTCTCAACATTTGCTGCAACATGGACGGCACTGGAGGAGATAATGCTAAGTGAAATAAGTCAAGCAGAGAAAGACAATTATCATATGATTTCTCTCATCTATGGAACATAAGAACTAGGATGATCGGTAGGGGAAGAAAGGGATAAAGAAAAGGGGGGTAATCAGAAGGGGGAATGAAACATGAGAGACTATGGACTATGAGAAACAAACTGAAGACTTCAGAGGGGAGGGGGTGGGGGAATGGGATAGACTGGTGATGGGTAGTAAGGAGGGCACGTATTGCATGGTGCACTGGGTGTTATACGCAACTAATGAAGCATCAAACTTTACATCAGAATCAGGGGATGTACTGTATGGTGATTAACATAATATAATAAAATAAAATTAATAAAAAAAATACAATTTTCTTTGAAAATTAAACAAAAAACCATTTGGCCCTGTATAAAAGTATTTGGCTCTGAATGGATTATCCATTTCCAAAATGATAATATAGTCCCACATGGAGGAAATAGGTCCACCTTATGAATGAGTAAGAACAATCGCTGTCTTCTACTCCCACTTTGTATTTTTAAGATATGTCATTTTTTGGCAATTGTATGTTCATGGACTGGGCTATACTTTTCTTCTCTGGGTTGTTTCTTTGCTTCCTGGGATTTAATGAATGTTGATAGTTACAGAGAATAATCTCTGGATTCTAAAGTGCTCTCGGGTTGTCAAAACAATCTTGTAAGACAGAGAGAGGATACCTCTCACACTGTCGAACAGGAATCTAACTAAGAAGAGCCTACGGTGGGCGTCAGAATTGAGATTGAGACGATGTCTGCTGTGACCACTCCTATTTACAACATCATGTGGAGTTTCTGTAGGATGCCAGGACCTGCACCGCATGCTTTACATTATGGCATTTTGTTTAATCTTCCCCACGGCACCATGGTGTACGGACTGTTCCCTGCACCCCTCCCCTTTTTATCAGCATGGAGCCCAACACGGGGCTTAACCTCACAACCCTGAGATCTGAGACCTGAGCCAAGATCAAGAGTCAGTCACTTGACCAACCGAGCCACCTAGGTGCCTTTATTTCCCCCATTTTATAGATGAGGAAGTAATGGCTCAGAGAGATTATTGTCCTGTCCAGAGTTGCACAGCGAGTGACTTTCGGAGCAGATGTTGGTCACCACAGCAGTACGTCCACTCCAAAGCAGGAATGCTGTTCTCTGTCTGGCACAAAGACCCTCTGCTTGTTTTAGGAATACGGACCCTGAGAGGCGCCATGACCAGCCTGGGTCTGAAGATGGTGGAACCAGTGTTTGCGCTCTCCTTGGCCTATGTTCGCTTACCAGATACAGGCCAGACTGTTGGTACATCTTTAATGTTTTTATAAATTTTGAGATCCTGCATGCTATAAAATATATACAAAATTTTCTTCCCTTTCCAGTGAAAAACAAATTCCACTTGGGAAGTTAAAAGAAAAAAAAAGTCCAGTGCAGCCTTTATGTTTTTAATGCCCTTTAAATCTCTAAGGTCGTTTTAATATATTGTCTGGTTTTTCTCATGGAAATATGTTGCTCATTACGTTAAATAGACTAGAATAGGTTAGTCAAGTGAGGTTTCACGTTCAGTGATTGATTTTCATTTTCTTAGGTTGTAAATTAAACTTTATGAGGCATTGGCATAAAGTTGAGGGTAAAAGACTCCATCAAAGTGGAAGGAAAACAAAGATGTGATCTATGGCGGGGCGGCTGGGCGTTCCCCCCTGTGTGGGACTCCAGTGCACCTGGAGTCAGGACACCACACAGGGGGTCCCTCTGCAGGGGTGAGTCCAGCATTATCCTTCATTGACCTTGGGCTCCTTCTCTACCCACTCCCAGTTGAAGGTGGGGGGAAGGGAGAGGAAAGAAGGGAGAAGAGGTCAGGGGAGGGTCAGGCTTCCACTTTTTCCTTTTCTCCTTTTCTTAAACTCACTCCCTGTGGCCACAGGGGGGCCAGATAGGGAGGGAGGGAGGAGGTATCTCCTTCCCAGAGTTTGCAGGTAGCGGGGCTCCCAGCATAAGTGAGCTCCCTGTCTAAAGATTTCCAACAACTTCAGGCCGAGAAGGTAGCATGCCATTTCTTATTAACGTGTAATTCCAGCCAACTAGCTATGATTTGCATGAGGAAAAAGTAAGTCAGCTACAAGTGCACCCAGAGATTCTGCAACTCCCACCACAGTCTAAGAATTAATATTTCTGGGTTTTTCTGTTAAATTAATTGGCTGCTTATTCTTTCATTTTATTATCCGCCTTTGTTAGCAAACAAGCGTTAGCATCTGTCAAATGCTTAACAACATTTTCTGGAGAAAAGCATGATGTCTAAAAAAGTCGTTAATGTTGTGGAGGGGGCCAAAGGAATCAGGCAATAAAGCTGTTTACAGCCTCTGTGTGTGTGTGTGTGTGTGTGTGTGTGTGTGTGTGTGTGTGCGCCCTTTCCTTCCAATTTCTGGTTATAATAATACTATTATTGATAAAGTAAAATATTCTAGCACGATAATAATTATAAATGAGCCATATAAAAATGCAGAGATCATTCTGTTATCAAGATGATGTCTCTGGATTTTTTCATGTATAATTATGGCAATCTTTGGAGATGATTGAACTGTTTTTGTCCCTCTTATCCAGCTCATTTCAAAGTGGAAGTGTTGGGAAATAATTCAGTCTCCAGAATAAAGAAATCAAAGCATTTAGGTGATTGCCTTTTTTTTTTCTTTTTAACTTTTTTCTTGGATTTGGAAACATTTGGGTGAATACACATTTTAAGGGGCATGCATTGACATTTCGCCAAACTTCAAAACACAAGATTTTGCTTGTCGTAAGAAAATAAAGAGATGTCATTTATCTGTGTGTTTTTTCAGCTCACCAGGTGACCTCATTCCTTTCCCTCATTTAGTCCTCCAAAAATGTCTTGTCTTCCTGTGATGGGGTAGGTGGGGGTGAGGGTCACCTCACATCTGTGCTAAGTTGGATATGAGCCAAAGAGATGGCGAGGAGAGCAGAAGCTAATGTTGGTTTTGTGTGTCACTGGTCTGCTTCCCACAGATTTGCTGAGACTTCCCGGGGCCACACACCAGTGGCTGGTGGAATGGCTGGACTTCCCCCTGAGATCTGCAGGACGTAAAGCCCATTTTCTCACAACTCCAGACTGTGTTGTTTTACCCGAATGCTTTGGACACAAAACAGTGTCCAAAGACAGTGTTTTCAACTGAGTGTGTGATGTTTATATTCTTTTTAACTACAGCTCTCATTCTATCCAGTCAACACCACCTCTGCTTTTAATGAGCTCATACTTCTGTCATTGCTCCTGATAACAGCATTATCAGCTACTGTTTACTGGGCTTTTTCTTCTGAGCATTTAGTATGTGCTAAAGGCTTTACATGCACCACGTTGCTTTATTGTCACAACAGTGCTCTGAATTATATGCAATTCACAAATAAGGACAAAAAGGTTCCCAGAGGTTAAAAGGTCACACAATTGGGCAGACCCAAATCCAGGCCTCTCTAGCCCCCAAAGCCTTACTCGTAGTCATTATACTTCCCTACCAATGGCAAATGGTCTTTCTCTTTTCTATAATGAAAAGAGATTATTGACTCAGTTTTAAAATTTTTTTTATTTTATTAAAGATAAATTTTGTGCCAAGGATGGTTGGGGCATGTGTTCTTCTAGCTGATGCCTGCTGAGATGGCAGGCAGGGCTGTGGTCTGAGGTCCCTTTGCGCTTTACTGGTGACAAGGGAATCGGCCTCCCATCCTGCTAGGGCAGGGGCTGGCCCTCCTCCTAATCACCCAGCTGCACGTCTCACAGCAAAACTCTCTCAGAGTCTGATGTTCCCGTCTTAGATCCTGGGCCCTATCGCAGAATGTCTGTCATTCTGTGAGTGTCCCTGGTAAACTCTCTTCCAGAAGGCCTGGTGGGTGTGTATTGCCAGGACATTTCTCCCTTTTCTCATCACATACCGCAGTACAATGTGGAATCCCTCCTGGTCATCTGATCTAGATCTCATTTCTTTAAACTTTTTATTAAGAAAATTGGAAACAGACACACAAGCGTCAGAACAGGGTAATGAGCCTTCATGTAATCCATCAACCAGCTTCCGCAATGATTACTTGAGCCCAGTGTTTCTTCACCTACACTGGTAGTTCTCCCGGTTTTTCCCAGTGATTATTTTGAAGCAAATCACAGACATTGTATCATTTCATCTGTAAATACTTTGGACTATATCTCTAAAATATCTAAAAATATCTCTAAAATTATCACACTTAATGGATTAATGAAAAATTTAAAAAATAATCGAACAGTCATTTTTCTCATTTCCTCAATTGTCTCAGAATTTTTATTTTAGGGTTTTTTTTTTTGTTTGTTTAAATCAAGTTCCAAATAAGCACCATAGCTTGCAATTTGTTGATTTGTGTTTTAAGTCTCTCTTAATTTATAGACTTTCCCTCCTAGTCTTTTTGTTTTCCTTTGCCCTTTATTTGTTAAAGAAACCGGGTTATTTGCTATACAGGGCACTGTTCTCAAACTACGTGCCATAAAGGAGGAGGGTTTTGTTATGGTTGTTGTTGCTGTTTTAAATTTTAATAAATCATAGCCAATAGTTGGATAATACTTAAGAATTAATTACTTGAAAAATAAACAAAAAGATGCAGAAAATACCACCCCCAGTTTTTCAGATTCAATAGACATAAAATTACATTTCAAATGAATATAATCACAACAAATGTAACCTAAGCAACAAGAAAGGAATTATACAAAGCATATGCATTGTTTGTTGAAATTATGTATGATTAATAAAGTTTCAATGATATTCATAAATTTTGTCCATATACAATTGTAACTAATTGAAACTAGTGAGTAAAGTAGCAATTTCCCATATTAAGCACTTATATAAACATTTTGGATATGTATAAAAACCTATGTATCACCATTTAAAGTTTTAAGTGATGAAGAACTTGCTTCTTGCTTATAAGTGTAGTTAATCTAGGTTGGATCGATGACAACATCGCCTACAGATGATTACGTACATGTGGACTTCTTCGTGTTTTGTTTTAATGACACCCATATTAGAGAAAGCACAACTAGCTACTAACAATGGATTGAAGACAGATTTTGAAAATACAGCTTCATTTGCGTCACTTCAGATAAAAGTTAAAAATGAATACCCCAAGTTGGCTGAAATTGCTTTAAAATCTCTTCTTTTCCTTCCCGTCAACATATCTCTGCCTTCTGCTTTATCCTTAAAATTGCACTTAGGTTTACATTATTTTTTATTTGATCTGGTAATCTCTGCTTTTTGAGATATTTAACCATTTACATTTAATCCCAGGACCCTGAGATCATGACCTGAGCCAAAGTCAGACACTTGATTGACTGAGCCACCCAGGCTCCAAAGATCTCTTTCTTAATAATGCCCCACAGTGGGGCACCTGGATGGCTCAGTTGGTTGAGCGTCCGACTCTTGATTTCAGCTCAGGTCATGATCGCAGGGTCCTGGGATTGAGTCCCGAGTTGGGCTCCCTGCTCAGTAGGGAGTCTGCTTGAGGATTTCTCTCCCTATCCCTGAGCCCCTCCCCCTGCTTGCACTCTCTCTCTCTCTCTCAAGTTGATAGATAAATGTTAAAAAAAATGCCCCACACTTCTTGGGTGTTCTGAGGTTTTTTTTTCAGTCTTTCTTTCTCTTTGTGGTTTAATTTAGATAATTTCCATTTTCAGGGCCACTAAGTCTTTCCTCAGCTGTGTCTACTCTATTGATAAGCCTCTTAAAGGAATTCTTGATCTCTGATATCAAGTGTTATTTCTAGCATTTCCTCCTGACTTTCTTATAATTTGTATTTCCCTGCTGAAACCTCTGATCTGTTTATGTCTGTTGTCTACCTTTTCTCATGGATCTATTAAAATAGTAATCACAGTTGTTTTAAAATTCCTTTTCAGTAGTTCTAACCTCTGGTCTATTGATTGCTTTGCTCTTGACGATGCATTGATTCTCCTTATTTACTTGTATGTCAGGTAATTTTTGATTGAATGTTAGATATTATGTATATGAGAATAGATTTTGAGGTAATAGTATTTATGCCTGGAGATTGTAACAGCATTTTGTCAGGCTGTTAGTAGGAGGGGTTGAGCCAATATAGTTAGGACTCAATCTGCATTTGAGTTGTGTTGTTGCTATTGTTACCTTCAGAGAACCTAAGTCTTCAAATTTTTGTGGTAGGCTGCTCTTACTTTGTATTTGGAATTGGGGCTTAAGAATTACAGGTTTTTTCCCCAGCACTCCTGCTTCTGAATTATCCATGTTATCTCCACAAACCCGAAGCATGGTGGGAAGGCAAAAGGAGGTCTCCTGAATTCTTTGTATTCAGCGGTATACTAGAACTATCTCATTGAGGCTCATGAGAGCTGGTTGTCCTCTCTTTCCAACTCCATGTTCAGTGCTGTCATATGATAGTTTGAAATAGGTGATGGTGAGAATGTTCACATCAAGGATATTGGCCAATACTGCAAATTTGGCCTTTTTAACCTGGACACTGGTAGTTTAAACATGTTCCAGCACAATATGTCTTGTATTTATAGTTGGTCTTGAGTGGGAAAGTATATTAATCCTTCCTCAGTGGTTTAAAAAAACAAAAAACAAGGACAAAGCACCTCTGCTTTGTATCATTGTAAGATCCTGAGCTCCAGAGGCAGAGGGTTTTGATTTTACCCTTCCCCCAGCAGCAAGGGATCTTTGACTTCACTCTGGAAAAGAATTTTCTATCCCTTCCCCAAAGGCAGACACATTTTGCTTCTGTTTATCTCCCAGAAACTAGGGATCTTTGTCTATGCCCTTGTGGTCAAAGGGATTAATGCCGCTTTCCTATTAGTTTAAGACTTTTGATTCAAGGAGGGTAAAGTTCAGGAATGAAGGTGAGGTTTTGTGCTTCTCTTTTTGCTCCCATTGATTACCTCCTGATGCCTGCATGCCTGTACCACCAAGAGAGTTTTCAGTCCCTTTTTTTTTTCCTCCCAGTCTTTCTCTCATGAGAAAGATTTTTTTTTAATGGGGAAATTTTCTTCATTTTTTATTTATAGCAGAAAGAATATAAAATATTTTCTATATTTTAAGAGCAATTCAAACATTTTGCGTGGTTTCCAGCAGCTGAGTTCTTCCACAGATCCATCGATTCAATGATACTTTACATACACAAATACAAAAATAAAACTTACAGAAAATAACTTCAGAAACTGCAAACTTCCTTTACGTCTGGAGCTCCCAGCTACTCCACAGTGACATGCTAGTTCACACTTGACCTTTAAGAATTCATTAAAATCTATACAGTTTCTTCTCTTAGGCCTGTATGTTGCCAGGCTTTCTACCAGGCTCTGTCAAATAGGAACAGTTCATGTGTCTCATGCTTCCTCAGAAGGACTAGTCACTCATGGGAAATGGTTCACTTGGTTGCCCAGTTACCACAGCTTTATGATGGTCTCAAGAAAAGTTATACTTTTGTAGATTATTAAGCTTTTTTTTTTTTTCATGTTAAAGTGGGAGTGATGCTCTTTGCAGTTTTCTAAGTCCTAAGGAGAAGCAGATATCCCTAAACTTTTTGTTTTTTCTTTTTAAAAAATGTTTATAGGCTTTTGAGGCATAATATATTTAAAATAAGCTGCACATGAAGAATACAGTTTGATGAGTTTGACATACGTATATATCTGTGAAAAAATTACCATAGTCAACATAATGACCGTATTAAACCAAAAATTTCCTTATGCTCTCCGTAAGTTATCTCCCTCTCTCCTCGCCTTAATCTCCATTGCCTGGAAACAACTGATCTAGTTTCTGACCCTGAATTATCTTTTTTATCTATTTCTTTCAGTAGATTCCAGGTTTTATACACTTTTGGGTTACAGTTGACCAATTACACTTAAACTGGGAATTAAATGTAGCATGGTCCTGTTGCTCTGTACTAACAAATAATTCATAGTACATGTGATTGATCACATGAATTCGATCTGAGTTTGGGTGACCTGAATAGGTCTACACTCTATTCCATGAGATGAGTCCACTGACCAGGGGATTGGATGTTAAATTAAAATGTTAAGTTGCTATAAACATTTCTGAATAGCTACTCCCAATTCCTATACTTATCATGGGTCAGTGATAAACAGTTTATGGACTATATTGTCAATGGATCACACTTTGAGTAGCATTGCTGTAGAATTTTACGTCTGGATTTTGTTGATTACCTTCTTGTGGTGTCACTTAATGTCTTCCACTGTGCCCACTGTTTCTGTAAACTGATAGTTCCAGGAGCTTGGTGTGATTCAGATTCAATTTTTCTTCAAAAGTATTATTACTGGTGCTGTATATTTCCATTAGGGGTATAGAATGCCTGGGTGTCTCTCTTTTTGTAATTAAAGCAGCCTGTTGATGATTGTTACCTAGATCCACTAGTTCATTAAGGGTTGAAAAATGATGCTGTTCTAATTTTATCATTAAATTTTTTTTTTTTTTTTTTTTTTTTTTTAGTATCTTGAATACCTCTGCAAAGAGACACCTCCCATCACCAACTTTGGGTTACCTTGAGGTACAGTTTGTATGGAAAGGCTGGATAAATACTCAATTTTTCCTTTTTATTTCCCAACTTTCAAAACAATGAGTTAATGATCCAGCATCCTCCAAAGATAATCAGTGAGGTTTTAAAAATAATTATTGCTATGAAGTGATATAAATACATTTGATAGGCTTCAGTCATTGTAGTTATTATTCTAATGCTCAAATGGTCCCTTTTTTGGCCAATGGAAGATCATTTAAGCTAGCTCCTGTGTCTTTTGGACGTGCTTATATTGGCGTTTGAGTGTTTTTTTACTTTCTGGTATAGTATGTTCCAGATTTATTTTGTCCATTTCCTGCTCTGAAATTAGAAACCCTGGTTTATTATTATTATTATTTTTAAATTGGCAATGGTATTTAGAGACTATAATCTGGGTACTAGGGGGTCTAAATGATATTAATGGCTGCACAATATCCAAATTTATATCAAATTTAGTAAATCACTTTCCAACTAATGGATGATGACTACTTTTCAACTTTTGACCTCGTGTCTTCGCACATAAAACTCTTGCTACTGAATAATGTCTGCTTTCACTTAGTGTTAGCCATTCTGTAGAAGGAAGAGATTAACTCATTCCAACATAGAGATACCCGTAGGTCCTCAGATAATGTTAACTGTTTAATGGGTGAAGAGAGGAATGTGATAGGAACTCAAACCAATAATCCTAATTCAGTCTCTAAAACCTGAATCTGAAAAGGGAGGGCAAGTATGGATTCTTCTTTATATGAATTAATTGTTGGGGGATTGATAAAATAAGTTTTTCTTTTCCTACTCAAAGATGAAGTGTCTTCTGCAGCCAAGTCCCAAGGCTTTTCCAGATTCCATGAGTTTTTCTGCTATGAGGAAGCAAAGTTAAGATCTGTCACGGACTTAAATGAACATTGCTGCTAAGCAAATACCATTCATTCATTACAGAGCCTTTGAAATCTCCATAGCAAAAGGAAAACTGATTAATATTTTTTTTGGTTTTTTTGTTATTTCTTTTTTTTTTAGTAATAGTTTTTTATTATATTATTAGTCATCATACGTACATCCCTAGTTTTTGATGTAAAGTTCCATGATTCATTACTTGCGTGTAACGCCCAGTGATTAATATTTTTTGACAAGGTGTTTCTGTTCAAAGGGAAGTGCACAAACAGATCCTAACAACGAACTAAGCAGGGAGGTGTTATAAGTAAGATTCTGTAGAAGGCTAGTTTCTGTTGCATTTTGGGAACGGGAGAGTGAAAGCAGTTGTAGGCAGAGTAGTGATTTGCTAATGAATGTTCACAGGTGGTGTTAGAAAATCACATGACTGGCTATTCCTGTCTATGAATTTGGCACATTTGCATGAAGAAGGATGTTTTGTTGGCTAAACTATGTCAATAAATGAGAAAAATGATGTTTACCAGAAAAAAGGTATTCTCTGTGAAATACATTGGGAAAACCACGTCACTTGTAATTTAAAAGGGAAATATGAAATAAGTAAATCACATAATAATAACATAATAATGAAAGAAACAGAGAATAAAAATAAAAAAAATCAATATTCCCAGCCTCGGGAAATTTGACGTATTTTATTTAGTGACTGCTTTGCATATTGGAAATGTAGATCTTTGTATCATCCTTGCTGATACCTTCTTTTCTTTCATCAGGCTGGCGTTCCCCAGCCCTGGGTCCTCACATCTTTCTGCTGTACATTTTCTCATTTTCTTCTTTGGTGATCTTATCCAGTGCTCTGGCTTCGAACTCCTTCTGTTCGGTTTTGAGTCTGCAACTCATATTTCCAATCTTGACCTGTTGCTCTGTCCTTCTGTAGCCAGCGGCCTACTCAACCTATTACCCGAGATTCCATGGGTATTTTGAAACTCTCGATTTTGTCTGCTAAATTCTCCCCACTCTGGTCTTCTCTGCAGGAAGAAATAGTACCACCGTCAACTCAGTTGTTAGGCCAGTGGTCGGGGTGTCATCATTCACTTACACCCTTCTCTCCATATCCCGTAGGACCTGTGAGCAGATCCTGCCCTTTCTCATTGCCTCCATCACCACTCTTGTCCAAACTACCATTGCCTTAGCCGACGCTCCTGCAGTCATGTCTGAATCAGGGGCACGGCCTTTTATCTCATTGATCATCTCCTGTATTCCAGACACTGTGCGGCAGGGGCCCCACCCTTGGGAATTTATTTCTGCTGGAGAAGACACAAAAACGAACAGCTGCGTTATCATGAGGTACATGCGATAGTGGAGGTAGGGAGAAAGTTGCTTTGTGAGTCAGTGAAAGGAGAAGAGCAATGAAGGGTGACCATCCCCTCAGGAACATTTGACCTGTGTCCCCAGGATGAGTAGGAATTTGGTAAGGAGAGAAGTGGGGAAAACCTATTTGAGGCAGAGTTAATGGCAAGTACAAGACTGTAAAAGCACATGGTGTCAGGTGAAAATCTTTAAATGGGTAAATGTAGCTAAAAGTTTTCCAGGGAGTTCACATGGATGGACAGTTTTAAGGGAATCCATTTCCAAATCCTCAGCTTTCTGAGATGCACGTTCCTAAAATCGCTCTGCGTGAGAAGGAGCCCATGTTCACAATAGCCCTCTCCACTTTCCAGTAGAAAGGCACATCTCTTACCCCTTCCAGTCTCACTGTGATGCGTGGCCCTATGCTAGGATGTGAAAACCCCTATGGTGTCAAAGGATAAACTGAAATGATCAGGCTATGGTAACACACAGGACTTCCAGGTTTCTCCTGCTTTCTATCCATTTCTGTTGAAGGTGTTAGAAACAGGACTTGAAGATGTTAGGATGTTCTAAATTCAGATGAGGAAGCTGTAGAAGACAGCAATAGCATTCTTGTAAAAGTAATAGGAACAGTCAGTGGGCTACCAGAATTTTCAAGATGCATTGGATTAAACCAGTGAATATACATTTTTCAGGATCAGTTTTGGATTCAATGGTCTCTATTCAATAAGGTAATTAAAACATATTTAGTCCTATAATTAAGTAGATATCCCAGTCCCATTGGATCCCCTTCCTGTGAACCCTGTATGACAGGTCCATGTGCAGAAATTGAAACTTAGCCAGTAAAGGAAGAACTGGGGTTCAAATCTAGATCTACTTGACCCCAAAGGCCCTGCTCTTGGCCACATGCTCGTGACTTCTGACAGGTCTGTGGATTCTTTTCCCATCTTTGGAATGTGCCTACGGTTAACAGCCAGCCAGGGGCCAGCAGATTGTAAGCAGGAAGGCTGAGGGCCCAGCGCTCAGTACCTGCCCCATACAAGTTGATTCTGCTCTGCTGAAAGAGGCTGGAGGTGCCATTGTTTCCAGACACAAGATTGTGCCTAGAATGAGATAGCTCTCAGATGGTAAATGATGATTTCGATACTTGAAAATGATAGCTTGCCCAAACTTTTCCCCAGTGGACTCGCCTGATTTGTGAATTGTTTCCCATTTGAAGGAACACTTGAAGCAGGACTGTACTTCCTTTAGGTTGCTCAGTAACTTAGAAAGTGAGGTCCACGCTCACAGTCTCCTTTTCTTTGCAATTTGACTCAAGTATTTCGGGCCCTAGGAAGGAAGGACAAAGAGACCACCAGAGAACTCTCATCCATGGGCCCATTTGAACTGCGAAAGTGATTGATGTCCTTTTAGACACCAGAGGCTTCCACAGGCCTCCACTGTCATTTCAAAGTAGGAAAGGAGGGCAAGTGTGTGTGGGGAGTCATGCAGAAAAATTTTTTTTCTTTATTTTGTCAAAATGGGGTGGAGTAAAAGGGAAAACATGTGGGAGTGAACACTGGGCTTCTGTGATGAATAGACTGCTTAGGTTGGAACAGTGAAGGAACTCTTCTTTGAGAACTAATTGTTTGGCCATTCATTCATTTATTCATTGATCAGATACAGAGACCCTATTATACACTGGACCCTGTGCTGGCTTTGGAATAAACAAAGATGAATAAAGTTGAGTTGCCCACCATGTGTGGCTCCCAATCTCAGGGTGAACACATCTGTTATAAAAAATGTTACAGTGCTACTTGGGGTGTTATGTCGAGGAGGTGGAAATACTACAGACATGAAGGGCAACCTCTCCCTCTCCGGTTGTTGGAAGGGGGATGGGCTTTATAAAGACAGTAACATTTGAGCCAGATCTTCAAAAGGAGGCTTTAGTATTAGGGTAGGGAGCCCAGCCTTGAGGGGGCTGTGTGGGTCTAGGACCTTCCTCTACCATCTCCTATGCTGTGATCCTGGCCACGGCCTTTGTGATCTTGGCCGTGGCCATGTCTGTAAATGAACACAACACCATAGGGTCATGGTGGGCTTTAAATGAGATGGTATCGGCAAAAAAAAAAAAAAAATGCTTCACTGGGAGCTGTGCCCGGAGCAAATTCCCTGTGAAAGTTCTATTGTCAGGGTCCTGGCTGTCGTGTGTGGTTGTTGTTGAAGGATATGTAGGAATTTGTCAGTCAGAGAGAAGGGGGAGTGTACATGTAACTGATGATCCAGAGAAACAAAGGGATTGAGGAGGCTGAATGGGGGGTCAGAGGTAAGTGTGGGGGAAGATCTCCCTCCACGTAAATTGGCTTGATTGTCTTTGATTTGGGCTTATATTTAGGGGTTGGGTAGGGAGGTGTTAAACCCCTATGAAGACATTTAAACAATTAAAGAGAAGATGAGATGGTCCAAGTTATTTGCAGCCGATTCCCAGGACAGGTATGCTGAAGCGTGCATCACTGGTGGGTGTCCAGAGTTGATTTGATTTTACGGGTGCATTTTTTTTTTTTTTCCTGATGAACTCAGGTAGGCTGGATGTCAGTTGGGTTAGAAGGTTGCAGGCTTGTGCCTCACATGGCCCATTGTAGCACCAGTTTTGTGTGCTTCATGGGATTCTAATGATGTTGACCTGAAATCCCTTATCTTTCCTTTAAATCAGGATTCTCTTAGGCCAGTGGTTCTTCGCCTTGGTTGTATGAGAATCATCTGNCTGTAGCACCAGTTTTGTGTGCTTCATGGGATTCTAATGATGTTGACCTGAAATCTCCTTATCTTTCCTTTAAATCAGGATTCTCTTAGGCCAGTGGTTCTTCGCCTTGGTTGTATGAGAATCATCTGGAAGATTTAAAAAGTACCAGTGCCTGCACCACACCCCTAGAGCCTCTGTTTCATTTGGTCTCCAGGGACACCCATGTCCTAGTATTTTACAAAAGCCCCCCAGCTTAGTCAGTATCTATAGTCACTGTCTTGGGGAGTCCAAGGCTCATTGGTGTTGTGATTTAGAATGACCTTGACCTTACTTAGTGACATTGGACCTTCTTTGTAGAGGTATGGCTGCCTTGGTGATAATGTGCTAGAATCCTTCCTTTCCTGGGGAGTACAATTAACAACGAAAAGGATGTTATTAGTAAATATGTTATATAGGGAGGGTACTTCTGGCTCACCTGAGCCAACTGTCTACTCTCATCTAATCTGTGCTCTTGAACTCAGGTTTGGCTGAGAATAATTTCCGGGCTTTGGAGTGTTGCCTTTGGTGACTATATAGGATCCTCTGTTTTGCTCTCAGTCTTTTTCTGCTCTCTACCAGCTTTGCCCAATTTCTTACCCAGGGGCCTTGCAATTCTGACTTTTGTGCCTTGACCACTGAAGCCTTCCCAGCTTTGACCCCTGGGGCTACCCTGAAGGAACCAGTTGCTTCTGCTGTTACACTCTGGACACTTTGAGCAGGACACCAGGCCTGTCACAGTCCTATTGGCAGATTTCTCTCTTACCCCTGGGGTCAGCCCACACCCCACTCCCAGGTGTGATCATTGGCATCCAAAGAACATAATCTCTTTAGAAGATGCCTAAGGCGAGTCAGCTGTTGAATTGGTCCGAACAGGTTCCTTTGAGGAGCATTAAATACCTATTCCTCAATAAAATGTTAAACTGATATGAATTACTTTTTGCCAAAATTAAGATGATTGGACTCACAGAAGGGGGGGAAGCAAGACCTTTTGATCTTCTGCTGAGCACCCCGTGGCAATTTCGACTTTTGGACTGAATTCTGGGCAGATTGGCTCAGATTGAATGCAGTGCCAGGGGCTGAAGGTTACAAGTGGCGTTCCCGCAGACTGCCAAGCCTCGGAAACTGGCACTCTATCAAATGGGAACATTTGATTGCTCAGTGCTCGGTGATTGAGGGGAAACAAAAAAAAGATCAAAAATAGAAGAGAGAATACCTGCGTTAGAGGACTGTAGACATCTTCAAGGCACCCTTTTGTCACCTGGAAAGGAAAGGGTGTATTCTTTTTTGGTATTCCAGCAAGATTCATCCATTGTAGAAAAAAAGCCCTAAAAACTTATGCTCTGATAATCACAATAATTATAGATTATTCTTCTATGCCTGGTAGAGCATCTAAGTCGTAAAAAACCTAAGCAGGGCTGAAATGGAATTTTTTAAAAGTTACATAAAAATTCCATGCACAGAGCTGGTGATTATATATGGAGGAGAGGTTAATATTGAAGCAGTGACATGATTAATTTCAGTCAGTAAAAGGTGATTGTGAGCCCAGCCTTCCTCCAGCGAGTGCTGGCTGTAAATGAAAGCTCACACGGGGGTGCCAAGGAAGAAAAGGCGTTGTACCTGGGCACCTTCCCCCAGTAGCTGTTTCATAATGCAAGCCCATTGATCGGGGAGGAAGATGACCCTGCTCCCTCTAGCAAAACCACACATGTTGTTGCTTGAAAAAGTACGCGTACACGTGGCTCCATTGTGAAAGAATTGGGGGCATGGAAGTTTTTTTTCCTTTCTTTTGGAAACCTATACCCTTTAGAAGGATTAGGATGGTTGAAAAGTAGTTAAATAAATAGCACTTTCCGACCACTGTCAGTAGATTGTCTTGGAGTATTAGCTGTTTATTTTGCTGACATATTCTGAAGGGTCTATAGGGGGCTTTTTCAGAAGTCAGGACCTCAATGTAATATACAAGCATTGATTCTGATATTTCCCTTGATAACAGTGCTCGACCGTATTGGGGTCGTAGGTCAGTAAGGTTCATTGGCTGCCGTAATGCTCACTGTCACCAGTAATAAGTACAAAGGACTTGCTCTAAAAGCTGGCTTATAAAACTTTAAGGAAACTTGGATTGCTTAAGTGAACTTGCAAGGCTCTGGGGGGTGCCAAGCTGGTCTTAGTTGTCTACTTATATTAATTTCATAGAGTTTAAAGGGTCAAGAGAGATGGTTGGTGATGCTTATTAATTTATGAAAGACAGACCCTTGTCTGTCTTGCTATCGTGCTTTGACCATTCTGCCTTCCCTTTTAGAAAATTTAATATAAATTAAACCTTACCAGACAAGAGTGCCCTAAAGGATTAAGTCTAAAGTTCACAGCTGGACTAAAAATCCAAAGATGCTATGTCTTTTTGCCGGCACAATTTCATTTGAAGTGATGTTTGAACAATAGAACCACACAGTGGACATAAAACATGAGAAGAAAAAAGCAATTAGAGGCATATTGCAGTTAGTCAAGGATTAGGATATTTTAAAATTACAAGACATACTTTCTTCTAAGGATTTTTTTCTTGTTTCCCCAAGAAATAATGGCCTGTAAAAGGAGCATCTTCTTGGCCTTCAGTGGGGGCATGGTTCTTGTTAAGATGGAAATGTTTATGTGTCATTACAATGTCTCAAAACATACCTTATGGCTGAGGCCAAACCGCTGAGAAAAGAGAAATGGAACATTGCCGTAGAAACTAAACCCAATCTTACTGATGGAAATATTCCTCCTTGGTTGATCTGGTTTGGAAAGAAGAGGGAAGGCCACAATTATGGAAAGGCAGGTATTTAAAACTGCAGTGTTTAAGTAGTCTTCACAAAAATCTTTGAATATTTTTCCCGTTTTACAGATGTGAGTATTGAGGCTCCGAGAGAGAGTAATACGTTTTCTGAGGTTGCGTGGCTAATGGTTGCCTGAGGAGTCGTGGGAAACAAAGGGATCTGCTACCCATCCCCACCCCCACCCCTCAAACCAGGGGTGGCGGTTGAGGAACACTACTGTCAAGCCAGACTCTTTTAGGAAGGCTTTTCAAGCAGTATTATATCCAAAGGAGGGAATAGCATGTGTGCCAAGGCCTGGAGTGAGGGATGGAAATCTAGCCAGCTTGACTGCAGTACAGTGGGCACGGGGACTGTAGGGGATGCAAGATTAGGGTGGGAAGGTAGCAGGCAGCTGTGCCAGGGAAAGTAGGCTAGTAATTTGAATTTTACTCTGGGAGCAGTGAGAGACATTTGGAGGTTCGAAGCAGAGGAATAGTCAGATCTGTAGCTCTGTGAGTTTAAAAGGTTACACTGAGAGACCACCACTTCCTGTTGGGATGGAAGAGCTGGCGGCAGATTGTGTTCCCGAGAGAACAACTAAAGAATACAGACAAACTACAGAAACCCTGTGCTTGAAGGCAACAGAGAGCTGCTGAGGAAAAGAGTGGCCAGGACTGTGTGAAAGTGAGCTGTCTTGCCTCTTTTAGATTGGATTCATTGGCAGGTGTAGGGATGGGCAAGAGGCCGAAAATCCAGGATTTGCACTAGTGGAAGTCTGCCACCAGGGAAAAGAGAAACTAGCAGAGCTTCTGGGAAAATCTCAAAAAGCCAGCAGGTAGCTGGTTCTTCCCTCAGTTGAATCCTGAGGCTCCATGGAGTGGGAGGCCAAAATCCTAAGTGGAAATCCTCTGAGAAAAATATGGCAGAGTTTTAATTTTCAGAGGCCTTCATAGTTTCAAGAGACAGAGATGAAAGTTCAAGCTCATTGTGGGGAGGAGTCCAGTGAGCACACAAACTTTTAGGTCAGAATCTTAGAGGGCTGTGCCTTCAATAACGGTAAACAGGAAGTAGATTGAACTTTGCCTCGACTGCTCACAGCCTTGATAAAGGCTGGTTGGACAGTCTTGGTTAGACAGGCTAGTCTCTCATTAGACTGAGATGATTAGCTATTACTCTGTCTGCCTAAAGGAGAGGAGGTGGTAAATGGTCTCTGGAGGAAAATAGTATCACCTGAAGTCTCTAAATGTTTTAGAAACAATAGCCATTAAATTAGCAATTGCTAGACATACCAAAACTCAGAACCACATGACTGAAAATCAAGAGAAAAACAGTTCAAGGAAATAGGCCCACAGATACTCCAGCTTATAGGAGTTATTTTATAAGACTTTCAAGTAACCAGATATATATGTTGAAGAACATGGAGAAACTAACTGAAAATAGAGGGTATGTCAGAGGTATGAATCTGTAAAATCAAATCAAAGGGGTAATTCTATAACTGAATAAATGATATCAGTAACAGTAATCTGGATACGATAGTAAGTGGAGTTAATGAACTGGAGGGCAGGTCAATGGAAAATCTCCGTGCTGTAGCGCACAGGGAGGAAAGAATAGAAAATACAGAAAAGAGCATTATACAGACACGCGGGACTCAGTCAATGGAACTAACATATAAACAGCATTCCAGAAGGAAATGATAGTGAGTAGAGCAGGAGCGATATTTAAAGGGATAATGGCTGAATTTCTTTTAAAAACTGGTGGATGGTATTAATCTACAGGTTCATGAAGCTCTGTGATATCAAGAAGTATAAATACAATGTCGCAGTATTGTAAGTAAATATCATAATTAGACTGTTAAAAACCAAAGACAAAAAGAAAAACAATACACATTACTTTCAAAGGAGCAATAATAAGGCTGATACCTGACTTGTCAACAGAAACAATTGAAGGCAGAAGACAATGGAATGACGTCTTCCAAGTACTAAGAAGATTACTATGGTTTCCAGTAAGGAGAATGGAGTTGGGGGGTCAGAGGTGGTTAGAGAGGATATGGGAAGAACAATTCACAGAATTTTACAGTCTCACAATGTGTCTTGTAAGAGGTGACTTAGTCTGGGTTAGGGTAATAAGGATAGAGATGGAGACAAGTGGACTGATTCAATAAATATTTAGGTCAAAAGAAATAATAGAAAGCCGCCAATTCACCCACCCCCAACTTCCCAAAGACTCTGTCTCATCTCCATGGTTGCTTTCTTCTTTCCTCAGCCACCTCATAGCCCATTCTCTTGGCTGCGATGAAAGGACATCTTCCCCACAAGATAGTCTCATGAATAACCCTATCCCCCCCTCATTCTCATTTTCACACATGATGCTCAGACAGTGACCGAGTACACCTCTGGTTCTCACCTCTCTGGTTCTAGTTCCAGGTGGCACCATAATGGGACTTTTGGCAAGGGATTCAGCCCCTATTGTATCCAAGTATGTGATGGTCAGGATGTGGAGTTATAGACAAGTGGACCTAATAATAGGCCAAGGGCTGTGTAGGGCAGATGTGCTTTCTTTTAAGTCCCTATTTTTGGATAAATCTGGGCTTGGGGAGATGGACTTCAAGTCTGACTTAACTGAATCCAAACACCACCTCTGCCAACTACTGTTTGTGTAAACTTGGGCCTCAGTTTCTCTCATCTGGAAAATGGGATCGCTGGTAATATCTGCACAAGGTGGTGCTAGGGTCAGGCACATGTCAATAATGCCATATTCTACCCCAGTAGCCTGGCTGGATGGAGGATCTGGCATAGACCATATACCAGGATGTGTCAGTCAGAGCTACAGGCCATACTGGCTAGTCCTCTCAACACATCCTGTAGTGGTCTTTTTTTTTTTTTTTAAAGATTTTTTATTAATTTATGCGACAGAGACAGAGATAGAGACAGCCAGCGAGAGAGGGAACACAAGCAGGGGGAGTGGGAGAGGAAGAAGCAGGCTCATAGCAGAGGAGCCTGATGTGGGGCTCGATCCCGTAACACCGGGATCATGCCCTGAGCCGAAGGCAGACGCCCAACTGCTGTGCCACCCAGGCGCCCCCCTGTAGTGGTCTTTCAACATGTAATTGTGTGTCTCGGGTCAGGAAGAGATGGGGAAGACCTAAGAGGGGAGAAAAGCCAGGTCTCTTTGATCAAGATATAGTTGTGCTAATTGAGAGGGGAGACAGAACTGAATACCAACAACTTTTCTATAAGTTCTGCTTGGCTCTTGATAAGATCAGAGCTTTGATAGTTTAGTATCTGTTAATGAGCAATAACTAAAGTCAAGTGATGAGTGTTTGAGGGAAGGGACTATTTAATTTATCTTCTTTTGGAACTCAGAAGTCTAAAATCAAGGTGTGTGGGGGGCTGTGTTCTTCCTGAAAACTTCAGGCAGAATCTGTTCCCTTGCTATTTTCAGTTTCTAGAGGCCACCAGTCCTGTATTCCTTGGTTCATGGGCCCTTCTTTGCATCAGTAAAACCTCTTATTGTCTTATCTCCTACTATTGACTCTGATTCTCCCGCCTCCTTTCAGTAAGGACCCTGATGATTACATGAGGTCCTGCCAACATAACTTAGGACAGTCTCTCCATTTTACCATGATCACATCTGTAAAGTCTCATTTACCATGGATAAAGTAGCATGTTCACAAGTTCCAGGAATTAGGACATGGACCTTTTTGGGAGGGGGTTATTATTAAGTTTACTACGAATTTGTTCTTTCTTAAAATTGTAGTAAAGCGTGCATAACATAAAATTAGCCATTTTCACCGTTTCAAACTAGACAGTTCTGTGGCATTAAGCGTATTCATACTGTTGTGCAACCATTATCACCATTCATCTCCAGAATTTTTTCATCTTCTGCAACTGAAAGTCTTTACTATTAAACACTAACTTCCTGACTCGACTCTATTCCAAGCTGCCCTGAGCCTCTGGCATCCACCATTCCGCTCTCTGTCTCTATGAATTTGATTACTCTAGATACCTCATATAAGTGAAATCATATCATATTTATCCTTTGGTAACTGTCTTGCCTCACTTAGCCTAAAGCCTAATGTCTTCAAGGTTCAACCGTGTTGTAGCAGGTGTCAGGATCCTCTTTCCTTTTACAGTTGGATAATAGGGGATACCTGGGTGGCTCAGTCGGTTAAGTGTCTCACTCTTGGTTTTGGCTCAGGTCATGATCTCAGGGTCATGAGATCGAGCCCCGCATTGGGCTCTGTGCTCAGCATGAATCTGCCTGAGATTCTCTCTCTCTCCCTCTGCCCCTTCCCCACCCTGCTCCCTCTTAAAAAAATGAAGTTGAATAATATTCAATTGTATGTATACACTACATTTATTTTATTTATTATTATTATTATTTTAAATTATGTACACTACATTTAAAAAATACATTCATCTCCCTATGGACACCTGGGTTGGCTTCCACCTTTTGGCTATTGTGAGCAGTGCTACTGTGGAACATAGGTGGGCAAATATCTGTTCAAGTCCTCACATTCATTACTGGGTACATAACCAGAAGTGGAATTGTTGAATCCTGGGTAGTTCCTGTTTGGTTTTTTGAGGACTGGCCACACTGGTTTCTACCATGGCTGTCCTATTTTACATTTCCATTGGCGGTGCACAAGTGTTAACAGTTTCTCCACATCCTTACTAAAACCTGTTATTTTTTTTTCTTTGACAATAGCCATTCTAGTGGGTGTGAGGTGGTATGTCATTGTGGTTTTGATTTGTGTTTCCTTATTAATAATTTTGAGCTTCTTTTCCTGTACCTATTGGCCATTTGAATATTTTTTTTGGAGAAATGTCTGTTCAGGTCCTCTGCTCATTTTTAAATCAGGTTGTTTTATTTTTGCTTTTGTGTTTGAGTTGCAGGAGTTCTTTACATGTCCTGGATATCAATCCCTTATTAGGTGTATAATTTGTAAATATTTTCTCCCATTCCATGGGTTGCCTTTTCACTCTGATAGTGTCTTTCAATGCATAAAAGTTTTTAATTTTGCTGAAATCATTGCCAAATCCAATGTCACAAAGATTTTCCCCTTTGTTTTTCTAAGAGCTTTATGGTTTTAGCTCTAATGCTTAGGTCTTTGGTCCATTTTGTGTTAGTTTTTGCATATGGTATTAGGTAAGGGTACAATTTCATTTTCCTGCATGTGGATATGCAGTTTTTCCAGCACTGTTTGTTGAAAAGCCTGTCCTTTCCCCATTGAATGGTCTTGACAGTCTTGTCAAAAATCATTTGACGATATAAGCAAGGATTTATTTCTGGGGTCCCTTTTTAAAAAAGATTTATTTATTTATTTTATAGAGAGAGAGTGCAAGCATGAGCAGGAGGGGCAGAAGGAGAGGGAGAGAGAGTCTCAAGCAGACTCCATGCTTAGTGTGGAACCCAGCTTGGGGATCAATTTCACAACCCTGAGATCATGACTTGAGCCGAAACCAAGAGACGGATGCTTAACTGACTGTGCCACCCAGGGGCCCCTATTTCTGGGCTCTTTATTTTATTTCTTTGTGGCAGTGCCACACTCTTTTGATTACTATGGCTTTGTAATAGATTTTGAAATCAGGAAATGTGAGATCTCTACTGCTTTGACTTCAGAATGATTACTGGTAGAAGTTGAGGTGTCCCTGTGATGGCAGGGGGTGAAGAAATGAATAACCTTAAAAGCAAATGAACTTGTGGGGTCACTGACATCAAAAGTTCTTCAGGTGCTTGAACCATGAAGGTGGAGCAAGATCACCAACATTAGAAAGATGAAGCATGGTTTTAGCTCCCACCGAAATTGTTGGGTAGATTGAGACAAAGGCTTCTGGAAAGCACTCCTGGGTTCTGGCTTCCATTTGTCATTTATGGCTATCTTCAGATGCAGGCAAAAGGGAGAGGGAGCAAAACATCTTCACCCAATTCAAACTCATTTTTAAATTCTATTCCTTCTCTCTGCTTTAATCCTGGCACTCACTTTTAATCCCCGGCATAAATCATGATTAGGTTAGGCTGCATATAATGGAACATAGAATAAAATAAGAAGTTTATTTCTCTCTCATGTTAGGAAGTTCAGAGATGGGCAATCCAGGGATGATGTGAAACCACATGAACTTTGCAGGGACTTGAATTACTTCTATTCTATTCTGCCTTGAGTTGTAGCCTTCATCCTCCTATTCCAAGATGGAAACTGAATCTCCATTTGCCATGTCACATGACACCATACCACATCACATCATCTTCTAATCACATACCATATTAATGTCACATCCCAGCATTAGGAAGGAGAAAGAACCAAAACCCTTCTTTTTAAGTGAGACTTCCTGGTAGAATCACACATTTCCACTTACCACTCATTGGCCAGACCTTGGTCACATTTCCACAGCTCTTTACAAGGGAGGCTGGGAAATGTCTTTTGACTAAGTCAAGCCCAGGGAGTTATATAAGTAAAGAAAGAGAAAATGGTCTTTGGGAAACAAATTAAATCTCTGCCAGAACTTTGAGTATCTTCAAAATAAAAGTCTGCACACATGAACTCTTTAGACTCTTAATTCCATGCCCCACGTGGATATTGATACATATAAAGATAATGAAGGCAATTCATTGCTGTGACAGAACAGGATATAAATTCTTAAGAGGCTTTATGGAACAAGCATAGGTGGTCCTGGTCATGCTTAAGCTTTATTTAAGCCAACCGTATTTCAACTCCCTTGGGGGTACCCATTGCTAACCTTGCACTGGCAGGTGGGTAGGTAATTTTTGTTTCTGGATACTAGTTTGCCTTTATGGGCACATTGCTTTGTTGAGTAACTGTATGTGATCTCATGGCATGTGTCCCACCAAAGGAGGGGCAAGTTGGAGCAAAGCATCATCTGAAAATCAATGCAACCTACTTGGCCTGACCCTCTGGTCGTCAGAATCCTGACTGCAGTGGTTCCTTTAGATTTCCCTGGGCCCAGAGATCAATTTATAGGGAAATCTGAAGGGATTATTTAGCCTGGAGCTAAAAGATTCAACAAAGGGGTTAGAAAGTGAAAATGAGTACAGTTTACTATAGAGTTAAATTTAAGAAAGACAGATATACCCACAGGCATACATTTTAGCTAATCCCTGCTCATGAGGAAATTATTGAAATTGTTGGTCATATGTGGCTAAGGAAACTCCGTCAGTCACGGTCCAGTTTAGATTCTCTTCTTTATTACCCATCTCTCTTCTCTCTGTCAAGTTTGTTAATTTCTTTTGCCTTTGCTTTAGAATGTTGCTTCTTTGATTAAGGACTTTTAAATATTAATTGCAGAGATTTTTCAAGTTGCTGTCAGCAATGGCTTAGCTTCACTGTCTCCTCCAAAATGATTATAAATTATATTTTTTTTAGTTCCAGTGGCATACAGGTCCACGGAATGCTGAAATTTACTAAGTCTCTCTCTCCTTAAAAATGAGGGCCACTGTATCAACTTCTGGGGCATATTGCCTGTCTTCTGTGGGTTCGCAGCACCCTGCCTTCCCTTGCTGAGCCCCTTTTTGGATAATCAATGGCTCAGTTATTAACAAGTTATCATGCCCATGGAATGTATTTCTGCCTTGAAACAGTCTATAATCTGCTTGATAATAATGATTCTGGAATATTCTTAGAAGTTGGTCTTCCAGTATGGATCCAAGGACATCTGGAAGCATTTTTTCTCAAGTTTGGGAGCCAAATGTTTCACTTTGTCTAAGCCTTTATAGATAAGTGGGTTCGAGCAAGAACTTTTCAATCAAAGGATACTGTTAGGTGAGACTTTGCTGCTTGTTGGGCACCATGTGTGATCAGTACATGTTGACTACACCCAGTCTCCCCCCAACGCTGCTGCTTTCTCTAACTGTAAAGTGAGTTAGTTACTCTTTAATTTATCTCAACAGTTCTCAGAGTATTGGGAATAATGGTGATTCAGGAGCAGTCTAGGTAGCCAAAAAGAACTTAGGACAGAAGTTCCAGCTTCAAGACTCAAATTCCTCGTTTGTGACATATGGATGATGATAATGTACCCAAGTCGTCCATCTCCCAGAGTTACAGGGAATCTCTATTTAGACAATAGATGTGAGACCGTTCTGTAGACTATAAAACATTATAGAAATATCAGTTATTATTAAACCTTCATGTCAGTGTTTTCCTTGTGCTTCTTGGCCCACACTAATGAAAAGATTTAAACCTTTACTTTTTGTTTGTTTGTTTGTTACAGTTATTTTGCTTCTTCCTCAAACAGCTTTGCTTTATTTTAGTGACAAGGGACAAAAATCCATCTCAAAGTCGCTTGAGCAAAAAAGAGATCTTACTGGTTCATCTTCCTCAGAAGTTAAATCTGTCTTCAGGCCTAACGAGATCCAGCAGCTCAAATAAGGTCATCAGGAGTCTTCCTCACTTTCTGTCTCTGATTCTGCTTCCTTCTGTTTGTCGCCATGTTCTCTGCTTTGGGCTCACGTTTCCTCCATGTATCCAGGGAGGATGGCTATTGGCATCTCCATGACTCAACATGGAGGGCTTCTTTCCCTCAGTATCCGTATATTAGTTCCAGGGAACTATACTCGGCATGGCCCTGTTTGAGTGACTGCTTGGAGCAGGGAGATGGGTTTCCTCGATAGGCTGGCCTGGCTGCTGATTCCTNTAAACTCAACATGGAGGGCTTCTTTCCCTCAGTATCCGTATATTAGTTCCAGGGAACTATACTCGGCATGGCCCTGTTTGAGTGACTGCTTGGAGCAGGGAGATGGGTTTCCTCGATAGGCTGGCCTGGCTGCTGATTCCTGTGGGCCAGGGAGTTGAGAGAGCAGGTTCCAGCTAGTTAGACCATAGGAGTGGGAGAATGGGTTCTCCAAAAGAAGTCTTGCTGGGCAGACGTGAACTCCCTGGGCCTTTTATAAAAGGTGGGATCAGGCACTTCACAGAAGAGGAAACACAGGTAGTGTAAACACTTGAAAGCATACTCAAAATTAAAGAGCCCTCTGAGGTACTACTATTTGATACCAACTAGATGGGGGAAAATGAAAATATAATAGAAATGAATAAAATTAAAATGTAATATAAATTTTGAGAGCATGTAGAACCGTGATCTTTCTAATAAACTGGCTGCAGGAAAATCTGGTATAACCGAGTTGTAAAATAATATGCTATTATTATACGTTTGAACATTCATATAGACCATGGCATAGAAATATCACCCCTAAGTTGTACCTAGAAACTCTGCATGGTGCCCCAGGGACATGTGCAAGAATGATCGTAACCAGCTTACTCTTAGTAGCAAAAGGTTGTAAACAACTTAAATATCCATCAGTGGGAGAATGAATCAATGAAGTGGTGTAATTACATAATAGAATACTATACAGTCCTGAAAACAAATGAATCCACATAGTCGAAGCTTAAAAACATTGTATTAAGTAAGAAAGCAAGTTACAAATATACAAATACAATTTTTGGTTCTAGTCTCAAAAGCAAGGAAACCTCAATAATATATTATTTTGTTAAATAACAAAAGCAAGAGAATCATAAACACAGAATTAGAAATACAACTGGTGTCCTCTGGGGTTGTTTGACTAGCTGAGGAATAGTAATGGTACTGTGAGGGTTTTTTTTTGTTTTTTTGTTTTGTTTTTTTAATTCCTTTAACATGGGGATGGGTTTGCAGGTGTTTGTTTATTATGCTTCATAAAACACACAGGCGCATATGTGTGTGTGTGTGTGTTTGTATGTTACATATATGTTTTTATATTCCGAAATATTAAGTAAAAGAAACGTGGAAGCGCAAAACATGTATTCTTTACAAACTAGGTAAGAAATGTTCATTTCAGGGACACTTGGGTGGCTCAGTTGGTTAAGCGTCTGCCTTTGGCTCAGGTCATGATCTCAGGGTCCTGGAATAGAGCCCTGAGTTGGGCTCTTTGCTTGGCTGGGAGTCTGCTTCTCCCTCTCACTTTCCCTCTGTGCTCTCCTTTTCTCTCTCTCTCTGTCAAATAAATGAATAAAATCTTAAAAAAAAAAAGAAATGTTCATTTCAGTAGAAATTAATCTGCATGTAACTAAAGAATGTTAGGAGTCAAAAAAAAGAAAGTGAAGAGTCAAAGTCTCATTTGCAGGCACTTGTTATGTATTAGGACGTACTGAAAGTTTAGCTTGGTGAAGTCACTAATGGGACATTTGATAAGTTTGATAACTTGACAACTTACATTATGATGAGTTTGATAACTTGGGAAGATACAAAGAGAACCACAAAGGGGGATCTGCCTTTTCCAGCCTGACCAGATGGAACGTTGGATTAAGTGGGGAAAAAAATGGGGCACTGGTGTAATGAATTCATTTTGAATATTTAGAGCAACATTTCCACCTCAGAGCCATCAGACCATGGAATTGTTACCCCGGGGCAGGGACTGGGGAGGGTTTGGAAAGATTTGCGTATTGCATCAATGGCTGTTTGGTTGCCTCAGTTCCTGGAGACTTAAAGTCAGCATTAGGTAATGACAACATGATTTTTAACTTATATGGAAATTTTTGGGTCATATGGGAATAGTTTAAATTTGTATTCCTGTTAGGATTTTAGAACTGGAGTTTTACATAGCCTGGCATTTTCCTCAGAGGAATTATGGGTTAGACAAGAAGCGAGGAGAATTACCTCTAACAAAGAGGGATGATAGAGGGGTAGAAAAGAAGGGGAAAGAATGTGGTGGATGGAGGGAAGGAGTGGGGGGATGGTGAGGTGGGCCTAGCAGGATCTGGGTGAGGCTCCCACTGAGGCTGAAATCTGCCTTCGCCACACACTGCTGTGGGACGCGGGCAAGCTCCTCACCCTCTCTGACGTTCAGTGGGCACATCTATAAAGGGGGACGCCAGTGTCCACATCCCCAAATTGTTGCTGGGATCACATACTCTGCGGGCTCATGCTGTCTGACCCGGGAGGGATCAACGAGGAGATGCAGGGAAGATGAGCTCCGTTCCTTGAGATCTGCAGGTATATAACGTATAGTATAAGAGAATGGGATTATTGTGAGGTGAATGACTAGTGTGAACGAACAATTTAAAAATAGGTTTTGGAAGGGGTGGGGCTTTATTCTTTTGCCCGGTGCCAGCCCTGTCCCCGTCTGTTTATTGCAGGTGGCATATCTGGCATGCAGATGGAATGTTAATCAACGTATTTGTACTGTGCACTAAACAATGCCACGCCGGTGTCTAAAGAGGGAGGTTAGAACAATGAGCCCATTGTTCGGGGTGGGTTCAGTATATGAGGGGTCTGTCCCAGACAGTGGATGATTGGGGGCGGGGCACCACCTCCAGGTACTCATCTCTGTTTTGGGGAGCAGTGGTGATGGAAGAAAGCACATCAGCTCTGGAGGCAGGCACACATCGAGTTAAGTCCTGGTTCCTTCATTTATAGCTGTGTGACTTTAGACAAATTACTTTACCTCTCTGAAAAGTGGGATAACACCACACTTTCTTTTGGCTGCCTCTTGATCTTTACTTCTTTTTTTAATTAAAGATTTTATTTATGTATTTCAGAGAGACAGAGAGAACACATGCAGGGAGAGGAGCAGAAGGGGAGGGAGAGGGAGAAGCAGGCTCCCTGTGGGGAGCGATCCCAGGACCTGAGATCATGACCTGAGCCAAAGTCAGACACTTAACCGAGTGAGCCACCCAGGTGCCCCTATCTTTGCTTTTTAATCTTGACTTTTGATGTTTTCCAATACACTTAACCATTGCATTTGGCCTTCTTCCCTTGAGATGGGATCCGAATCCGATAGACTGCACCCTTCATGATAAACCCCTGTAACGTCTCCCACTCCCTATTACTTCCCACCCCAATGGAACTCAGATGGAAAGGCCCGAGTTTCTTCCTGATAATTGCCATCATCACTATTTATAAGACTCTGTCACCTGGGCATGTCATGATGATAGCTTGTCCTAAGCAGGACTAATGTCAGCACAGCGAGTCAGGAATTCTGTGCAATGACAGAGATCCTCGCTCCTCTCCACTCTAGGGATGTCTGCTTGAGTGGGCTGTTTATCCTGCTCCATGAAGGGCCACCACTCACTCATTCCTGTTTCTCCTGATTGGGGCTGCTGCCCATACTCCCTGCCTTACTCCAGCCCCAGACTAGAAAGCACAAAAGGAAATTGCAAGGTTCTCTTTTAGTTTCTTCTTTAAGGGACATCAGTGGGACACCAGTCCCAACCACTCAAATTCTTTTTCTTGAGGCTCTGCCCTAGCGTCTCTTGCTTCCAAGGACAAGGGTCTTTCTACCCAGACAATAGTGAAAGTCTTGGCAGCACAAATGCCACTTCCCTCCGAAGGACCCCAAATGGCTGCCTTTGCACCCACTTTACTCTTCCTACAAGGATCTTCCATCATCCGATCTGTGGTGTCTTCCCCGAAGAGATGGCAGCTGGGGAGAGGTCCCTCCTGGAGGCCTCCGGTCTATGCTGCCCTTTGCTATCGGCGCCTCCTTGTGAGTTGAGTCTGGAGCAGGGAGGTGGTGGCTGGAGCAGAGCTGGAGGTCATGCAGATCCCAGAGCCTGAGAGCCAGCCGCAGGTGCCAGAGGATGTTGTGACTTTCATGGTCCCGTTTTCAGAGCAGCTCACACAGCTGGACTCAGCTCACATCTCCAATAACACTCCTCAGCAAAGGGAGAGACACAACCTGGTTGAGCACTAGCGTGTGCCAGCGATTTTATGCATTACCTCCTTTATTTATAACAAAAACTCTTCATGCAAACTGTTATATCCCTAATTTTAAAAAACCCACTTTATGAGGCCCAATTGACATACAAAAGACTGTTTGTAGTCAATGTATACAACTTGATGACTTTGGAGGTAAATACACATCCATGCGACTTTCGATACAATCTGTGCCATGGATGTATCCCTCACCCCCACAGGTTTCCTGCCCTCTTTATTAATTATTATTGTTGCTATTATTTTCTGTGATGAGAACACTTAACATAAGATCTACCCCAGCACATTTTTAAGTACAAAATACGGTATTGCTACCTATAGGTTCCACGCAGTGTGGTGGACCGTCAGGACGTACTCACCTTGTATACCTCCAACTTTGTGCTTTTCTATTCCTACCTCCCTTAATAACCACTGGCAACTACCATTCCGCCCGCTGCTTGTATGAGTTTGCCTAGTTTAAGTTCCCAAGTGGTTTCCACCAGATCACACACTGAAGCTCTGCATTCATCTTCCAGGACAGCTGGCTGCAAGACACGGAGTCTGCTCGCTCACCCACACTGCCACCTGTTTGACACAATACACAGAATACCCCACTCGGGTGTCGTCCCAGAACAGACCCTCAGGAGGGAGTCATGGAAGGCATTTAAAGATGAGGAAGTGGGTGCTTCCTGGCTGTGAGTGAGAGAGCGGGCCGGGAAACTGAGTCTTTGGGTTACAAGTCCGGCCACTGGGTGTCACGTGGAGGGGAAGGGGAAAGACATTTCCTGTGTTACCCTATAAGCTGGATAGGCCAGTGATGGGTATTAAGGAGGGCACATATTGCATGGTGCACTGGCTGTTACACCCAAATAATGAATCATGGAACATTACATCAAAAACTAAGGATATACTGTGTGGTGACCAACATAATAAAATAGAAATTATAAGAAAAAAAAAAGAGCCGTGATGGAAGTGTAGAAGGGCAGATTTCTGGGTGAACCAACAGGAAGAATGAACTCCTAATAGTGGGGTCTGCCACCAGCTGGTGAGCTATGTCGAGGAGGTAAGTGGGGAGACTGGGCAGGGCCAGTCATGGCGGGAGGTTGGCCAAGCAGCTCTAAGTGATTGTGACTCTTGTAATTCCAGAGCATCTTGCTTCTCTTCATGGAATTATGGCTCATCCTACACTAAAGCCAAGATCTAAAATCAGTGCCTCAGAGTTCCAAGTGCCTCACCATTGTAGGCTTGGAGGATGGAGACCATAAATGATTCAATTACTGCTCTCTGGTGTGAATCACCCAAGGATTCCAAGTGATTTGCCTTTTGATTTTCTGCATTTGGCAACAGCCTATGTACCCCGTGGGATGTGATTTTGACTGCAATCCTTATCACAGGGAATCCACTATTTTGTTTAAAAGACTCATGAATTTCATAAACTTGAAAGATACTGCCCTGGAATACACAATCTTAAACCCCCTTCTGGCCTAAAGAAAAATGGATAACACCATTAGCTGCTAACATTTTCCTTAAATCTACTCCCTTCTCGGCTCTCATGCCTACAACTCAATGCTCCCAGATCAAGCGTGTGTTTTTCAAATGAAATTGCAGTTGATGGTACAAAATATTTACATTTATGCCCCAAATCCAAAGAGCCACACAACTTTATTTCTCCTTTTGTAGTTTCAATATTTAATTAGTGATGAAGCACCAGAAACCTGTAGGGAAAACACACCCCATTATTTTTTAAGTTATAGTATATTTACAACCCATTTCCACCTGCTCCCTTTGTCTCCACCTGTCTCCGCTGTGCACAGATTCGTCTCAGCTGTCCCCTCAGGAATACAGCTGTGTCATCGCACACTGTGGCATCCTAATATTTCATACTAAGCTTTAAACCAATTAGGAATGACTACCGACTGTGCTGACTCATGGGAAGAGAAGGGGATAATGTGTCCTTCAGGTAATGAACTTCTATGGGGACTTAACACATATTTCATTTTTTAGAGCTGTTGGTTTTCCCTTGTCACATTTCTGTGCATGTGGCTTCGTTTTGCTTCATTGTGCCAGGGGGATTATGCAGGGACTCATATTTGCCAAGTAACCAGGCTTATATTAATAATGGCAGGAACCAGACGGATGCATGGTGGGATTATTGGGCCAACCTCTGAGGCCTCAGGGACGTCCTGGAGATGGCAGAGAAAGGTCACAGGTGGTGGGACCCATTTAAAGTGGGCACCCTCAGCTGAGCTCTCCAGCCCATTATGGTCTGTGGAAACCAGAACTTCTTTTTTTTTTTTAAGATTTTATTTATTTATTTGAGAGAGAGCACGAGTACATGAGCTGGGGGGGGAGGGGCAGAGGGAGAGAGAGATGCAGACTCCCCGCTGAGCAGGGAGTCTCGATCTCGATCCCAGGACCCTGGGGTCGTGACCAGAGCTGAAGGAGGCGCTTAACTGACTGAGCCACCCAGGTGCCCCTTTAAATGTGAACTTCCCCTATTTGAAAATGGAGGCACTTGACAAACAGCTACCCTCTGAGTGACAGCTGTGGCTGGCTTTCCGCTGTCAGTTTGCAACCTCTGGCCTCAATGAATCTACCAACCTTTTACTCCCCCCCCCCCCCCCCCCCCCCCCCCGGGCGGGGNGGGTGCATTACAATATGCATAGACTTTCTTTAGGGTTTTCTACAACTTTGCCACTTGCCCATCCTTGTCCAGTGGAAGACTTGTTTCCCAATACCCTGTCTGGGTCCATATGGTGAAAGCTTAAGGTGGAGGGCTGGCCAGCTGCGGACAGGCTGGGTCAGAACCCTAGCGGGCAACTAGAAGTGTTCACATACAAGTGATGTGGGATGAATCTGACTATATTTGATTGGAGAGAAGGATTCTGGTGGTGGTTGGGTCTGGAGCAATTTCTGCATCTATGTTGGGGCCACAGTAGATTTCCGTAGAGCAGGCACCTGTAGCCCATCTCAGAAGAGTAGCAAGGCTCAGGCAGCTTGGCTGGGTCCCGTTCAAGGAGGATACTCGTCCTAGGAGATTTCCCAAGCTGCATCTCATTTGAACCACACAACAGGATAAGATGGTGATTGCCATTTCGCCCAAGAGGAAATCGAAGGTCTGAGAATGTTTGCAGTCACTGAGCGGTTGAACTGGGACCTGAATCAGGATCATTTGATAGTAAGGCAAGCAGTCCACCCCTCTCCCGCCCTGGACTCAGGGTGAGGCACCCTTGCTTCCTTGCCCGGGAATGTAGCATGACAAATGGCATGAAAACCATAGCTTCCATCTTTTTTTTAGGACCCCAAGTTTTATAATGGGAATTTGGCCTCATATTTGCATCTGGGCCCACATATGAAGAGCTTTATTTTCGTGTTCGGCATAAAAAGTGACCCCAGAAGAAGTTCTTTCACAGCCCAAGTAACCTGTGTTGAAATAAGATGTTAACAGGAAACTTGACCCTGCTCTGCCCTCTCCTGAATCGTTAACAGCCCTAAGTTAGAACAGGGCAGGTCCTAATTCTTCAACGGAGATTTCTTTGCTCCACTAAGTTCAATCCATGTTGGAGCTATTAAAATGTCTTCTTAGTGCTTAGCCTGAAATTACCTCCTTTTACAAATTTTCCCCTTACATAGATCTATAGCCCTTTGGAAAATGAACTGCTTTTCGTGGTGGTGGAGGAATGTCTGTGATTTTGATATCATTATGCAATGTGTCTTGATTCATCAACGTTTGAGAGCTATCCAGCTCTACGCTAGACTACAAGTAAATAAAAATGGACTTGGTGCCTAACTCCCGCCTCCATAAAAATCCAGTGAAATGTAGATGATGGGAGCAAGGAGCAGTGCCTGAGCCCGAGGACCTGGAAGGTTTAAGAGAGTACTTACTATTCATCTGGTATTCATTGCAATAACATCAATCTTACCAAATTCTCTTGATATTAATGTAGGTGCTCTGCATTTAATATATACTTCCATTGGAATTTCATTATAATTGAGCACTAAATGATGTCCACTTATGGTAAAGTGGTTCCAGAATTTTCTGTAATAAATGGATTTTAGTAGAATCCCAGGTTCTTTGCTGAGTCTATATTAGACTCTTTATACTCTAATTGTCATTGACTGTCTTTACTGTATTATTTCCAGACAGTTCATAATTTCCTCTGCTGAACAAATGATGATTTGTGAATGAAGTAAGACACCAACTGGGGTTATGTGATGCCATTGATTTTTTTTAATTGCTCATTTGGAAAATATCTTTTAAAAATCATCCGAATCATCTCCGTTGGTGTCATTATTAATGGCTGAACGGGAGCTCATAAGGGGAGCGACTCGTGTAGTAACGATGATAGCAAAAATTTATTGAGTCCTTACTATGTGCTAGACAGCCTGTAAAGGTAAATGCTTTACATTCATTATCTCATTGGAACCCCACAACTATTCTGTACATCTGATTACCATTTTTATTTTTGTCAAGCGGGCGTCAGAGGGTAAGGACTTTATGCGAAGTCATATAGGTAGAAAGGGGCAGAATGGAGGTTGAATTCCTCTCTGCCTGGCTTTAGGCTTCAAATCTGTGCCGTCAGCCACCAGACCAGATGGCTTGTGGAATGGAATCTCTGTAAGTGGATGGAGCAAACCATGGGGTTCCTGGACCCATGAGAAATTCATATGCTTTTTTGTCATAAGCAGCTAGACTTACTAAGACAACTTGAAAACTAGCTGTAGGATTAAGATAAAGTTTTTCTACCCCCTTATTCTCAGGGATGGCAGGGAGGTGATGTTTTAGAGGAAGAGATATTCTGATAGCTAGAAACACAGTGATTCCGTGAAGCGAATAACCTGTACACTGCATTGTACTACTGCACTTGTTTGCACAGAAGCAGCTTAACCAGACGTATAATAGTGGCTCATTCATCTCAGGGTTAGAGCATGTGGTTGTTACGGCTGAGACTGAGAGCTCTTTATGGCTCAGAATCCTTCTACTGTTCATGCTGACTCAGCCTTCTGGGAGCCCCCACAGAAAGGGGTGTCCCAGCTCTGACTTTAACCGGCCAATGGCCTTGGGGATGCATCGTGCCTTCTCTCATCTGCAAAATGAAGGGAGAAATTGTGTTGAAATCAAGACTTTCAAATGTATTTAGATTCTGGCATTACAAGTCTTTCTTCAAAAGAAAGAGTATGCAGAAATCTACAATGTGAACAGATGAAAGTGGAACATCTCTGGTGGAAGTAAGCACTACTCCCTCCCTATTCTAGGTTGGAAACTTCTTGGGCTTCCCCGTCCTGGCACCCAGAGCACTTGGGACTCTACCAGCTGTCTCAGGATCAGCCTAGAAAACCTCTGGACCCTTTGTTCCCCAAAGGTCCTGCTGACCAACACTTCCAAATCTGCTTTCTGTGGATAAGGAGCACATCCAGAGTCATTGGTCTGCTTTATTTAATGCTCTGAGCCATGGGAACTGAGTCACTGATAAGTTTTCCTTTGCCACGGTGGCTCCAAAACTGCTGGTACCCTTGAGGCAAGGGTCTGGGACACGACGGCATGCATTTTGTATTCACCACCTTTTATGTGCCCATCCTTTCATTTTTCTTTTTCCTCTACTTCTAGTGCATGTAATTGGGCATTTGACACAATTCTGCAAACTGCTTTGAATCTCCTTTGTGAGCAAACACTCCCCCAAATCTTTTTTTTTTAAAAGATTTATTTATTTATTGAGAGAGAGAGAGAGAGAGAGAGAGCATGAGCAGGTGAGGCAGAGGGAGAGAATCTCAAGCAGACTCTGTGCTGAGCTTGGGCCCCATGAGGGGCTTGATCTCATAACCCTGAGATCACAACCTGAGCCAAAACCAAGAGTTTGACATTTAACTGACTGCGCCACGCAGGCTCCCCCCCTCCCCCAAATCTTTTCTGGTTCTGTGTCCAAAATGTGTTATTAACATCTACAAATTTTGCATCTTGGAGGACAACTGTCACTTCCTCAGAAAGCTACTCTGGTGGCTTCCGTTATTATCACATCAGCCTTGTCACCCTTGCTACACCTGTACCCCACCTTTACTACAGTTAGCACAGTTTAGGGTTACGAACTTGTGTGATCGTTTGCGTCAGCATGGAGCTCGCCCTGGGCTGCCAGCTCTCCGAGGGCAAGGAGCTTATCCCATTGTGCTCACCGTCTTAGTCTAAGTACCTAACCCTTTTCCTGACGTGGGGAGGATGTGAACATACCATTCTAGAAGGGATGAATGTTGAAACTCTTTTTATTTGTCTGTAGTCCAACCAGGTAGCCATTCATTCAAAGTGAAGCTCTGGGGCCAGGTTACTTGGTTCAAATCCAGGCTCAACCACTTACTCTCTGTGTGTTTTTGGATAAGTCACTGTAATCTTGTATGGCTCAGTTTCCTCCTCTGTAAAGCAGGACTGATAACAGTATCTGTTTCATGGGGTTTGTATAAGAAATAAGGAGAAAACTTATGTACTTAGTTCAGTGCCTGGTATATAGGTAAACCTCCATAGTTTTTAGTTTCCTGTTTTTATACTGTTTCTTTCCCTGGTGGAATACACAATCCTATATAGGAACAAATAAATCGATAATTATAATATAACATGATGAGTCCAAAAATTTGACTCAATTTTACTGGGGTTCGCTGAGGTCCAGTGAAGGAAATGGAGGATGGAACGACTAATAATGAATACTAATTATTTGCTTATTTATTTATTGATTTTATGAGTAATTTATTTATGACTAATAAATGACTAATTTATTCATTTATGCTAGCCCTGGGCTAGATATAGGGATACAGGGGAAAATGTGATAATGTTTTTATCATTGGAGTATTTATAAAATCAGACTAGGGAGAAAAAGTATTAATAAATGAACTTGATGTTGTACAATGCATACTTTAATCAGAGCAAGATTAAGACCTTAGCGTCCTTAAGCTCTGAAAAGGTTGTGATTTCACCTTCACTTTCCCTTCTCATAGGAATTCTGAATGAAAGCAATACTAAACCATAAAATATGTAAAGAAGGCCAACAAAATTCTGAGTTTTCCTGGGTTGACTACTGTGATCCTATTTTGGAATGCTGTTCTCAATAAAATGTCTTTGGAGGGCCCTGTTTTCCTGGTGGCTTACCCTTATGCTGGGTGTACCCACTGGGTTCTCTGCACCGAGCATGGGTATGAGTGCCTGGCATTAACCATGGTGCCCTGTTCAGAGCACTATGGGAATTCTGGGGCCTGCGGTGGCTCTGAATAAAGGCTGAAGCCTTTGTGTCCCTGGTGGGTGCTTGCTCACCCTGTAACCTCGTGGCTTGCCATCCACAGCAGTCCCTGTGTGAGCCAGCGGACTCGTTACTTCCTGGAGCACCGCTCAGGCGCTCCTCTTGCCAGCTCCTTCCTTGGGCCCTTTCTCTGCTCTGGGCCATCACCACGCATGCTACGGAAGTAGAAAAATTGTGTTTTGATAACTCTTAGGATCCCTCTCTTTCCATCTCGTGTATAATGTTATTCCAGGCTTATTTTCTAGTTGTTGTTTTGAAGTTGCTTCACGTGCATATGCATACATACACTTTCATCTTTTTTTTTTTTTAAAGATTTCATTTATTTATTTGAGAGAGAGAGAGAGAGAACATGAGCAGGGAGAGGGGCAGAGGGAGAGACAGAGGGAGAGACAGACTCTCCGCTGAGCGGGGAGCCCGATGTGGGGCTTGATCCCAGAACTCTGAGATCATGACCTGAGCCGGAGGCAGATGCTTAACCGACTGAGCCACCCAGGCGCCCCCATACACTTTCATCTTAAAGAGACAGAGACTCTTGGGAGCAGAACCATGTTGCTCACTTCCTTTGCACCCTTAGTTCATTACAGTCAGTGCAGTCTGCTAGGTACTAGGCGTGAATGATTAATGAGACATGTAGGTCCTACACACAAGTCTGTAGCCTGTTGGGGTGACATGTACTCTGATCTTAGGTGAAAGAGCAGAAGGGAGGCAGTGACACAGTCTGCCCTGGGAACTAGAGAAATTTCATGGGACCCCAAATGAGAAGGAGCTCTTCAGGCAGAAAAGGGGTTTGTGTGTAAGTGTTGCGCAAGGCAGGGTTTTTATGTGTGCGTGTGTTGTGGGGAGTGTTGTGTGAGTGGGGGAAGGTTTTGTGTGTGTGTGTGTGTAGTTGTTGGTGTGTATTTTCATGGTTTGTTAGGAGGTTGCATGTGTGCCTCATGGTTGTGGCTCACACAGGGTAGATATGTAGAGATTGTGGTGTGTATGGGGGAGAATTAATATATGTGTGTGGTGGGTAGGGTATTGTGGGGGATGTTGTGAGGCGGTTGTGTGTGTAGGGTTGTGCATTTGTGTATGGGGTCATGTGTGGGTGTTTTGGGGGGCTTATGTGTAAGGGGGCTATATGAGAGAGGATGTGGTGAAGGGGGTATGTGGATGAGGACTGTGGCTGTGTGTGGGTAGCTGTTGGCAGGCACAGGCAGAGACATTTAAGATAAAAGACCCACATGGCCAGTAAATAGAGCAGTGGACCACACAGCTCATTGGAGGATGATGAATTTTTAAGAGAGGAAGTTGGAAAAAAAACTCGGTTGGGGTCACACACACCCCATTTAGGGTCAGGGCCATGCTAAGGTGTTTGGACTTGACCCTGTGCAATTACAAAGCCACGTGGATGTCCAGTAGGTCCTCAGTCAGCCATTACTGAATGGTTGCAGGAACCAGATGAGTCCCTGGAGACTTAGTGGGAGGCTGCCACTGCCACTTACGACTCCGTGATGGGAAAAAGCAGTTCTTTATTGTTAATGCCAACACCTCAGATAATATACTTTTTATCTCTGCTCATAATGGTCATGTAGATAAATTCCATAAATCAAGTCTCAGCAGTAAAAAGGTTAATAAGTTTACGCTGTATAATTGAAAGCCATATTGGTGATTAAAAGGATTTTATATATCAGTTTTCTGGGTCACCAACTAATTATTTTCAATGGCCAGTCATAAAACACAGCGCCATGGCTGGCTAGACACTGCAAACTGTCAGATGCTAAATCGTGTAGAAAGGACTACGGCAGGTTACCTTAAGTTGGCTGGTCTTTCCCTGGGGATGGGATACCACTGAAATCTCTGTTGTTTGTGCTGTGCCAATCCTACAGGATGCTTTGGGGTCTTCTTCTGCCCAAAGTAAGGAAGTTAGACAGTCCCCCCAAATATAAAGAACATGTTTAGCTCTTGGGACCCCAGGGTAGCTGCAATCATTCCTGTTTAATGCCCTTGACCCTAGTAATGTTAAGTAGTTTCTTCTAGAGCAAAAGCATGGCTGCGGTATGGCACATCATTGGCCATCCTTACTCAGAATGGAGGATTCAAAAAGGAAGGGGAAAGTGGATGACATGGTACAGATGAACATTTATGGATCCCTGAAAATCAGAAAATCCTAGAACAGTCCTTTGTGATTTATATTCACCGGAGGCCACTAAGGTGTGCAGTGTCAACCCAAGGTTAGCGACTTGAAAACAGTCTTAGAAAGTGTGGGTGAATTGCCCAAAGTCACGGCTGTTAAGTGGCATGGCCAGCTTTCAGGCTTCGGTCTGTCTGACCCCACTGTCAAGTGAGTCCACCATCGACTCATATACTTTTTACTTATGGTTTTATGGAGTCCCATCTGACGACACAACAACAGCAATGAAGATGAAATGTTTGTGGTTGGTTCTGACCTTGATTTGGGATGTTTGGGGGGTGGTGGAAGCCACGTTGATGCCCTGCATAAAACACACATTGTGTTCTGGGGAGATGGTGTCCCCTGTGTAGTGCAAGGCGGAGTCAGTGCTGGGAATATCCGTCTCTGGCTTCGGAGGCTGCATAAAGGCAGATGGAAACGAGATGGGGAGGAGTGAGAAGAGGGGTATTTGTTTCAAGTCCTGGTATTATTCCTTCACAGTGGGCCCGACGCATTGCCTGGCCAAAATGCCAAACCTCTAGAGTTTGTTCAAAGATAAATATATTTACTGGGTTTGTATCAGTAAAGAAACACAATTACTGTAAATGGAAGTACGAATTAGTTGGTTTGAACCCAGAAAAGTTGCTAGATACAGTGTTTAACATGTTTTCTTTAACTCTTGAATGTGTCAGGTTTTGTCCCATTCAGAAGGAGAGAAGCTGAGGTTGGAAACCTTCTCGTAGTTGAAATATTTCATTTGGTTTCTCTAGTCCTTTGTCAGGTTCCGGCTTTATCTAGCAAAACAGGCAGTGGTGGGTCGTGAGCGTGCTTGTGTGTGTGCACACACATGTGCCCAGGGGTGGGGAAGATTTGTAAAATCGTTCTATTGGGGGGTCTGCTAATAACAGATGAATCAGAAAGTTTGAACTACTCGGTTACTTTCTTCAAAGGCAAATGATTTGCAGATGAAATAAAGAATGAAAATTGGAAGAATACCATCATCTTGGCTGTGCAGGGTTCAGTCATTTAAAGAAGAGCCAAGAACATCCAGGATTGTGATGACTGGTGTAAAAAGTGTATTTGATAGATATGGTAATCAAATCACCAAGCAAAGGAGACAATCTGAAGATGCCACTGAGCCTGGACATTCCCAGAACGCTTCACGGGGCTTGGTAATTAAACCCAGGTGCTTTGTTTTCTTGGCATCGTGCTAAGAAAGTCTGACCTATCAGTGACTTCCCCTTCCCGCCTGCCATCAGGGGGTAGTGAAATGTAGGAGCGGCCTCAGTTCCTTCCTAGAGGAAGAAGGAGATGTGATTAACCGGATAACCCAAGGGGAAGTGTCAGAAATGTGCACGGAGGAAAGGTGAATGACTCTCCTTGGGGTCAGGGTGGAATGGTTTGCCGTGCAGGGGAAAGTTGGGTTTCTCACGTTACAGGGATTCTTCACATCCACTGTGACCAGAGCGTTCCAAAGATAATAGCTCCCTTGGCTTCTCAGCCATATTTTAGCAAGAAATATTGGGAATAGGGTGAGGAGTGGGAGGTGAGTGGGGGCAGGAGGGAGACGTGTAAGGAGCCGACTTGAAAGCAAAGAGAGAAAAGGGGAGAGCATGGCACACATGGTCCCATAAATATGAAAACAAATGGGCTTCAGATGGCTTGAGGCACAAGTGACATTTCTCTTTAATGGGAAGCACACTTTGAATAAAACCAAGCAAGCATCATCCATCATCTTTCCTCCCGATGTGCCTTAGCAATCAGGGTGCGTGAGGGCAATCTGGGACTCAGGCGGGGATTGTGGGCTAGACCTGAAAACAGGAAGACGAGGCTTGTCTGGGCTCCGGGAGCACAGAGCTGGGCGCCCAGGGGTGGCTGAGGTCGGGGGGACTGGGGGAAGGCAAGGTTGTAATGTACTGTCAAGGGTTTCCATGGTGGACTGCTTCTTACAGGAGAAATCCATCTCTGTCATGGGCGTGCCGTCCCTGACAGCTCATTGTCACCCTAACAGGGAGGTGGTAGAAAGAAAGGCAGGGGGAGAGAGCAGGGTTTGAGTTATGCCTGGAAAGGTTGTAAAAATGGTATACATTTGCTGTAGCTCATTCTTTGCCTGCAGGGCGGAGAACTTCCCTGGCAGGCTTCTCCTATCTCCATCCTCTCCCTAAACAAAAGTTGTATGCCCTGTTCCTTGCTCTCAGCGTATCTGATGGACACAACCAGTCTGGCATGAAAATACCTGCTGTAGGTTCGTCTGTTATCATGGAATGGGCTACAAGCTCAGCAGAGCCTCTTGGGAATCAGTGCCCTAACGGAAGGATGGGCTTGGATGGAGGAATTTTAAACACCACGCCCTGTGGGCAGGGCAGGAACAGGCATGAGGCATGTGAGGCACCCCAGTGAGCACAAAATTGAAGAGGGAGGAGTAAAACAAATAAACAAATGCAAATCCCTATTGATTAAGACAAAGAATACTTTACTACAGTATTTTTTGGAAATAAAAATTAATGCAAGAAGTCCACGATGAGCAAAATGTCAAACTTTTAAGTACAGAACACACGGGCCTGGATTAGGGTGAGGCCCTCACTTTCAGGGTTCTGCAAGTGAATGATTGGATCTGGTCTTTATTTAAAAGTTCGATATTTTGTTCATGAGGAGTTGGGGCTTGTGACGCCATGGGATGGGCCAGTGCCTGCACCTTTAGTACTGGCCCCAGCCTCATTCTGCAGCCCAGCGATGATTCCCTTTCTGAATTGATAGTGTATCTTCGCGATGCATTTTCTTTTGCTTAAGCTGGATTGAGTGTGTTTCTGTTTCTGGCAACCAGTAACCCCTAATGCAGAAATAAACGTTCACTTTTTTGCCTTCACAGAGCCCTGTCAGAGAATCTTTTCTTCTAGATTCACTCTGCTATTTAAGGTGTAAAGAGCAATTTCCAAACAATAATATGGATTTCTTTTTCAAATATATTACTTGTAATCTCATGAATCTAATACAATGGTTTTCATTTTTACCTGTTCCCTTAAAAGATCTAATCATAGTTTTACATGGTTACAGTGATAATGAACATATAATTTCGTTTTTTTTTTTTTGTGAACTTTGTATACCAAAGGTTTTCTGTGTTGTTACATGTCAATGGCTCTAGGCCATTCCATTGAGTTTTATGCTCCATATTTTACTTATTAAATCTCTTATTGTTAGACTTTTAAATTGTTTCCAATTTTCCATATAATGGATAATGTGAAAATGAATATGTTCATCCCCACGGATTTCATTTCTTCAGTTATTCCTTTAAATTATGGTCCCAGAAGTCTGATTTCTGAGCCAAAGTCCCTTGTTATACTTCTTAATATGTAATTTGTATTGCCATATAATTTTTAACAGCACTTAGAATTTATAGTGAAAACAATAGAATTTGAACCAAAAAGAATCTTACACATAAGCTACCTCATTTCAAATTTAAGTAGGAGTGGGAGAAGTAACCGTCTTTAAAATTTGATTTATGATATCATTCAGTTTTAAAACTGAGCCCCAGATATATTTTTATATCTCACTTGCAGTGGAGCCTTATGGTTGCACCAACTACTTTTTTTTTTCCTCTCCAGTTATTTTGCAAATCAGAGGAACAATCCTATTTTATGGTTTCTTTGTAAGAATATTTATTCTCTTGATAACCAAATAGTCACAAAGTTGCAAATGTAAATTGGAACTCTAACGTACATGGTAGATATCTGATGCCAAAATATTTATTTTTAAAAGGAGCAACATTAATGTCATGACTCCAAGTCTCTCTTGGAAAATTAAAATTTTCTGTTTCAATGGTGGGCAAATGCAGCAATCCCAATATCTCCTCTCCTATTCAGGAATTACATATATGCAAATGAAAATCCAAAGACATATTTCACATTTCTGTGTTTTATTTTCACTGGAGCACTTAAGGCTACTTAAAAATAAACAGTAAAGACAAAAAAAAGGCCCTCACATCCCAAAAGGCTCCATTTCCCCAAATCGAGTTAATAACTGAACTAGTGATAAAGCAAATATTTCTTATATGTGGGCCATTGTTTCTCTATAAAAGAATTCTATCAACATTTTCCCCGACCCCAACATTTCAAAATATTAAACTCATGCTCAACATAGATAAATAAGATGGAGATAGGAAGCTCAAACGTGACCATTGAGAGGTGAGCATTTTAAAAGCAAATCTGGTGCTGGCTACGTCCCTTCATGGAAATACTTTCATTAGCCACAGTGTTAGGTCAACCGCTTCAACACCCAAGCCACATTTCAGAAGAAGGATTTTCCGGGTAGACCTGAAAACAGGAAGCAAATGAAAAGAAGAAACTTGGTACATTACAGTGGCTGGGACTGCCTGGGAAAATCTAACTCCTAAAATAGATCGCTCTGGAGATACACAGTACCTTGAGACTTACCTGTAAAATAACCCTTTCATCGTACAGAGGAAGAATCGAAGATTCCATGGCTTGCCCAAAGTCAAACGGCTAGATTGTTCCAGCACCAAGGCTCTACTTCAGCTCTTTGGAATTCTGTGCACCGTTAACTTTATTTTACTACCATGTCACTGACAATCGTGTTCTTCCTGACGGCATGCCTCCATTCCAGTCCCCCTTCCTCCTGTGTTAGCCAGATCTCCATCTTGGGAACTAACTTCGGGGAGTCCCCTCTCCAGGTAGTGCCATGACCATTGGGCTGCTCATACTGAGCAACACTGTAAATTCTCTTCCTGCCCCCAAATTGTCTTTCTCTGTTCTGTCATGCTGGGACCTCCACCACCATATACCAACTCAGTCTCTTCCTCTTAGCTCAGATTCTCCAGAAAACATTTATTGGGCTCTATCCAGCTTATGGTTTCATTCTCTTTAGATTAGGTTTGTATCTTGGTTTCTTCCAAAGGGGCTGAAGAGCAGGTCCGAAGAATGGGCAGCTGTCTAGATAGGTAGTTTAACACCGGGTCTCTCAAAATTGAACATCATTTTGAGGTTCATTATTTTGATACATAGAAGGTCCTGGAAGGAAACAGTTTAGTCAGGTGTTTCCATGAAGAAATTTTCAAGAAAGGACTATCTTGAGAGGAATGGACAGCATTAAGGGGACCAGACCAGAAACGTGATGCACCCTGAGTTTGGCAACAGTGGGGAGCTACTGCCACTCGAGGCTAAAGTGGAAAATGGAGGAAATAGTGTTATATAGCCTGGTGACAAATGGTGCCCTGGAAGAAAGACTGCTTGACAAAGCCGCAGCCATGGAGGTTGCTGATAATGCCCAGAGATACTGCACTGAAGCGTGGAGGGCAAGAAGAAGAAATACTCCTGCCTCTCTCTCTTACCGTCCTCCTTTTCTGGCATTGGACAAACTCAAAAGGGAAGTCAGCCACCAAAAGAGCCAGGGGTGTGGTTCGTCAGGGTCAAGCTCCAGGGGCACAGAGCAGAGCAGAGAGTGGATTGGGGGAACAAGAAGAACAATGTTAGCAACTGTTTGTCTATATGTCTTCTCATGTAGTATTTGAAACAGATTCATGGCGTGGTTGAGGAGACTGAGGTAAATTGACCAGGGGCATCGAATCTTCTGAGGTAAGGTAGCTTATCCATCAGTAAATTTGCTGATGGTCGCAGAGCTAGTGCGTCCCTGGGATGTGAACACGTCTGTGTCCCGTAAAGATGACAGCATCGAACACAGCGCCTACAGATAGTGTTCAGCTATTGTGCTAAGGCAGTCACAGTCTTTAGCTCATTTAATCGTTGCAACAGTGCTGAGGGCTGAATACCGTCACGCCCTGGGGGTGGCAGGCTTGGGGTCCTCCATCTTTAGGAGGCTCTTGTAGGTACTAACAGTCATGAGATGTCTTCTTCTATGGAGACACAATGACTCAAAATGACATTTTCCCTGATCCTTGGAACTAGCCCACAAGGAACGTGCTGTCCCCATCTTACAGGTGGTGGAATTCAGATCTGATAGATGTGTAGCTCAAAAAAACTCAAATGATCCTAAGGCACAGTTCATATTTGAGCCACTTGGACTGACTAGTATCTTCCCTCTTCGCTTTAATTCACACATCACACTTTCTCATCCACCTTCGAATCAATTACAGAGCTTAAAAAGAAAACTAGTGGTTTGTTCCCTAGAGTCAGCGTGGGTGCACTGTGTTGCCCCTTTGGCAATCCCTGTCTCTTTCTCCAGACTTGTAGAATGAAACCTCCTGTCTCTCTTTGTCCTCTGTCCGAACAGGGTAATTGGAAAAAGTAAATGAAAGCGTGAACGAACAAACAGACGAATGAATGAGTAAGTAGCATACATATCCTCATTCTGACTCTATGAAATCCATAATTTCACCTCTTAATTGTGTCATTAAAACCCTGGGATGGTGGTTATTCCCCTTTTACTGAAAATCAGGTTCTGGAAGATGAAAGCTGCATGATTCCAATGTCATTTTCCTCGTGCTTTGCAGGTTGCCTCCAGTAGCCTTTCGGATGGTGGCAGCTGAAAAAACCTGCAGCAAATATTTAATAGACATGTTTATTTGGTGTGTTGGGAGCTGGACAGAACCCTTTGAGGGTTTATAATCTGAGAAGTGGATGGTAAGTCCTGTAAACTAAGGGGGCCATGCAAATTGGTCCAGGATCAAACGGCCAGTGCTTGAGGGGCCGAGTCCTTTCTCCTTGACCGAGGAATGGTCCACTTTGGGCAAGGAGATGGTCCTCTTCCATGAGCGTTCAGATTTGGGAGGGTCTATATGGAGCCAGGAGGGAGGAATGGAAGATGTGCACAGTCAGTCACATCACCTGAACCAGTTCTGGTGACTTGGGGGGTGACCGATGGACACCTTTATTCGCTGAGCAGGTATTATTACCAGGGCAGTACTGTCCATGTAATTCACCTGGCAGTCTTATAAAAATGCAGATTTTGACTCACTAAGTCTGGGGTGGGGCCTGCATTTCTTCCCTTCTTACAAGTTCCCAGGTGGCGCTGACATTGCTGGCCTTAAGGTTCTAGAATAGCAAGGTCCTAGGATATGCATTTATCTTATTGCTGTTGTACTCTCACTAGTAGGTCAGTGAATTCTAAGTAGCTTTATTTGGAGCCGGGCTAATCTTACACAGGAGTATCTGCTGTCATGGCAGGTATGGCCATTGTCACTATACTCATGTTGGGGCCATCATTGTTGTGACTGTTTGTTGAGGATCTCAACTGAGGCCAAATGCTCGCAAGCCCCAGAAACTTGCTCAGAGAGGCTCAAATAGAAAGAAAATTTGTTGTAAGATATAGACAAAGCCCTTAGAACCTAATTACGGCCCTATGAGACTGGAGCTAGAAAGAGCGATTTCTCCAGCACTAATGTCTTCATCCGTACAGGGGAGGTGATCATACTTGCTTGAGATGTTGTGAAGATTAACTAAGGTAAATGTCATGCACAGCTATTTTTAATTACTAAATTTAAAAACTGTAAAGACAGATTATTATTATGGGGCAACAGTGCATTCTTGTACAATAGAAAGGTCATGGCGTTTGGAATCTGAAGACCTTGGTTTTGGATCCCTGCTACACACCGACGGCTACAGTTTGGGTATATCTCTTAAGGTCCCTGAATCCCATTTAAAAAAATCAGTTCTTGCTTAATGGTGACTGAAAGGATTCAATGAGAGAATGTGTGATGATACATTCATTAAAAATGAAAAGTACTATTCTAGAGTAACTTTTTCCTGTCCTGTGATGGCTGGGAAGAGGGGACTGGCTTAGATAAAAATCGAAGAGAGAAGATTGCCACACTTCAGCAATGCTATTACACTTGAAAATAGAGATTTTGAAAAAGGAGAAGTAAAATTTTGGCCAACGATGGCCCCAGTTGGCTTGGCGATTATCTTCGTAAGTGTAAATTCTAATGCCTCCAGCAAAACATCATACCCTTTGTTAATTGTAACTTGAGTGGTCTCCCAAGGGGCCTCTCCTCTCCCGCACTCCCGTAAAACAGTGTGTCTGCCTGCGTCTGTCTCTACGTCCTTTGAAAAAGACTGTAAAAAAGACCCACAAAAAGAAAATCGAGTACCTTTCAACTTTTTTCTCACTTTCTAGTTCTTAGGTTTCATTGAACATTAAAAGTTTTTATGGGTAGCGAGGAAAGGCATTTTGCCACTTGAAGCTAAGGTGTGATCCAAATTACAGGAGACTCCATTTCCAAAGTGGTATTTAGTGAGTTTCACACATATCTTTTTTACAGGACATTTGCACTGGCGCAGAGGGGCGGAAAAAGCGACACTTAGCAGCTCTCTGGTAACTTCCCCTTGCAGCCCAGGTGTGGTCACAGTGTAGCCTGGCTGGTTCTTTCCTTCGATTCCTTTCCTTCATGCCTTACTGAACAACAGCGAGATGCTTTTCCATGCACGAACAGGCTGCAGGCCACTGGTCTCCAGAAGCTCCCACCTGGGTGTGGACAGGTGACTGACATCGGGAGTCGCACAGAGGGCTATCTCAATGGGCACATACAATGTCGGGGTCCAACTGTCTGTGGGGTTGCGTGTGAGGTCTTGGCATTTTAATCGTACCGCTGTCTTAGCATTTCGCCCTATGTGGGTGAAAAGGAACTGTGCCCAGGTTGAAATATAGACTCTGTCTTTCTCTGTCTCTCTCCACTGTCATTAATGCTTGTAAGACTTTGGTTGTGAAAGCCACAGACAGGTTCCATTTTCCAAAGGATAAGAACTAACAAGCAGAATTGCTTCATTATTTAGTAGAAAGGGTAAGCAGTAGTATTGACACACAGATAAAATTTTTAAAAATCCCATAGATTTCAGGGCCATGAACTAATTAATACCTGCAAAGTCATGCACTGAAGAACTGCAGATGTGTGAACCTGCCCTCTCTCTTTCTTCTCCGAAGCAATGTCTTCTTGCCTAGGGCATAACCGTCTAGTTAATCTGGTCAATAATTCTAAAGTTAGTTTTTTTTTTTTTAATGGGAGAGCTGATTTATCTTGTTTGATTTTTTTTTTTAACATTTGTCGAATTAGCTAGATAATCACCTAATTGGTACTTTTCGCATGGAGACCCAACTTGAATGTAGAAGAAATTAAAAAATGATTTCTCCTGCCAATTAGAATAGAAAGCAGTCCTCACCCACCTGCTGCTGAATCTATAAACAGGGATCCAGAAAACAGGGGTGTGTGGGAGGAACCCGAGGAGAAAGTTTCTCTTTTTATATTTAGCAGAAAGCCAACTCCAGAGGCAAAGTGGCCTGTTTGGTTCAACGACTAATAAAATGCCTTTTAGAATTGATAACAAAATCCCCCCAAAGTCTCTTTAGCCGTATTTCCACCGCACTACAAGACACAGGAGACAAATTATTTTTTAAACTCACAAGAGAAAACTCATCTTCCCTTAAAGTCAAGCAAATCTGGGTTGACTTCTCTCATAAATTCAAGAACAAAAAGTTATAAATTGAACATATGAAGGACATTGCCTTCTTTAAAGTGATGTCTCCTTGCCTTAATGGATTTAGCTGTGGCAGGGAGTCAGAGTAAAGCTGTCTTAACTAAATCTTTGACTGATTATGCATTTTTTCCCTATTCATACAAGATCGATTCATCATCCCAATTTGTCAAGCTGGCGAAGTTCCAATTAATTACACCCGGCAAACCTCGGCTTGCGCTCTGCCCGTGTCAGACCTAATCTAGTGCCTCGTTTGCCGGCGGCCCCATGAAGAGTTATCAGAGGCGTTGTTCCTCTGGTACTTACTGTGATGGATGCCCCCGGCGGTGCGGCCCGTGGCAGAGGCAGAGCGGCGGACTCCTCTCTCCTCCGGGCCCGAGGACTCGCGGCTCCCGCACTAATTTGAGGGCTCATCTGTATGGTGGATGTTGTCGTCAAGTCTATTCTTCATGGCCGGGCTGAAGGCTTTCCCTGCTGCATGGGCTGTGTAAATACGTACACGGGTTCTATGTGTCTGTCAGATTTGTCCTTGCAAAACAGAAAAAAAAAAAAAAAAAAAAAAAAAAAAAAAAAAAAAAAAAAAAGAAAAAAAAAAAAGAAGGCAACTTGTCCTCGAGCGGAGTTTCTGAGCTCTGTAGTGGCTGATGTGTGTTGCAGGCAAGGATCACAGGTACCACCACGGTGGACCCAGAACATTTATGAATATCTGTACGTGCTCCTACGTGCGTCTTGGTGCTGTTTATAGGCAATGCTATGCTCTTTTGACTATGGCGACTTGGCTTTTGTGCTCTTAGCTTAACAGGCAATGACCTGCTCACAAATATTATTTATTAAGCGAGGTGAGGCGCACTGGATATTGACATGCGATCTCTGGTGCTTTGCAGGAACTCATGTGTTAATGGGCGGCGAGAGGCCTCTGCTGGGCCGGGAGGTATATTGGCATAACATCTCTTTAGATGATTGTTTTTGTCCTCATTTAAGCTGGGAAGCCTTAGCTCAGAGAGTTAAGTGACTTGTACAAAGTCACACAAGCAGTAGGTGTAGAGATGGGGTTTGAACCAAGGTTTACCTGATTATAAGGTTTCAGCTCTTTCTAGCACCCAGTCTTTTTTCTTAAGTAACTACTCCTTCCTCTGTTCACACTCTGTCCAGGCCTATGAAACCTTGCCTTTCTTTTCTTTCTTTCTTTTTTTAAAAAAGATTTTATTTATTTATTTGAAAGAGCGGGAGAGAGAGAGAAAGCACAAGCAGGGGGAGCAGCAGAGGGAGAGGGAGAAGCAGGCTCCCCACTGAGAAGGGAGCCCAATTGTGGGGCTCAGTCTCAGGACCCTGGGCTCATGACCTGAGCCGAAGGGGCAGATGCTAAAACCGACTGAGCCACCCAGGTGCCCTGACCCTTGCCTTTCTAATCTGCAGACCGCCGCGAGAAGCTGCACCATATTGGCTGGCTTGCGGAGCTGTATGACCGTGATGTTGCTGGGGCCATGTCTCCACTGGTCTGTGGGTCTAGCTGGCGAGGGGGTGTAGTGGAGCCAAAGCCTGGGCATGGTCCCAGTTGCCTTGACCACTTCCTTCTTTCACTCCCCGAGGCTCTCACCCATAGGAGCCAGCTCTCCACTCTCAGCTCTGGATGGCCATCACCCGAAGGTCGTGAGGTCTGGATCCCAGAGTGGCCACTGGAAGGTTGGGTGATGCAGCCCAGGGGGTCGGCTTCACACGGGGTGAGCTTTGGCCCATGGAAAATTGGGGATGGGAAGGAGCCAAGCTGATACAGACCGTCTCCCTTCCTGCTTTTGTGGACCACCCTGGAGGTCGGCACCTCCTTGCTTCCCTTGAAGACAAGTCCCACATGCTAAGTGGACGTGTGTGCTGAGCTATGGGCTGTGCTTCTGGGGCTCACGGTGAGTCAGTGGCTGGTCAGAAACACATCGCCCTGCATCGTCTTACGTCTTGGCTTCACTTCTCTTTTAACCCACCTCATTTTCAAAACAAGAATGTGACATCTTCATCCTTACCTCCAGACCTGAGACAGGGCGACGGCAGCAGTAGGAGCAAAGCTGACCTCACCCACGCAGCCTACACAGAAGAGATCTTGAAAGGGATGGTCATGTTTTGGAAAGAAGCAAGTTACATCAAAGATCAACTTTTACTTTAAATAAGACTTCAAGTGCATTAATATTCAGCATTTACATTCCTTCCTGGTTCACAAATATAATGTGTTTTACAGTTATCAAAAACATATGCTGCTTTTCAACAGCATTTTATATACAACTTGTTCAACAGAAGGTGCCAGCGTCCCAATATGTTTTGCTAAGCTTTGGCTTTAACCATTGTGATGAAAGAATTCAAGTGCAACAGTGTCATCTTTTTGAATGTAGATGGAGGTGTTGCCAAAGGGCACCTCATACTCCAAGAAGAAAGAAGGGAATTATTTATTATTTCTCTCATTGAACTAATTTTTATGATGTTTCTATTATGAAGAGGTCTCTGTACCAAGCTTGGTGAGAGCTACATGGATGAATCAATCCGGATTTTGTTTTCAAGGAACCTTCAGTCTAGTAAAATAACTTCTTGAAGAAATTGGTGGTGGAATTCTTCTTATGGAAGGAGTCCGATAATCTACTGCCTACCTGTGGAGCCATATTGATTGTTAAAATATTGTGATACTGTCATGCCTGTTGGTGAATAGGCACTGTCCTAAGCCTCCTACACCTGGTCTACCTGATCCCTCTCCTTTGGTTTGGTGACTAAAGCAGTAATGCATGGCTAGGCAGGGGATTCTAAACCCTTCCTCCAGCTCTACGGCCAGCGCCTGTTCTGATGGTTCAGACCCCTTGCCTCATTTGCTAAATGTGTGGAACGTCTTTTGTGAAAGCAGCAGCAATGCTGTGCCCATTATATTCAGATGATCTACCCCTTACGGTTACAATCTCTAACTAGGAATGTGAATCTGTTTCTATCTTTTTTTTTCTGTCAGTTTTGCCTCATGTATTTTGAGAGTCTGTTATTAGGTGCAAACTTATTAAGAATTGTTATATCTTCCTGATGAATGGGCTCATTTATTATGAAGGAATGTCCCTAGGAAGTTTATTTTATCTGGTATGGATATAGCCACATTCACTTTGTTTTGCTGAGTTTGCATGGCCTGTCTTTTCCCGTCCTTTTATTTAACCGATCTGTATCTTTGCATTTACAGTATCTCTCATTTAGGTGGGTCTTTTGTTTTGTTTTTGTTTTAAACCTAGGCTGACAATCTCTGTCTTTTAATAGGAATTACTTGTCTATTTACATTTAATGGATGTTTTGGTATGGTTGGGTTTAGTCTGACATTTGGCTGTTTGTTTTCTTTCTACTTGTACATCTGTCTTTTGCTCCTCTGTTCTTCCTTTCTTGCCTTCTTTAGGTTATTAAATTTATTTTTATTATTTCATTTCAATTCCTCTATTGGGTCTTACCTATACCTCTTAGGAAATTGTTTTTAGTAATTTTGCTCTAGGAAGTATAATATATATCTCAGTTAATAGCTTATCACAGTCTATTTAGTGTTATTGTTCCATTTCATGTAAAATACAAGACCTTTGAGACAATGATTTTAGTTATTCTTCTCTCTCATTCTTTGGGCTATTGCTATCGTATGTTTGTATACATATGTATACTGTTGACCCTTGAACAACATGGGTTTGAACTGCCCAGGTCCACTTATATGTGGCTTGTTTTTCAATAAATACATTACTCTAAATGTATTTTCTCTTCCTTATGATTTCTTAATAACATTTTCTTTTCTCCAGCTTACTTTATTATAAAAATACAGTATATAATACATATAACAAACAAAATATGTGTTAACTGATTGTTTATGTTATCAGTAAGGCTTCTGGTCAAAGTAAGCTATGAGTGTTAAGTTTCTGGAGAGTCAAAAGTTATACTTAGATTTTTGATTCCATGGGAGTTTGGCACCCCTAATCCTGGCATTGTTCAGGGATTAACTGTATTATAAACTCTGAAATACTCTGAAATGGGTATGTATATGTATGTGTGTGTGTGTAAACATAATTTTTAAAAATAGTCACCTGCCTTTTAAAGATACTTGGAGGAAAGAAGATAGTCTTTTGTCTTTGTCCTCACTCACCATTCCAGTGCTCTTCATTTTTCCCTGCGGATCTAAGTTTCCATCCTAGTATTATTCCCCTCTGTCCTGAAGAACTTCCTTTGGCATTTCTTGAGGTGTAATTCTGTATAGACATGCGTGTTACCCAGTGTAGCTCTAGTTTCCATCTGCTTTTGCCTCTCTCTAGTGACTTCAAATAGAAATGAATGTGGATTAAGGGTCACCTGGGTGGCTTTTTTGGTTGAGCGTCTAAGTCTTGATTTCAGCTTGGATCATGGTCTCAGTGTCATGGGATCGAGCTCCTCATTGGGATCTGCACTGGGTGTGGGGCCTGCTTGAGATTCTCTCTCCCTCTCCCTTGGCCCCTCCCTCCACCTCACACTTGAGTTCTCTCTCAAAAGAAAAAAAAAAAAAAAAGGAAAGCAAGCAAGCAAGAAATGAATGTGAATTAAAAATACCAGAAGCGACTGAACTTGTATTTCCAGTGACAAGTCATTTCTAGGGACCCAACCTTATGCAAAGGCATTGGGAATGTGATTACAAAACCAGGAGCATTTGGGCTGGCTTTCCACCTGTAGTACTGACTTAACACAGGGCTTAACATATTTTTAGGTTATCTTTAGATTTGGAAGATTTTATATAAAACTATGGATTCCTGGCTTCTCTTGAAAAATTAGAAACCCTGTAAATTTGGGCTCTAAATTCTGTTTCTTCATTTGGTACCATCGGCCAGAGGTGGATAAGATTCCTGGTGCCAGTGACACCGTGCTATTTAGTTTGCCATGATTTTCCTCTTTGACTGAGTCACCAACACTGTCCTGCTGGTTCTCAAGGTCCAGAAGGAGGAATTAAAACTTCTCCATGCAATACATCACCCAGGGGTGTAGCCTGGGTTGATCTACAAAGTGAATTGAGGTCATTTATATATTTGCATTTCACATCAGGCAAATGATTAGGTGGGGTGTTCAGAAGACCCTCTGCTTGTGCCTTCTTTTTTTTTTTTTTTAAGATTTTATTTATTTATTTGACAGAGATAGAGACAGCCAGCGAGAGAGGGAACACATCTGCTTGTGCCTTCTTAAGACCAAATGGAATCTTCTGTGATGGGAATGTGAGTATGGGGAACTCTTGTCATAGTAAACAAAACAAAACAAAACATCTCTTGAATTCTTAGATGAAGACTCCAAGTCTGAATCAATGGCATTACATTTCTTTGGCTAGGTGAATTTATGCATATTGGATGTCATACTTCCTCCTCCAAATCATAGCAGAGGCCATGTTTTCGAATGTGTTTTCTGCTCTGAAGGTAAACCTTAACATAAAGGAATGGCTGAAGAATACAATCTTTGCAGAGATGGCAAGGCTTCAGACTGTCCTGGGAAAGATATAGGTGAAATGCAACGTAATCTTGCTGTAACCAGGAAACCCTTTTGTCTCTTCACCTTCTTGGAATCACTTTTAAAAAATTATGATGGTTACACTGACTTTCAATTACTCCAGGATGACTTTAGATTCAGACACTCTGCTTCTGCAAGCTAGTTTGCACAGTCTATTCAGGGGCCAGAGCTATGATGCTGAACGAAAGCATAGGAACCAGAAAGAACAAATGGAGAAGGAGAAGGTATTCCAAACAAGGAGCATGTTGGTGGTCAGTGGTGAAGGATGGGATTCATGACCTAGTGTGAGATGAGGTTGAACTTGTGCTGTGCATTTTGCAAGAAGAACCCACGAAGAAAGTTCTAGTCCTGCTAGGGTGGCCCAAATAGCCATCTGTCAATGTGAACAGATTGACAAACACTCTTCAGTTTATTTGATCCTCTTTAGAGCTTCATGGAGAAAAAAAATAAACTTATTCAAATGACAGAAATTTAGAAAAGACAAGAGGAATGGGCTTTCTGCCCCAAATCCATCCTTTTAGATTAATGCTCACTAATGGATATTAAAACATGGTAGATTAATGAGAGCCCAATAGACCATGCAGCTGAAAAAACACACTTTCTTTTGACAGCTAGGCAGTTAAGAGATGCCTCAGAATTAAGGAGCAGTTCAGATTAAATTACCCTCTTCATTAAGACATCCTTTCCTTGGTAAATTGTGAGCGGGGGGAGAGGAGCAAAGAGATGCCATGATCACCAGATGTTATTCGTTGAAACTGTGGTTTGTGACCATAGAAATAAGACACATTTAGATTATATATACTGGCAGGTTAACCAATCGTGGATCAACAGCAGGCAGGAGCAAGGGATTCTGGGCTTTTGGATAAGCAGCTGCTGGAAATCATGAGGAGCTTGGATGGAGAGAAATGAAGGAGTCTGCCAGGCGTCAGTCAGCCAGCATAGCAGTGCGGTGTGTTTTCATCGTCGGATTGTTGTGTGCTCTCTGTGCTGGTTATGTACTGTGTGAAATTAGCTAAGCTGGAACTACATTTCCCAGAATTCCCTCCCCAGGCTGGTGCCTTGTTGGGGTTGGTCACAGAAGAAATTTGTGTGAGATTTGAAAGATAGAAGTAAAGCAGAAGCCAATTTTATGTTCCAAGGGTTGGGGTAGATTGGGCTCCAAGCACTGTGGCAGCCAGTACACATGGTCACTGATGTGCTATCTCCCCTCACTGGCATGGGCCAGCACCTGGACCTACATCTCCTCTGTCTTCCATAAGTTCCCTCCTATGTGCGGCTCTGTGGATGCCAACTGTTTCTTCATGTAGGTTAGAGGTGGTAAGAGACAACTGTGGGGCATCCAGATTATATTTTTGGGTTACAGTTTATGTGTGTGGGGTCCAGGCTTTCATTGTTCTCCCCCACTTTATATACAACTTTCTCGCAAGACCACCCACCTAGCTGACTTAATAATGGCGACTTCAGGCACACCGCCAGATGGAGAGGCAGCAGCTTGCATAGACTCTTCTCCATCCTCCAGGTCTAATTTGGCAACCCATCTATTATTCTAAATGCCTCATCATAGTTTTACCTCTTGGATCAAATCCCCACTGATACCCTGACTCTACAGGTGATATGCAGATATGCAAATTGACTTGTGGGGGGTATTATTGCAAAGTATTACTACTTAGTAATTGGGCTCTCTATCCTTATTAAGTGCTAGCTTTCCTTTAGCTACAGGCTGTAGGACAATCGAAGTAAACTATGATGATCTATCTTTATCCTCTGTACAGTGATGAAGGCTGCTGAGATGGAGAGATTCTTGTAAATTGCCCTAATTACTAGATTCTAGTAAAATTGTAGTGGAGTACAATCTGCCTATTGTGTCTTCCCATTGCTGCCTTTGATAGACGCCGCCAGAGGAAGTGCAATCACTGTGCCTTTACTCCCATAACACTTGAAAGGTGGGAGATTCATTCTTGTTTTTCTCCCCTGCCTTTAAGAGTCATTGGGGTAACCACTTTCCTAATCCAGAAAATTGGGTTACTTCTTATAGTTTTATGGAAATTAGCTGTAATTCCTAAGTTAGAAACTCAATGAGAGCAAGGCTTGAGGTTATTTTTAGTAAATTATTTTGAATTGTGGAACTGAGGGTCATGTATCATTGTATCCGAGATCTTATGGGTAGAAGGAAAGGAACTAGCATCTTTGGAATGTTTATTATGTCTCCTGTGCTTCCTATGGATTTTTTGCACCATCTCATCAAATCCCCAAATTACGCAGTGAAATGGGGATTAGTATCCCCCCACCAGAGGTGAGAACATGGAGTCTTGGAGCAGTTCAGTTACTTGGCTAGGTTCTGCTAGTATGTGAGCAGTTGGAACTTTTAATCTTTCTATTTCAAAAGCTCTTGATTTGATCATAATGGCTAATAGCACATTTCACTTTGCTTGTTTCTTCCACAAATCTTTATCAGGCAAGTAATGTACACAAACTTTGCTCTAAAGCATCTCAAGGGTGCATACAAGCTGCTCAAGTAGACCAGAGAGATGTTGGAATTTCCTCTGGAAAGGGAGGTTCACCCACCACTGCCCCTCCACTGCTTTTTGCACCCCCCAGCCCCTTTGCTCTCTCCAGGTTCCACGGAGGAATATGTCCTTCTCGTAAGCACTTTTGTGGTTTTCTTGATAGGCTGTTGCCATCCTTTTGGGCCAATGTCGGGGGACAGGGGCCACTGCCATGCAATGTTTCCAGCATTGTGTGTTATCTACATCCACTTAGTACTAAGTTTGGAAGGAACTTGATTTATTTGTTTATTTCATGCTTTTAAGTAACTGCATGCTGTAAATAATTCTGTTCAAAGCTGAAGATGGGCTACTGTCATCTCATCACTCTTATCTAGCGGGGCTTGATGAGACCTGCTTCTTATTTATTTATATAGTGAGGAGTTCAGTTGGATGAGAAATCCACAACATCGAGACTTATTCCACAATAATATGCTTCTCAAATATTGTGTTAATAGGGTATTCTTTTCAGTCCACATTCAACTCAATTTCCCTTGCCCTCACCATCATCATCCTCACGGTCAGCACCAAAAGTACTTCTTGAGTGTCTATGTGTGATCATGACACACGTCTACATGATATGAACATTTGTGGGGAGACACTGCAGTGTAGTGGAAAGAGAACTGGCTGAGGCAGGGGATCAAGTTCTTATTCCCCATTTCCAATATAGCCATCTCTGTGTCCTGGAGCACCAGTAAAATGGGAACAAAGACGACTTCTTCCTTCTTTTCTTATCTCAAAGATTAATAAAAATAAACTTTGGGGGCTCCTGGGTGGTTCAGTTGGTTAAGTGTCTGCCTTTGGCTCAGATCATGAACCCAGCCAGGGTCCTGGTTTCGAGCCCCACATTGGGGTCCCTGCTCAGCAGGAAGCCTGCTTCTCCCTCTCTCTCTGCCTGCTGCTCCCCCTGCTTGTGCTTTCCCTCTCCCTCTCTCTTTCTCTGGCAAATAAATAAATAAAAACTTAAAAAAAAATAAACTTTGAACTTGGGGCACCTGGGTGGCTCAGTCATTAAGTGTCTGACTCTTGATTTTGGCTTAGGTCATGATCTCAGGGTCATGAGATCAAGCCCCACATTGGGCTCCATACTGGACACAGGGCCTGCTTAATATTCTCTTTCTCCTTCTCCTTCTGCCCCTCACATGCACTCTTTCTCTAAAAAAACCAAAACAAAACCAAAAAACCACCTTTGTACTCCATGAATGTTAATCCACTTTAGATGACAAAAAAAGACAGGAAATGCTAGTGAAATAAAAGATTTATTTTTATTGGATCCCTTGATTTTTATGTGCTTCCATAGTTTATTTTAAGATGGTGGTTTTCAAATAATGTGAGCCAGCATGCCCTCTGATGGCAGCCTAGTGGTGGTGGGGGGGGATTCAACCCATTCTCATCAGAAAAGCTCTATTTTTATCCTTTTTTTCATCACGAGATTTTTAAATGAGGACTTTTTTCTTTAGAACAGATTAAGGTTCACAGTGAAATTGATGGGAGATTATAAAGATTTCCCATATACCTCTGACCCCCTCCTCAAGTAGCTTCTCACATTATCAACATCCTTCACCAGAGTGAAAACATTTGTTACAACTGATGAACCTATCTGGACACATCATAATTACCCCAAATCCATAGCTTACATTAGGGTTCACTTTTGGTGGTGTACATTCTATGGGCTTGGACAAATATATAATGACATGCATCTGCCATTACATTATCATACAGAACAGTTTCCCTGTCCCCAAATCCTCTGTGCTCTGCCTCTCCCTCCTCTTCGTAATGAGATTTTTATATTGGAGTAATGAATTAGTTTGACTGGAAATAAAAAAGGAAAAACAAGGTTTTGGTACTCAAGTTTGAAACTGTTGATGTTGGGAAAGGTTCTTGATGACTTTATGCTTACAACAAACATGAGGTGGATAGGAAGATGTCATGTCATGTACAAAAGTCGATGAATCTGGAGTAGAAGGCCAGTCTAACTATAGAGTTAGGGTATATATTAGGGAAAGTAATAATGGAGATTCCAAAAATAGTTCTGATTTTGTGTGTTTGGCAGGGGTTGTAAGGGAATATGCTCTTCTTCTCTGACTTTAGGAGGTGGGGCAAGGAGTGGCTCAGCTAATCAGGAATCAAAATGCCAAGTGATATAGGTCCTAGAAAGAACAATCGTTCGGAAGATAGAAGATATGGGTCTCGTACAGCAACTGCACGCATATGTGGTAATGAGCAAGTCACCTTCCCATGAAGATGCTCATTTGAGTATTCACAATAGACTTACTAAGGGTTGTTGTTGTTGTTGTTGTTTTTGTACAGGTACTGAGGTCAAAGTAATGATATCTTGAACCTCTACAAATATTCTAATATTTTTATGCTTAGTGCTGCCATTTAGGGGGAGTGCAGGTGGGTGGAGGGAATGGGGAGAGTGGCCCAGGAGGTGCAGGGAGATGAGTGAGGGAGGCATGAGGTTGGAAAAGGGGCTTTGCCTGATTTTCTTCCTATTTCTACTTTTGCCTTTCCCCAGTCATCAGATAGATGGTGGAGTTCGGGGGGAGGTCCATTGGTTGAGAGTATTTGCTAACTCTAAGATCTAGGCATCCAAGTGGCTCCATCCTTTACTTGACAGAGTCTGGTTGTCAATGGAAGCCATCTATGGAACCTAGGCCTTCCGCAGAGATCACTTTTTTTTCAGAGGAGGGAAATGGGAACCCATCAAGCTGGTGTTTGGTTCTGCTAACAAAAGACATCAGAGCTGGCCAGCCCACTTGTGGGCAGCCATTTTTGGCAGGAGACCTAAAGACAGCAGTCGTGGAGAGCTTTTTATGAGGATGCAGGGCATCCATAGACATAAAAAGCAGAAGAAATGCTTGTTAGTTATGGGGAAGGTGAAAGGCTCAGAAAACTGATTAGCGTGGCAGTGTGGTCAGATGGAAATGAAAGCTCAGAAGCATAATCGTTAATTGGGTGCTTACCTACTAATTTGAGCTTGGATGTCAGCAGCACTGCACTTCATTTCAAACCCAGGGTCAGAATTTAATGCTACATCATAAATTACATAAAGGCACAACACTAACAATTAGATAATTATGGAGACCCATGCTGTTGCAATTTAGCTGGGCAAGTTCAGGGCAAACATGACAGGAATACTGTTTAACTCTCAGACTGCTGGCAGGATTTTTTTTTCCTCAAAGAGACAAATGAACGCATAAGATGATGTGGTTGGCTGGTTTTCAAAGCCTGTGGGTTCAAGAATTTCTTTCCAGGAGCTGGGCTCATTGGATGACCCAAACAGACTCCGAAGAAATATTAAAGAAGTGTTAATGATATCTTAGAAAAATCTAGTCTTTAAATCCACACCAGTTGAAGCACCTGGGGGTGGGCTGGGTTCCAGCTAAACTTGAAGCTTAAGCTTAAAACCAAAGCTAATTTTTATCATTATGAGACGTTCTGTAAATGAAACATGTGATCTTCCAATGCCAGGTCCCTTGCATTAATGTGGGAATGAAAATAGGAGATTTGGGGTCCATATTTTAGGGTCATTGCATTCATGCTGGTGAACAAGTGGCTGATTCCACGGATGAAGGTGTTTTCACGGCTGGTGTGAACTGGCAGGGCTATGCTAGTACTTCTGTGCTTACATCCTTTATTCACTCGTTGACTTGAGCACCTCTGTGTGCTGGGTATGCGGGATAAGATGTCATCAGATAGGCACTTAATCAATGGTCTGATTTCTTGGTAGCGTCAGAAGACGCGGGGAGGGTTGGCCCACATTCCTGTAATAAGGGTGTTATTGCTGGGAGAAGTTTGTTTTCATTGTCTGAACGTGAGCTTGAGAAAGTCAAGAGCCACGCCTTGTTTTCTCTCCATTCCCACAGCCCCAGCACAGGGAGAGGGGTTCATTTGAAGAAACAGCTGGGTCTAAGAGCTTTGCTGAGGAATGAATAACTTTTATCCAGAAAAGAAGAGAAAGGTTTCATCCAGAAAAGAAGAAGTGTGGTTTAACTGAAGTTAAGGTTTTAGAAACTCATATTGCCTGACAAATGAGGTCCCATTTTAACTTCCTAAAAGTAATTTTGGAAAACTGAATTCTGTCATGTAGGCTGTTGTCTGTTAAATACAGATCTGCTTTGTTTCCTTTTGTTCCAAAAAAGGTACCATGTGACCAGCCCTAGTGTGTACAGGTGACGTAACAAAGATCACAGAATCAGGGACCATGGAATTTAAGATTGTAGGCTTCATAGGGAGTTCAATATTGAGTCCCTTTGTTTTACATATAAGAGAGTGGATTTTCCCCTGAGATTTTGGGGTATTCAGGTCTAGACCGGGAGGTATGTGGCTCAGGGCTACAACACAAAGATGGAGGTAGAAGGGAGGCTGAGACTAAAAATCTCCCTGGGGCTCACTAATCCAGCATTGCGGGCATGCTACAGGGGAAACTGCTCTGTGTGTATGTGTGTGTGCATGTGTGTGTGTGTGTGTGTGCCAACAGAGTTGTCTAATTCCAGAACTGTGGAGGGTAGAGAAGGTTAGAATGAATCCTACTCCTGGGGAAGAGAGCTGTCCTCTTCCACCAGATTCCACCTCTTGCTGGTGAGGGACGGTGTTTGGACAGCTGTCTTCCACATGCTCTCTCCAGTGCATAGCATGCTTGCATCCAGAAGCTTTCTGGCAGCACATGGCAGGTCATCACAGAGACTTTAGAATGGACCAGACCGGCACTGGCCAAGAGAACAGGACTCATTGATGCTCAGAGCTCTTTCTTGGGCGGGAATGTAGCTGGAGCTGACCTTGGAAACTCAGAGAACACTTCTGGATTGCTGAGATTGATCACAGAAGGGAGGATTCTGGAGAAGGAAGAAAGATAGTATTCTCTTGAACTAGGTGAGGTTTGGTCTGGGGCTCATTTAATTTGAATGTTATAAGAATCCCTTCATTTATACCCCAAGCTACTTAAGTGGGAGTATTAGTTACATGTACACAAGGAAACCAAAGTCTGGAGAGGCTAGAGAGAACAAGGATGTTTCAGCCTGTAGAAATTAAATTGAACCATCCCATCAACAAAAGGTGGTAATTTTTTGGTATGTGGTAGTAATATACAAAATGAGGAAGAACAGAGCTCTACTAAAACAATTTTTTAAAAAGATTTATTTAATTTAGAGAGAGCGCAGGGGGAGGGGCAGGGGAAGAGGGGGAGGGGCAGGGGAAGAGGGAGAGAGGAATTCAAGCCGACTGTGAGCTGAGAGCAGAGCCCCATGTGGGGTTCGATCTCAGGACTCTGAGATCAGACCTGACTGGAGACCAAGAGTTGGGTGCTTAATCACCTGTGCCACCCAGGCGCCCCTCAACTGAAACAATTCTTACAGAGAAGAAAATGCCATCTCGCAGAATACCTTCTCCACATTTACCTTGGCCAAAGTCCTTTTAGCCACATCACAATTTTTGTCCTCCCAAATTCTCCAAATAATAGGCCAAGTCAGGAAACTTACTTCTCTAGCCAATGTTATATTAGACATAAATAATACTACACAGAATATTCTCTTAATTCTTAAAAACCTTACAAAAAGAAACCAGTGAAGATTAGCAAAGTGGCTTTTTTGAACCATCTAAAAAAGACTTGTGAGCAGTTGATGGAGTATGTGTGGGTTTGCTGTGCATTGGTGGTTGGCTGTTAGTTAATCAATCAGAGATGCTGTTCTCTTTGGGAAGTCAACACATGGAGGGGTCCCTATAATTCAAAGAAGTCATGTTTTTCTAGAGAAGCACTCTGTAGTACTTGAGTAAATTCACATCTGCTTTATTTTACCTGCCCCAACTCCGTTCCTCCAGTGAGTTGATCATGAACTCAGCTAATTAGATCACAATTAAATAACAAAAAAGAATAATGACTCCTTATTGAGCCCAGGAGAGTTGCGATTTTCAAGGGAGAACCAAACTGCTCTCTCTGATATGGCGGTTCTTCCCCAATGGTCAAGGTAGCATTCAAGTTAGTTGCTTGTCTTCCCTGGTGTTATTTTGTTACAAATGAGAGCAAAAAGAGAACTAGCAAAAGCAGTCTGAGTTGTGCCTTTTCTCTTTCTTAGGGCACACATCTTTCCTGCCTTTCCTTTTCCTCCTCCCTTCCTTCTCTCTTCTTACCCCAGGGAGCATAGCAGTGTGCATGGTTCCTTATTTTGGTTTTGGCAGGCTGTTCTGCTTTGGCACGTGGAGGATTGCCTGTTCTTCCTAGCAGAGGCCTGGCATTCGGCTGTGTGGCTGCACCATGGTTTATGAGCCTGTCTTCCAAAGATGCCTTTAAGAGGATATCCGCAGTGCTACCCTGTAGACCCCCTTGTGCATGTGCCTTTGAGCACATGTGAGGATTAATTACTGCAAAGGTACATTATTGGATCAAAGAGCATGCAAATTTTACATTTTGGTGGGTATTGCCACGTTACTCTCCAAAGGCTTGGGAGTGATTTGGGAGGCTAGCTGGCTGTGGGATGCTAACCACTGTTCTGAAGACACCTTGAGACAGAACTTGACCGAGTGTAGTTTGTTCAGACACAAAAGAGAAACTCTGGGTAAGAGATTGTAGGAGGAAGAAGTCCAGAGGAGAATGAAGGTCTGTCTTTTAGGTAGAAAGGCGGGGGTGGGGGGGTGGGAATGCACTTGGCTTGTCCTGTAGGACCCAATGGCACAGGAATCAACAAGCGAATGGGAGACATGAAGGCTCAGTGTAAATAAATACTTTCTAAAAGTACTTGGAAAATGTGGATTTGACTGTCTCAAAGGAAGGGAGACTGCCTTACTAGATGTGTCCAGGTCAAGGCGGTTGTCTTTGGCTGTGTGTGTATGTGTATGTCCAGGTATGTTTGTGTTTATGTGCATATTTATGTTTGTGTGTATATGTGTTCGTGTATGCTTATATGTGTACACACATTTTCATGTATGTGTTTGTGTGTTTATGTGCTCACACATGCATGTGCCTGTGTACGTGTGTGCACATGCGTGCCCAGGGCAGTTGTAGAGGGGATGTGGACATCAGATACGACGCTGTAGTAGGTGACTTTAAAGCCCTGTTTAAGTGTCTGAGACAGTGATTTAATGAACGAGGGAAAGTACAGGAAATTATAATTTGCTTAAGATAACAAAAATTTGTTTGACTAAGTTGTCCAAATCTAAATACCCTCAGAGGCCAACTTTACTGTAATATTATGTTCATTATTTCAGTGAGCATGTCCTGAGTGAGTCAGTGCCTTACTGCAAGAGACAGGGGATAGAGTGGACAGACAGGTCCTGCCCACAGGGAGCATTCATCAGGCTCACTGCATGAGCAAGGGAGGGGATCAAGGCCCAGAGTCAAGGCAAAAGATGCTTAAAAATCATGTGCCATGGGAGGCACAGGCCATACCCAGGCTAGGAGATTGCGTTAGACTGAGATCTGAAGGTTGAGTAAGAGATCGCTTAGTACAGGTGAACTCCCTGGTGGGCATGGACAGCGACTTTCAGCCAGAGGCCCAGAAGTTCAAGGAATAAAGATCTAGGTGTGGACATGGGAAGCATGGAGGCTTCAGGGAAGGTAGGTGAGAGCAATTACAGAGGAGGCCAAGAAGGCAGACTGGGGACAAGACAGAGGGTAAAGGACCTTGGGGACTTAGTACCAGAAGCAATGATATTTGAAGGGTTTTGAGCAGGAGAGTTACATGTTAAGATGTGTTTTATGGAGCTCACTGTGGCACCTTTGGAGATGTTTTAGGGCAAGGTTTCTCATTGTCAGTGCTACTGACAGTTTGGACGCGTGATTTTTTGCTGCGGGGGCTGTCCTGTGCATTGCAGGATGTTTGGCGGCATCCTTGGCCTCTACCCACTAGCTGTCAACAGCACCATCCCCTGCCTCCGGTTGTGACAACCAAAGATATCTCCAGACATCATTAAATGTCCTCTAGTGTGTGCGTGCATGTGTGTGTGTGTGTGTGTGTGTGTGTGTGTGTATGTGTGTGGTGGTGGTTGGGGGTGGGATGGGAAATTGTAGCTGTTGAGAATCCTTGTTTTAAGGAATGACATCACATGATGACCGAAACTGGATGGACGGTAATGGCAGACGTGTGGGTGGGTCAGAAGGTTACAGGCACAATGAGCAGATTTGGGGCACAGGTTAACTCTATGGAGAGGGAGGGAAAACTGAAAGGTGAAGGTCAGGTTTGGGGATTTGGCAAATACTGAAGCGGTGGGTGGTCTGATTTCTGAGTGTGGGACATAAGAGTCATTTTCCAGAGAACATGGGATTCCATTCCATTTGGGAAAGGCAGTGTCTAAGGTTCCCGGGGGACATCCACGTAGATATCCAGTGGGACTGAATCTAGGGTTCTGAGTTGGGGGATGGCTGTGCTGTCGCAGGCAGTTGGGAGAATTCTCCTCCTGGCCCCACTAATGCCAAGGAGAAAGCGTGCATCTGAGATGTTCAAGTGTTTGCGGCGCTAGCTGGGCTTCCCAGAAGCTCAGAGTTCCTGGACCATTCACCAGGGCCACCCCACTGGAAAAAGGTCCACATGGCTTCCCGACTAAGGAGGGCTGGCCCCGTAAGGTTGCCCTTTCCTGCTGCAGGCAGCTGAAGGGCTTCATAAGTGATGGCTGAATGGCCGAAGCTATTACTCTAACTGTAATTTGTAATGGCTCTCTAACGCTTTAGAGAGAGCCAGAGTTCGCTGGGATGAAAGGTGACTTTTAGAAGTCAGTAATTATACTTCCCAGTGAAAATGTGTCTTTGGCACGGTGTGTAACTATAGTATGCAGGGCACCCAAGAATTCACTCCTGGGAAGGGCTTATATTAATCATAGTTTCAATGCCCAGAGAACATGTTCTCAGTAGTTAACCATCCTCTTCCCCCCTCCTTAAAATGTGGGCCTTGTAATCAAAAGAAAGACACACCCTTCACTATAGCAGGGCTGCTGTACTAAATAAAAAATTATAGTTATTATACACGGACTTCATACCGAGCAGGGTCAAGTAATAACACATCTGGTAACCTCCATTAAAGAACTGAGTTATGTTCAGCTTGTGTTTTAATTAGCCTGTGATAAACAAAGAATCAAAGGCCATTCTGCTCTGGTGGTTTTTATATTTACGACTGCCTTCACCTGCATTTAGATACAAGTTTATGAAGTGTAAAAAAGTGAAGAGTTCTAGTCCCACTGTCTAGACCATTTACTGTAATAGATCAGTTAGGAGGCCGTATTTCTGAACCGGCCAGATGTTTACAATGGCCTGCAGGGCTGGCCGGCTGCTTGGTTTACCGAAATGTTCGGGACAAGCACAGTCTCACCTCCCAAGGAAGAATCTGGTACCAGCACGTCCAGATTGCTCACGTCCCTTCACAGTTCGTGCACACGTATCAGAACCGTGGGGTGCAGAGAAAGAATATGGTGTCTTCTGAGCTGAGTCCCAGGTCTTCCTGGATGGTGAGAAAAAGTTACAGGATCCAGCGAGCAAACCTTTTTATAGGGGAGGAAGTCTAGCCAAGAAAGACAGCTGCCCCGGCCCACCTCGCCAGCCTCCCAGCTGAGATAAATACTGAGGCTGGTTTATGTGGAAGACTTTTAAAAATGTTCCTATAAGCTCTTCTTCTGAACTTTAATGATCTCTCGGGGATGTTCCCTCTCTGTAATTCTCATGTCAAAGATTAATTTAAGCGTTGTTCTTTTGAGATTATCTGATCATTTCCCTGGTTGGGCCTGTTCCCTCGGCCTAGAATAAGCATTTTGGAGGGACCCTGCTCCTTTCTGCCCCCTTGGAAAGCTCACCACCACCTTCCAGTCTCTGTTGCAGGGGATTCTGTGTCAACGCCCAGGATAGGGGCTCGACTCACAGATTCAGCGCCCTTTCTAAATATTTTCTTCTTTCCTTTCAACCACTTAACAAAACAACAAAAAACACTTTACATTTTGAAGCATGATATGCATGCAGAAAAGTACAAGTGAATGTACTTCGTAACCCCCACTTAGGTCAAGAAGTAGAATATCGACAGCACCCCAGAAACTCCCTGGGGTCTCCCCGCAATGACTTTCCTTCCTTATTCCCAAAAGGAATTCTTCTGACCTCTGGGTATATTAGTTTTGCCTCTCTTTGAAGTTGGCATAAGTAGACTTAAACAGAACGTGCTCTTTAGTGTCCGATGACTTTTATTTAACATTTGTGAGGTTTATTGATGCGGTGGCGTACAGCTGTCATTCTTAAAAGTGGTTATGTAGCATTCTTTTGTATGGTTGTGTACTCCGATTTATTTGTTCATTTTACTGTTGATGATAATTTATCCAATTTGGGCCCATTATGGATAAAGAAATCGGCTTTTTCGTATATGCCTTTTTCGTATCTGTCATGTACAAGCATTTCTCTTATACCTGTCCAGCCAACGTGTGATTTCGCCTCCGACAAATCAGTTTCATGGGATCTGTTTCCTTCTCTTTGAAGGCTGTTAATGAAGTCAGCCTTGATAGACCCCCTCTTCATTGTCTCACCCCACCGTTGGTAGAATGTTTCAAGTAAGCTTGTCATCTGCGATCTCCCTACTCTTTCTCCTTGGTTTCTCTACATGAGCGTATGTTTGCAGGAAGCTCCCTGACATTTGGGGAGCCACATCAAATTCTTCCTCCAGACCTGTGGTTCTGACAGTGTGGTCTCTAGATCTGCAGTGTTGACATCACCTGGTCACCTGTTAGAAATGCATCTTGTCAGGTCTTTCCCTGGACCTACAGAATCAGAGACTGGGTTTGGAGGCCAGCGCTCTGTGTCTTGAAAGCCCTCCAGGGATTTCTGATACCCACTCAAGAACCACTGTTCAGGCTGCTCTCCTCCGCCGCCCCCTTCCCCAGCTTCTACATGGGAAGACACACTTGGTAGGAAATCCATTCATTTATCATCTCTGCATTCACTCGCAACTTGTTGAGTGCCTGCCACATCCTGGGTGACCCTGTGCTAAACATCGGGGATATGAAGATGTGTTAGAGATGCTCCTTGCTCTTAGGAAGCTCAAGGTCTACAGATGGATAGAATACAGTATGATGGATGTGCAGAGATGTGAGAAAGGAAGTGATAACTCTCCTGGGGTGGTCAGAGAATGTTCCACTCAGGAAGGAAGTCTTGGACTCAAATAAGTGTTGACCTAATATAGTAAATGACATGCCCCCTAAGCAAAAACTAATTAATACTGGCAAATTGCTAGTAGCCCTATAGATATGCAAGTGCACGGTGTTATCCCTTATGAAACCCAGGTGATTGGAATATAGTAGACAGCCATTAAATGCGTGTTGAATGCTGACTGAATGGCTAGCTTTCTCTATGCATTTTTTATCCTGTTTTTCATTCATTTCAGCACGCATTTATTGAGTACTTGCTTTGTGATAGGAAATCTGCTATATGCTGAGTTAATGAAGTGAGTAGAAAGGGACCCAGTAAGGGCAGTAGAAATAGACACAATGTGTACACTTCCGGAGAATGGTAGTAGTTGAGGCTGCTAACGTGAAGTGTTTGAATGGTGGAAGGCAACGGTAGTGTTTAGTTCACAGTCTCAGTTGGTTCCCAGCAAGCAGTTTCAACACTTCTGATCTGTCAGGTCCGTCCAAATGTCTGTGAGGCTGGGACAGGTCCGTGTGTTTGATCTTCTTATGTGGAGAAGCAGACCTACTCAGTTCTTCAGGGTGTTTTATAAGATTTACAGGCTCTTTGGATGGCAGGACAAACAGACCCACACTCACGTAGACAGAAGGCAGAACTCTTTCCTACTTAGAGTTCAGAATGAGAGAAGGCTGCCAGGCAGGGCCACCTGGGGGCTTGCATCCGGGGACAGGCCAGTAGCAAGATGGAGCTGTTGGAGTCGCTTATGTATGTGAGCAGGGTGGGGCTAGCTTGGTTTCACGGGCTCTATGTGGATTAGCTAATTTGAATAATTCACTGGGCCTTGGGGTACAGTGGCTGCTCCTGGTTATCTGGTACCTGGCCCTGGGGTGAGGAGGACAGGGCACAGTAGCCCTGGGCAGGGAGGGCCCCATCAGGCAAATGGCGGGGGTGTGGATTGAATCAGCTTCTCAAAGGGCACTTCTCCAGCCGCTGTCTAGCCAGGGCCTGGAAACTGAGTCAAGATAGCATTTGAAGAAAAAAATTATATTTACACGGAGAAGGTTTGTAGAATGGCCAAACCATATTCTGTCGTAGGGAAGCACTGTGCAGCTTGGGGATAGCTGTCCCCTTCTCTCCGTCCCAAACATTTCCATCTCTGTCGTGGGCAGTTTTTGGTTTTCACGTGGGAGTAGAATTAGGGATTCTGCAACAGCATAAGCGAGCCTCTATTTTCATGTACCTTACGTGCAACAGTTGTCGCCTGGTGAGGGCCGTGGATACGTTCAAAATAAGCCCCGCAGACCTCACGTGGGGCTTCAGGTTGAAGTTATCTGCCATGGAAGAGCATCCCCAAAGTCAGGGTGGCCAGACATTCCTCACCTGTGTTGTCAGAAATCAGCCCACATGCAGAGGAGGTGCCTGGGGCTCTGTCACGGAGCCTCGATACGGGGCTTGCAGGCTGTTTCTGGAGAGCCGATAGTCAAGCTGAGTCACCAACTGTCGGGAAGATTCCAGTTAACGTTATCGTGGCCTGTCAAGTGGTACTTTTTTTTTTCGTCCTGTGGTGAGCCAGAATAAAATCTAAGGAGGCAAAAGAAAGGAATGAACTGCTACTTTGGAACCCTTTTATTTTTTTTTTTTTTTACTGCGAGTTTAATGGCAGGGATTAAAGGAGTAGACAGGGGGTTGGTCTCCCCTAGAAACTCCGTTGAGAGCTCTGTCATCTGGATGCCCCTTTTTCGCTTGAACGCCTCCGGTGCTACAAGGGTCTCTGCCTTTGCTGTCCTCCTCACTGGCTGTGCCCGAGCCTTGGGCTAGACACTTGGGAAGACCAGGTGGTCCACCCATGCCTCCAGATGACCTGTTTTCCCAGTACAGCTCCTGGCCTGCTGGAACGGCCCGAGATGCAGATGTGATGTGAAGCTCATTAAGAGACCAAAGCGCATCTCTACTTACAGCATTGGTTGTCCCGGTTTACAAAGGTAAAGCGGTGCTCTGTTATTCTTGGTGGATTTGCTGTGTGAAAGCCCAAACATTTCCATCCTTTCATCTAATCCTGATGCTGGAATTCATTCTTTATTTTCAAAAAAATTCAACCTGCTTCTAAGTTAAAACAACAACAACAACAAGCAACAACAAAACACAAAACATTGCCACTGTGCTTATTTTAGCAAGTTTCTTTTTTAAAAAGATAAAAATCGATACTCTCCCTTGCACAGCCGATGTCCTGGGGGATGAACTACAGGAATCATTGTTAAATTGCTGCTAGTCTGTCTGCGTGATAGAAAAGGTCAGTGTTTTTCTAGAAAGAAAGCCCTCTGCTTTCCTCTTGGGAGACAAGAGAATGCAGCAGTGGTAAATTACTGGATTTTGTGCCCAAGTGATTGCCAGGAATAATGCTGCTCCTTGAATGGAGAGATCCCGCCTCCGCTACATTTCTTTCTTCTCACTTCTCATACTCTCAACTGAGAAAGGGTTGCCTTTGGTCCATGTCACTTGCTTATCCCTGCTGCACTGCCCCACCCCCTCAACTCAGTAACGCAGGAGGTCAGTTCTAGAGGTTGACTCTCAAGAGTTCAGATCTAAAATGCTACCATATGAGCCAGGATACGCTGGGTTACACCAAAGCAATAAAGAACCCCACTCTCAGTTACTTAAAAACACCAGAGTTTAATTCTTCTCATACTACGTGTCCACTGCGGGCTAGCGGGGGACTCTGCTCTTTGGAATTATTGAGACCTAAGCTGAAAGAAACCCCTTCCCAACACTTGCCTTCAGGACCACTCAAGTGAGAGAGTTGGAGCAAGGTGAGTTGTGCCCCACTCTTAAGCTTTGCTTTAAGACACACACACACACACACACACACACACACACACACACACACACACGTTCCATTGGCCAAAACAAGGCATTTGACATAACTACCTTCCAGATGCCCAGAAAGAGAAAAGAACTGGAATGTTTGTGAATAGTCCTAGTGACCACTGGGGTCATCAATCCAACAAATTGGAAAGCTGGAAAGGATCTGAGAGACCATCTCCTCCAGACTTCTTCCTAAGGGAGACATCTTTTCTGTAATTCATTGATGCCCACCCCATGCTCAGCCTCGGCTGAAGCACTTCTGGTGAGCGGGATCTCATTACTTCTCAAGGTGGCCATCATGCCTTTGGGGCAGCCCTTGTCTTGTAGGGCCACTAGGACTAGAGTATCTGGAGCTTGGTTTTGTCCTCTGTGACCCTGATTATGCAGCTCACCTTGCTGAGTCTCTGTTTCCCCTTCTGTAAAATGGGAATAATATTACCTTTATTCAATGTTGAATTGAGGATGGGATGAAATGAAATAAGGTCTATAAAGCTCCTGTATGGTTGGCACACACTCTGCAGTAGACGAAGGCTTGTTCCCTTCCTCTTACTCTTACACAGCTGCCGGGGGATCGAGTGTGAAAATGTATATAAAAGTGCCCTGCTAGTTGTAGATGGTTAAAATGAAAAAGTCAAGTGACTCTAAGCCCAATTTGAAAACGTACCAATAATTGAGCAGAAGTGGCTATGGAAAACCTTGGAAGGCCAGTGGCCTATATGAATATTTATAAACTGTTCTATCACATCAGACATTATTTAAAAATGGATGGATTTTTATTTTTATTTTTTCTCTACTTCCAGTCCTTTACCTGGAATGCATCTCTGTCCCCATCTTTCATTCTGAATTATTCTTCACGTCTGTTTCTTGCCAGTGTTTACTGACCAAGTGGTATTTACCCAGATCGTAGCATTTATCACATGACATTGCCCGCAACTTTAAGGACCAGGGGACTGCTTTTGAATATCATTGTGTCCACCCTTGGTTTTTTAAATAAATGAATAGATAACATGTACAAAGCGTGTATTATACTCTCCAGCACTTAGCGAGTCCTCAACATATGATCATTCTTCTCTCTTCTCCTTGGGTAATCTTGGAGGTCAAGTGGACTTCCACTTCTCCCTGTTTAAGCTCAATATGCTAAATGAAATTCAGAAACATGTTGCTTGTCAATGCCCTTCATAAAATATTACCGTCATTTCGGACCAATGGCTCAGAGGACATCTGGCTATTCCCTGTGAGTTATGATAATCTAGCAAAGCAATGGCTATTTGAGGAATGGCTAAAGGCATTCAAGAACAGTGGGTAAGCAGAAACTACAGTGGGGTCAAGAGAATGCCACCGAGGAGGGGGCAAATACCTTTCTGATTTTTAAAAAACTATATAAGTTGATTTAAATACTGCTTCCCTCAGAGGTGCTTTGTTGAATGAATGTGAACGTTTACAACTTTACTAGTTAATTGGACAATGAGTGTGGAGAGCAACTGAACAATTGTCACTTTGAAGAAAACAGAAGAAATACGCCGTATTGTCAGCCCTGGGCAATGCCTTACAGATTGTTTAATCCGACCCTCTACTTTTCATATGAGAGGACTGGGGTCCAGAGAGGTCACAACAATTCAGATGGCGTAATAGTAATTCAGATGTCCATTCAGATTCTCTGTCCTTAGTGTTTGCTCTGAAGCTGCATGAAGACCCTGGGGCCAGCATAGGAGTGTACTGAACAGTGACTTCCACTGTGGCTGACTTTGCACTGGCCCAACTGCCATCCACCGGGTCGTCGGTTCAGGAAGGGGGCCTCCAAAAATCCTCCCCTGGAGAGACGGTGGCACACGAGAGACAACGGCCTCCCGAGATTACCCTGGACCTTCTAGCTCGCCTTTGTGATCTGCGTTAGCTCCGACTGCCTTCTTTCCTTCCGGTTCTAGAAACATCTTAGATCTGGGATGGTGATCGAGAGGCACAGGTGTGCCAAATATTCTTAATTCTTGGCCCCGTTGGTTTCAGGAGGGAGGGAAAAATTCATGCTGAGCGTTCTTGTATGAAACTGATGCTATTAAATATTGATTATGTTTGATGTGGAAATGATCACAATTGGGGCTGATAGTCTCACCATCAGAGGGCATTTTCCTCTCTGTGGTCCATTTTCTCCTTTTTTCCTTTTACTTTTTGTTTCTGTACTAGCCCTAGGAAAGGACCCCTTCTTGTGGGAGTTTGCCCCTGGTTCAGGTGAGAGCCTTCCTGACTTCTCTCACCACCAAGTAGAGGGGATGGGGATGTCTTACACTCAGAACCCACAGGACATGTTATCTGTGTTCTCTGTGGGAGCCTGTGACTTTTTATTTTGCATAAAAGGTGATCAGGTCCGTTCTGCATTTCCCATTGTAAAATATGAATCCCTCAAAGGTCAGTCTCCCAATTTACCCTTGAATCCCCTACAGTCAGTGTATCCCCTTAACGGTGGCTTAAAAAAATATATCTGAAAAGCATTTAGTCATGTAGTATTGTTTGGTTGCCCAAAATAAATCAGTGGGCTGAGCGGCAGCCCACGCACATCTCAGCATACAGCCTCCACTGCGGGGAGACTGGGGGCCTGTGTGCATTGGAGTCTTTCCCAGGACACTAGACCTTTCTATGGCATTTTGATTAATACAACCATGGCTCAATCAAACCTATCTGGTGTGTGGCAAGGTGTACAGTAAGGGCTCAGCACACTTTTGCCGAGTGACTAACTTGCTGGATAGAATGTACAGGAAACCAGTGTCTCAAGCTGTATCTACGAGGCACAGGAAAGGCAAACCTGATGAGGCCACATTACAAACTGCCAAGACTCTGAATTCAAACCAGTGGTATGGTGCTAAGTGTTTAATAAGCTTTCTGATGGTAAGGGGGTCTGGAAAAACCCTGATGTGTAGTATTTTCTGATTGCTGTGGTGTGAATACTCTCGCCATGGCTGATTTTAAGCTTCTAATGTGGCCACTGGCTTTAGAGATTAGAGTAGAGTTTAGAGTTGAGAAAGATGCATGTACTGGTCTCCTCTGGCACGTCTGTGACTCGTTGTCTTCCTTTTCAGGCTCATCAGTCTGGCCGGTAGTGATGCTGCAGTGATAGTAGCCAAGGTTGGGTACAGTCTGGGGATTTTGATGGCCTAGTTTTCTGCGTCTCCATCAGGCCATCCTTCTAGGAGGTTAGGCTGGTGTTTCCAGGGTCATGATCTTCCCAGCATGGAAGATGCATGGAGCATTTCTTTTGGTCATGTTTAATTCTGCATCTCTCACCCAGACACAGTCAACTGGGTGCCCTGAACCTCAGAATTAACAGCTAAACACTTGGTAATGAAAGCCGCCTACATTCTGAATTCAAACAACTGTTTGAAATGCATAGGAAAAAAAAAAAATCAGTTGCACCAGCTTTTTGATATTATGCAGAAAGCCAACAGTAGCTTTCCTGGATTTGAATAGATACGCTTCTAAAAGCCTGGTTAGGTCCAACAGGTCTGAGTACCTGATGGCAAAATATGGGTAGTGTTAACACCATGGAAATCCCCACCTACAGTGGTTGCTTGTGTTCATTCACTTGGTGAACGCTATCAGCAGGAACAAAATGCTCAGGAGTGTTAAATAGAAGGACTCCAGGAAACAAGACCAGGATTCGAGATTTAGCATTGTGACCTTTGGCCTCCATTGGCCTCAGCATGCTCATCTATAAAGTGGGAACCATCATCATCATCATCATCATCATTATCTCCATCTTGTCGGGCAGTTACGAGGCTTTCAAGTCACTGGGCCCATAGAAAGTCCCCAATGCTGAATTGGTGATGCCTAAGGGTCCAGGATGCCTTAGTAACAGTAGAAGTCTTGTGATTCTTTCTTGGTTAGTTCTCCTTTCGTTCTTCATCTTTATGCTAAATATTCATGTTTGTGAAGCAGGCTATATTATTTGAGTTGATGCTTACAAAAATCCTGTGATATAGACACTTCCCCAGTAGATTGCATCCAGTAAACCAAGGTGCCCAGGCATAGTGTTAAATGATGCAGCTAGGATTCCTCATTCAGAGATCTTTCTGCTGCCCCTCTTCATGCCCAGGACCAACCTGTGCTGATAGGAGGTTGGGGATTGTCACAGAACAGAGACTGCTTGACTGGGTGTTATACGCAACTGATGAATTATTATTGAACACTACATCTGAAACTAATGATGTACTGTATGTTAGCTAATTGAATTGAAATTAAAAAAAAAAAAAAAAGAACAGAGACTGTTTGGACCAAAATCTTCTAGGGACCAAAGCAACAGCTCTTCAGGGAAGGTACCGTGCTGTTCAGACTTGGATTGTCATCTGAAGATGATTGCAAAGTAGAACAGATACGAGGATATTTGCGTCAAGTACAAGGGTCAATTGATAGTTATCAGTGGTGGTTGAGAATTAAAACTAAGTTACTTTTTCCTTGAATTAGCCTTTTCTTCCAATTTTCCCACATTGTGCACAACGTACAATTGTGGGGCTGTCTTTTTCCAGTGCAAATACCTAAATGTTATCACTGTGTTATTTAATCCTATATGCGGAAGTTTGTATTGCTATCTCCTGACCCACAGGACAAATTAGGTCAACTAGAAGCCTAACCAAAAGGCAACTCAAGCTGCACATAGTGGCTTCCGTCCCAAAAGTACAGTATGTAAAGGGGTAACGATAACTTTACAGTGTAGAAACCTGACCGACACTACCTCAAGGTCAACAGTGATAGGTCCTGTTGATATAGTGTATATCCTTGATGTGGTGTAATGAGAATGGCACTTTGCCTCTGTGGTCTTCCTTCCCCAAACTCATAACTTTAATCATGAGGAAAACAGCAGACAAATCACGATTCAGGGACATTCTACAAAATGGTGGGCCAATATTTCTCAAAACTACCAAAGTCATCAGAAACAAGGGAAGTCTGAGAAACTTTCTGAGTCACAGCCAAGAGAAACCTAAGGAGATAGGACGACTAAATGTGATATCCTCAGTGTGATCCTGGAACAGAAAATGAACAGTAAAAACTAAGGAAATTGGAATAAAGTATGGACTTTAGTTAATAATGTATCAGTATTAGTTCATTAATTGTGACAAATTTGGCACATTAATGGAGGATATTAACAGTGTGAGAAACTGGGTATGGGTGTTTGGGACTCTTTGTACACTTGGCAATTTTCTACAAATCTGAGTTCTTCTAAATTTAAAAAAATCACAAAAGTTAGGCAACTCAGCCTCGAGGATTGCTTTACTTGTTTATTCATTTATTTTTGAGAATAAAATGAAAAGTTATAATTATGAATATAAAACTCTTCAAAGAATGAGGTGTATCAGTATAACTCTTGCTTACATACTATTGACAATTCAGAGGAAGAGATGGGGGTGTGGAGGAGGAGGGAAAAAGAAAAGATACTGAGAGAGATGGAGACCAAATCAAGGGCACAGAGGAGCGGGGCAGAGAGAATGACCTGGTCATAGACTGAGAATCCCTCCAGGCGCAGAACAGAAGCTCAGATACCAAATCCCATCCCAGGGCAAATAAGAGAAACCTACAAAACTGTGGTTGAGACTTGGAGACAATGTTTCCATCTTGTTCCTGCTCTGGGCTTGCTGGTCAAGCACAGGCACACTCCTTGCCTTTTTATCACGATAGCGGAAAGCCTTCTTGGCGGTGAGGCTGAGGGTTGTTGGTCCCAGGAGTCAGAAGTTCCCTCTTTCTGCATCCCATAAGCCCTTTCAAAACAATACTTTATCAGTATAGTAATTACAAAATGAATTTGGATACACAGGACTTGCCGCAACTTTATAACTAAAAGAACACTACACTGGAACCTCGGCTGCTACCTAACCACATTTATGGAAAATTAGACAGGAGCATTCTAGTGCTCTAAAAATAGCCTGCTTAAAATCTAAGCATATGCACTTAGCATTTTAAAGTTGGAAGGACCTTAACTATAATATTGAGCTGAGTCTTGACGGTGTCAGGAACATATGCTAAACTTGAACGCCATGTGCCTGAGTTTTGCGGTGCCTCTGAGCTCCGCTCACCTTTCATTTGGGAACAAAATACCGTACTGTTCATTGTCTGCCAGGGCCTCAGCATGACTGCAGAGAGCTAGCAAACAGACAAAAATGCCAAACAGAATTGCATTTGAATTTGTATTTCTAGGCAGTGGTTTTCTCTCTCTCTATCATCTATCTTTCTATCATCTATCTATCTATCTATCTATCTATCTATCTATCTATCTATCTATCATCTATCTATCAGTCATCTATCATCTATCTGTCTACCTGTCTGTCATCTATCAGTCAATCATCTATCTATCTATCTGTCATTTTTCAGTCAATCATCTATCTATCTATCTATCTATCTATCTATCTATCTATCTATCTATCATATTTTACCTAAATGGGTTTAGGTTTAATTTGAGTAGAGTTGACACACAATGTTACATTAGCTTCAGGTGTACGACATAGCGATTCAACTTCTCCGGATATTATGCTCACCATACAACACAATCATTGGACGTGACTCTTGCTGACCTGCAGTGTGTGCTCTCTCAACTTATTTTCTATTTGAGTACTTCTTTTCATGCATTGTTTTTAGTTTACTGGAGTTTCTAATTCCTTTTCTTTTTTCCTACTGATAAACATATTTCCCTTCTGTCACATTTCTATTAAATTTCAGCTTTTGCATCGTATTGTTGAAAGGGAATCACTTTGATTTTCTTACGTTTTTCCAAGCACGGTATGACTTCCTTTCTCTTTGGATCAGTTTCTAGCTTCGTACACAGCATGGGTGCCAGGGGTTCATTTTATTTTATCCTAAGTTAGTTCCTCTATTTATTAAATTTTATTTTTTCTTTCATTCTGTTTCTTTTACCTCCCCATTTTCCTAGAATATATTTTCAGTAATTTTTAAAGCTTTTTTTTTTAATGTCTAAAAAAGCCTCCATTTTACCCATTCCTGACAGTTTGGATGGATGTTGAAGTTAAGGTTTAAAGTAATTTCGTTTTGGGGCATCTGGGTGGCTCAGTTGAATGTCTAACTCTGGATTTCAGCTCAGGTCATGATCTCAGGTCCTGAGGTCGAGCCCCGTGTTGGGCTCCCCACTCAGCAGGGAGTCTGCTTGAGGATTCTCTTTCCCTCTTTCTCTGCTCCTCCCCCTGCACACTTTCTTTCTCTCTCAAAGAAATAAGTAGATCCTTAAAAATATTTCTTCTCATATCTCTTAAGGCATCTCTCCATTATTTCCTAGCAGTTAATATTTCTGATGATAAGTCTGTTGTCAATCTGATTCTTGTTTCTTTGTAAATAAAGTATTTTTTCCATCTCTCTAGTAGCTTTTAAGACAGTTTCTTTGGACATTCTGAGGTTCCTTACAATCGTCCATTTGTCCTTCTTAACATTCAGTGGAATGTTTCAATCAGAAAGTTTCTGGGTGTTTTTTTTGTTAATTTTTAATTGTTTTGATTATTTTTCTCCTCTCCGTTAAAAAAGGTGTCTATTAAGTTTCATGGATTTATCTTCTATGATGCTTATTTTCTTTTATATTTTCCTTTTCTTTGTCTTTTTTGAGTAATTTTATACAGATTTCTTTGAGTTTATATTCCAGTCCTTTTTTTGTTTCAAGTTCAATCATGATATTTTTAATTTGCAAGAACTCACTTAATCCTGGAATGTTTCTGCTTTTGTTTTATGGATCAATAAAGTAGGACTTTTTTTTTTCCTGGCATACTGACAGCTGTCTTCTATTTTCTGACATTGTCTTTTGCCTGGGCTAAAAGTTGTATTTGTTCATCTTGGACTTTCTCTTTCATGCTACTTGTTTTCTTCAAATAGCCACTGATTCTTGGTTGTCTGTTCATATTGGCAAATGAAAAAATATATTAAGTGTAGTCAGCTGGCTAGGCTTTCCCGGAATATTGATCACTTCTGTTTCTGTACCAGCTTCTCCTTAGGGTCTGTGGACTGGGAGCAGGCAGGCTGACACCACCCTCCACCTTGTGCCCGCCGTACTACAATATGGCGGGGCTTCACCGTGGAGATGCATCACCCACCTTACGAGCCCTTATTCTCTCCTGGCTCTGCATTCATTTGCTGTTAGAGGACAGTCCTCTAGTTTTAGCCTAGAGCTAATGAACATTGCTTCCGGCAGCCTCAAAATTGAGCAAGAGAATCCCAGTGTTTGAGGGAGGGCATCGATCCACCAACCCCTTCCTCCCACGCCCCATTTTCCTCCTGCTCCTTGAGTTTCTTCATCTCAGGAAAACTGGCTCTGACCTCTCCTCCCATCATCTTCCGTGCCTCCTATGGCAGACAGCACACACGACTTCCACTGTAATTTTTCTTACCCAATATCTGCTTTAACCAACCTAGTTTTTGTCTTCTCGAATCTTTTTAAAAGTTTATATTTTGCTGATTGCCATACCATTCCATTCTTACTTTTTAAAAAACATTGGATTTTATTTCCTTTCATACATCAATACTATATTTTCAATGGGAGTTTTTGAGGACATGAATATAATGTGTGTACTCAGGCCACCATATGGAACCAGAAACCCTTTCAATTCCTTTTTAGTAGTGGAGGTAGGACTGAAGCATATCACTGCTCTGAGCCTATGACTAAGAAAATGGGAAAGATGGCTTCATTGAATACTTTGATCAAGAGAAAATTCTCACTGTGCACTGGTTCAAAGAGTAGGTTTAATTCCAGGGCCAGCACTCCCTGAGCTGTGGTGCCTGGGGGCACATTTCTTAAAGGCTCTCTCTGTCCTTTTTTCCTCATCCATATAATCAAGGATAATACCAGTACCTCATTCAAGGGGTGGTATGAGCATTGAAAGAAGGCCCCATGCCTGACACAAAGGTCAGCAAATGTTCTCTGTATGGCAAGCCTCTTCTCCGATGGGAGACTGCAGTATTTTTGTTGAAAATGTGCAAGGGTTAAGTCCAACACAATTCTTATCTATATCTACATTTCCATGAAGAATCATACACGCCTGATCTGGAAAAAAAAATGACATTATAGGTGACAGACCACAGGTGTTAAGCAAGGATGAGGCTGGAAGAGATCTTTGAGCCTGTCAAATGCAACCAGGTAATTTCATCAATGACAAAAACATGGCCTAAAAGGTAGGAGTCAGTGACCATGTCAACAGAAAGCTACTTCTAGTATTTCTGAGTTAGGGAGAGAAAACAGAGGCATAGTGAGGTTGAAGGCAATGGAGAAGCAGCTCATGTGGGGCTGGGGCCCGGGGTCAGCATGGAAGTGACACGTCCATACAGACAAGTCACCCTGATATTCCTGCAAGGAATTACTACACTGGAGACCAACACATGCAACCGTCCATAAGTGCAACACAACTGTTTTCCCTCTTGCTTTGGATTAAACCATTATTTCTTCAACTGAACATCAGTTAAAGCAGTTGACCTGCAATCGGCAGGGTAAGGTATATGAAAACAGTGAAGAATCTCCTGGATTGGAGAGATATCTGAACTGGGGATGGCGGAGCTCCGTGGGCTGTCTGCCTCTTCCTCCGGGACACTTACTGAGGGAGACAGTGGGTAGAGTCCCCTCCCATCTAAATTCTTTCCCTTTCACAGCAGATTCCTGCAGTTGAACTTGTTTGGCTAACACAGGATGCAACCTTACTGTAATCTGGCCAAGTCACACAGCTGTTGGGTGGAGAGTTGGGTATATGTACCCCTCCTCCAAGGCCAAGCCCTTTGCATGGGCTCCTCCCTACGGTCCCAGCAGGGCTCACTATTCTCCAGTTCACCACGTTGGGCTAATTTAGTTCAGTTTGACATTCAACACACACGACTTCTGTTTTCTGCTATAAATCTCCAGACATTTTATGGACCAATAATGTCCAACGCGTACATGGACTGTTCTGCTGCTTGGTAATTACCACTGACCTCTTTCCAGGACCCTTCTCCATAAAGAGGCCACCTCTTTGGGGCAGCCCTGCCATCCGCTTCTCTCCAAGGCTATAGGTGGAACAACCAAGTTCTTAATTAGCCAGCCTGCACAGGGAAGCTTGGTGTGAGATTTCCAGGTCAGCATTTGATGGAGGGGTAATCAGGGGAGGTGATGCATTGACTTTGATTAAAGAGCTGTGATGAATCAAGATAAAATTGACAATTAATTTCTTTCAGATGAACTAATCTCATAGACCAAACTTAAAGGCGAATCGTCTACTCTTGGTTTGTGGGGCAGGGAGAGTTACCCCTGAAAAAAAATTGTCTTAATTTCTTTCTCAAATCACTGATATTTAATTGAACACTGGTTCATGGGATGATTTGGTGAAATTACATACGGTTTCTCCCCACTTTTTCATTCTAATGGAATCCCCAAAAAATCCTCCCAGCACTCAAGAACCCCTCAAGTCCATGCCCCTCTGCTCTCAGCCAGGGAGCCCCATCCATGATGCTTTCTTTAATCACTTTAAAGCACCTCACTTGCTATAATGCACACCTCACTCTTTAAGCCAGTGGGAAAAGGATCCTTTGTGATTCAAAAACCAAAACCCCAAAACAAACAGAAAACCCTACAACGAACCAAACCCAAACAAAAATCCCTGGTATGTATCAGCACATGAATAGTAACAATGTGCTTTGAAAACTACCACACAATGTGATTTATTTTTGCTAATGAAACTGACAGCCCTCTTCAAGAAAAGAAGAACCGGCTTCAAGTGATGCTTGTCTTTTCTTTGATTGTCAAAGTGAAATTAAACAGTAACTCACCAGTCAGTAAACTAGGGTACTGTTAATTACCCTCAGAACAGGCACACACACGGAGCAGATAATCTCCAAGACCAAGTGACTTCCAACAGCCCCAGATTCTCCTGCCGTAGCGGTCCACACTGGAGAGGGCGTCGAGGAGCGCTCCTGGAGAAGTAGCAGCCTCTTATCAGTAGATGGGAGTAGAGCAACACAGATGGAACCGCCAGGCAGCCAAGCCGGAAACGTCCCCAACCCGCGCTCCAAGCTCAGCACAGGGCAGGGTTCCCGAGGGGAAGAAAGGAGACACACACAGGTTGTGAATCGGCTAAGAAGGACTTTCAAATCCACGTCACACTAGCACATATGAGATTACGAGAGTAACGGGCAAATTCAGAGAACCGTACTTCCTGCCAAGCTGTACCTTCCATTTTGCACATCTTTAATTTGGTTAAGAAATGATAAAATTATCATTTTTAGTTCTGTTACTCACAAGCTTATGCTGTGTTCTCTCTCCATTCTCTCTCTTCTGGTCTGGTTCGCTTGCTCTTTTCTATATAGCTACCATTCCATTTGTAACATTCACAGCTTTTCTGGAGTGGGTTAAGGAAAACTAATTTGAAAAAAAAATAGCCATAAATGTTCTTGCAGAGGGTCTGATGGTGATACTTTTTCTTTACGGTATTTAAGAAAAGGAAGTTAGAAATTTTCTGGTACAACTTGTCTGTTTTCTTTGGAAGGAAATCGGGTACAATTTAAAGTATTTTGGGGGGTATTTATTAAAAAACATTCTAGCATAAATACTATATAATAGAAGCAATAAGAACATACAAATTCAAATACAAGACTTGACCAGGTTCTTCATCTCCTGGCATATTGTCAACATCAGTAAGTATAAAGATTCTCTTTTAATTAATTATTGTTTTTCCTTATGCCCACTCCTCTCTTTTGTGCCCAGCCACCACCCTCTCACAGACGACCATGCTAAGGTAGTTTATATATGTTTATTTATTAGCACGTGTTCTTGGAAAGTATGTATTGTTGTTCGTGAGCACATTTTCTAATTTACATAGATGGGATTATGCTACTGACCTCATTCTGTTTCTTTTTTTTTCCTGCCCACTCAGTATTATGCATTGTTGCTGGGTGTACTGTTAGTCTCTTGCTACAGTTTACCGCAGAGGAGTCTATCCATCACATTATGCTTCTCTATTCCCCCATGAGCGGATGCCTAGATTGCCCATAACTCTCCATGTCCCAAACAGTGCTGTGATGAATGTTCTTACCCATGCCTCCTTCTGGACTTGCATGAGGTCTCTGGAATGTATGACAAAAAGCCACACTGCTGTGTCATAGGATGTAACTATAGCTAATTTGGTGGCTCCCTGGAATGGCTGCACCATTTTATGTTCCTATCAGCAGTGCCTGATGTCTGTGTCCCTGACTTGGAGTTGCCTAGAAAGCAGAGAAGTTTTCTCCATTTATTCAGATGTTCTTTCCTGTTCTTTGTTACAGTTGAAAAATATTTTTCATAGAAATTTGGTATATTTCTGAAGTAAATTCCCAGATATATTGCAATTTTTTTGCAGCTATTATGGCTTTTTCTTGAAGTGTGTTTTCTAGTTGTTTATCACCATTGTAGAAAAATGCTGTTAAATTTTTTTAAGTGATTTTGTATTTAGGAAGCTTTCTGAACGGTCGTGGTGATTCTAATAGCTTATCTGTTGATTCTGTTGTATTTAATTGGTAAGGAACATATTGCCTGCAAATAGCAGTTTGTTTTTTTATCCTTAATGTTTTATTTTTATATCATCTCCTAAAGCACAGGCCAGGACCCCTGGTACTATGTTAAGCAATAGTAGTGATAATGGCATTTCTGGTCTTATTTCCAGTCACAGGACATGTCTGTAGCTTTTCCATTAATTACAGAGTTTGCTATAGGTTTTTAATATGTACTTTTTTATCAATTTAAGGAAATTCCTCTCTATTTCTAATGGGGTGAGATACATTTCTGCAACTTTGAGATGATCATATGATTTTTCTCCTGTGGTATATTGCATTGATAGATTTCTCAGATATTGAAATAGACTTATATTTTTGGGAGGGAGCTTGTTTTCGTCATAGTAAAACAGAAAGACTTTGGGAAGAGGTCCTTAGTGGTGAATTTTTCCGACCCTTTGTGCTAGTTTATTTTGCAAAGTATATTTATGAATTCATTTATGCTTTTATTCAACTAGTATTTATTTTGATCTACTCTGTATTAGGCCCTGGACAGAATACTGGGAATATACCTTTCCTTTTACCAATAGTGAGAGGTTTGGTCCTAAACCAGCTGTGGTTTCCACCAAGTCCATTCAATGGGATGATAGAGAAGCAACAGGGTTTCTCTTGTCTTTTGTCTTGGCCATAAAATGTAGGTGGCCATTACTCACCGTCATTTAAGTAGGGAGGGCTATTTAAGATATAAAGTAAATAGATTGGGAAGTGGGAGCTACGCATATGTGTTGGGCTCCCGTCCAGTTTCACAACCAATAGTGTACAGTCCGCTGGCTTTATTAAGACTTAAAAAATACCATCCTCTCCTTGTTTATTGCTCAGTGACGTCACTCACACCAGCACAATTGATAACCCCAAATTTACGACCAATTTGAATGATAAGCAAGCACTTGGCGAAACATGTTTTAAAATCCCACCTGAAAATTATTGAAACAATGAAAACAGAACTCCTTCTCAGCCGATTTTTTTTTTTCCTGAGAAAACAGCTAAGTGTACTACATATAAGGTACTTGATGGGCGGCAGGATGCGTCCTGCGGAAGAGTCCCACTCCGGCCGTGAACGACGAGCTGTACAGCAGGTGCCCCCTGAAGTATTGGCTTGTGTGCCGTCAGGGTGGTCTTCATCCTGAAAATGGGTTTGGGAGGGAAGGAACAACTTAGGCTACATGAGGTGAAGTGATTGGATGTTCTGATTTCTCCTCTCACCTAATTGGATGCGCAAGTGATCGGTCTGCACAGTGAGTTCCTGCCCGTGGCTCTTTTCTCCTGCATTTGTATGCTGGGAGCGTATGCACGTGTTTCAATTGACACCAAATCACACGGGCTCTGTTTTCCTGCAGTGAGATCTCTGTACCCCCAGAACAAAAAGAAAAAAATGGCTTCTTAACCGTGATGATGTTTGTCATGTTGCCGTGCGGTTTTCTGGTAGTTGTGTTTGACCTGTCATGAAAGCGGGGGACAGAGAAGAGGAGGCGCCTGTTAACGGGGGTTGTAAAAGGCGTTTTTCCTGTGCATCGGTGTATGCGTTGCACTCAGCAGGGGCCACTTTATTATGTATAACTGTAATATTTTGCCTGCGTGTGTCGCCTAACACCCGGCATTTCAGACCGGATTTCATTCCAGCCACTCCCCCATTGTGAAGCTGCTAAGTAGAGGCTAGACTCTGATCCCACGGGAAAATCTTTCTGTGGTTCAGAATCCGTTTAGGGATTAGCATCTCAAACGACTTCATTCCATCTTTCCATAGAAGTTGAACGAAACTGCTGGATAAATTTGCCTTCTTGGCCTGTGCTAGTCTTTCCTTTTCTACTTTATAGTGGCTGCAGCCCTGGGAAGACTTAATGGAGCCTGGAGGGCAGAAGTGAGGGAGTCAGAAGTTTCCTGGAGAGGAGCTTTGTGCTTGGGGCTTAAGGAGGAACCAGGACTGGGCACCTGGGTGGCTCAGTTGGTTAAGCAGCTGCCTTTGGCTGGGGCCCTGATCCCAGGGTCCTGCTCAGTGGGGAGCCTGCTTCTCCCTCTGCCTGCTGCTCCCCCTGCTTGTGCTCTCTCTCTCTGTGTCAAATAAATAAATAAAATCTTAAAAAAACAGCAACGACAAAAAACGAGGAACCAGGGCTGACCCAGTGAAGAGGCAGGAGGGGTGCTCCAGGCAATGGGGAGAGAGCAAGAGCAAAGGCTTAAAGGTGAGTGGCCCATTTGGGAAGTAAGACTAACAGACCATGGTAGAAGGAAGGGAAGCAGGGAATTGTGGGGGAAAATAGAGCAGGCAGACTATGACTTTAAACTTCAACTTACATCCTCATCGCCTTGAGATACCATGACAATATTTTGAAGCCCTCCCTTTACCGACCTAGGCTCTTTTGCTGTGGCAACTTTCGTGGCCTGGGAATCTGCCTGATTGGCTTCTCTCTTTATAGCAGGTTAGCGTAAGGTCAGTTTCTCCAGAATTAAAAAAAAAAAAATGCATCTCAACTTGGGGCATTTTTCATGCTTTGGTTAGAATCTTTCCTCCCTCATTTCCTCTCACATAGGCACTCTCTTGAATAGTAGCTTTAAATGAACCTGATAAATAAATAAATGCCTCAGGTTACCAATTTGTCAAAGGCACATGACTCTAACATCCTCAGGCTGCTGCTTTTTGGTTGCATTCGTGAAACCAACAGTCATGAGTCCTGGTGATTGTGTCACACCATGTGAGGGGCAGGGGAAGGGTTAACTCTGAGGGGAAACCTGTGCTTCTGGCCAAAGTGGAGTCACATGAACTCTCACCTTAAATGACGGGCTTTACTTTTTAACTCTCTGGTAATTGCATTATTCTATCTGAGCACTCAGTGTACATATGACTTAGACTCATGGTCATGGAACCAAACATGAATTTTGGCCTATATGACTTTTTATTGTTTCCATATAATGGAAAGAACATGGGTTTATAAAGAGCATTGTTTTCTTGGAAAAGACAGAAGAGGGAAAGAAAAACCAATATTTATTGAATACCTACTATGTACCAAGAACCGTGAGGAGCACTTCCCCAACACAAGCTCATTCAGTCTTTACCGCAGTCTTGTGAGAAATTAGAAATTAGAAATTTCTGGGGCGCCTGGGTAGCGCAGTCATTAAGCGTCTGCCTTCAGCTCAGGGCATGATCCTGGTGTTCTGGGATCGAGTCCCACATTGGGCTCCTCCACTGGGAGCCTGCTTCTTCCTCTCCCACTCCCCTGCTGTGTTCCCTTTCTCACTGGCTGTCTCTCTGTCACATAAATAAATAAATAAATAAAATCTTAAAAAAAAAAATTTCTGACCATGGAAACTGAGAGTCAAGGGGCTTGCTTAAAGTCAAATAATGAGGTGTGACATCATCTGGTTCCAGAGTGTACACTCTATCTATTGCACTAAGCTGAATGATAGTGTTTTTAACCCCCTAATTGGTTTCAGACCTGATTTTAAAGAATAGAATTAAATGCTCATTGAAGACCAGAGCTTGTCTTATGCATTCATCCTTGACCCCTGGAGATGAGCTTAGAGCAGGTCGCCTAGTGGCAGGGAAGGTTTGCTGGATGTCTGAAAGGAGAGGAGAAAGATGACACAAAGGGGGAAAAATCCAGAGAGAAAAGAAAAAATGTAGGAAAGGAGAGAAGGAAGAAAAGAGAGTACTAGGGCAAGACCCAACCAAGCAAGAGAAGAGGACATAATTAACCAGAAAAGCCAGAGGTTATAAGAAGACCACTGCAGCTGAGTGCAGAGCTTTGTGAGGCGCTTCTTGCTGGCTGGTAGAATGGAAATCAGATGTCTGATTTCATCTTTATGTGTCAAGAACAGGACACCAGGATTTCTGCTTCTGGCCGAGGTGAAGTAACATGGGCCAGATTTACCTGAAATAACTACAAAAAAACCCCAGACAAAATATATGAAATGATGGTTTTCAAGGCATTGGGTTCAGGCAGTGAAGGACATGGGTCCCTGAAAGAAGGGAAACAGACTGGGTGAATCCTGGAACTGCCCCCAGCTTACTGCCTGAGATAGTTTCCAGGCTGTACTGAGGAAGGGGAAATCCAGGTAATGATCAGAGGGCTTCCTGAGTTGAGAAGATGGCGATGGGGACTCAGAGAGGCTGGGGCAGCTAAAGGCAGAGTACCAGACAGGACAAAGCTAGCGAGAGAGAGAAGAGGAAGAGATAGAGGTGTGTGGGGGAGGAGAATATACTCTGGATATCTGTACTGAGAGAGAGAGAGAGAGAAAGAGAGAGAATACTCTGGATATCTGTAGTGAGTCCCCCTTGAGTCTACAGTTGTGATTGATTAGCACATGTGTGTGAGGAATTACCTGAGGCTTTGGAAAGACAGAACCCAAAAGGATTAGAACTAATAACCCCCAGGACTCCCACAGCGTCCAGAACAATTCCTTTTACCACCAGCCAGAGTGGAAAACCTCATAATTCACTGGGCATAATATATAGTATTCAGAAGTATGTTGTCTTATTCAGTATGTCCGAAGTAAGTGGGGAAAAATAGGCCCACACTAAATGCTTTTTTGAGCTAACAAAGCTGAAAAGCAAGACATAAAAGAATTAAGCTATTTTTTAAGTAACTTAACTGCATACCAGAGCAGAGTTCAAGAATGTTTATGCTAAAAAAAAATCCAGCACTAAACTAATAAAATTCATACTGTTCTGTATCCACTCAAAAATTACCAGTCATACAAAGAAGCAGAAATATCTGAACCATAATGAGGTGGAAAAAATCAGTCAAAACTGATACAGAAATAGCACAGATGATGGACTTCCTAGACAAGGGCATTTAATGGTTACAATTATATTTCATATGTCCAAGAAGCTAGAAGAAAGATTGAACATATAAAATATATTTTAAAAAAGATCTATGAAGTATGAAATAAAGAAAAATATACTGGATGGGATACCAACAGATTAGACATCAAAGAAGAAAAAAATCATGAACTTGAAGATATACCAATAGCAACTATTCAAAATGAAACAGAATCATCTAAAAGACTGGGGGAAAAAGTGAACATCAGTTTGTTTGGGGACAAATCCAAATGGTATACATGTAATTGGGTGGGGAGGGAACAACAAAGATCTTGGAGGAATCAAGAGTTCCAAATTTCCTAAATGTGATGACAGTTCTAAACTGACAGATCTAAGAATCTCAGGAAACCCTCAAGCAAAAGCTGCATGGAGAAAATGACACCAAAGTCCATCATAATCAAATTGCTCAAAACTGGTAATAAAAAGTCTAGGTCAGAGTAAGAAGACACAGTGCGTACAGGTCAGCAGAGTTAAGGATGACAGCAGATTCTTCATCAAGAATAGAGCAAATTGGAACAAATAGCCCTTAAATTTGTGTGGAACCAGAAAAGGCCCCGAATCACCAAGGAATGAATTGTTGAAAAGGAAAAACAAAGTTGAGGGCATCACATTGCTGGATTTCAAGCTATACTACAAAGCTGTGATCACAAAGACAGCATGGTACTGGCACAAAAACAGACACATCGACCAATGGAACAGAATAGAGAACCCAGAAGGGATTCAGCTCTTTGGACAACTAATCTTTGAGAAAGCAGGAAAAAACATCCAGTGGAAAAAAGACAGTCTCTTCAATAAACGGTGCTGGGAAAATTGGACAGATACATGCAAAAGAATGAAACTTGACCACTCTCTCACACCATACA